>NC_036874.1:1592047-1606836 GCF_002910315.2 Salvelinus sp. IW2-2015 | reverse complement strand
AGGAAACACCTCGGTCTGGGGCCTCCCAGCTCCTGCATCGGATCACAGGCCAGCACCTCGGTCTGGGGCTCACACCTCCTGGATCGGATCTACAGGCCACCGCTCGGTCTGGGGCTCACACCTTCCTCATTCGGATTCTACAGGCCAAAACACCTAAGCTCTGGGCTATCCTATCTTTCTTGTTGTTTTTTTTTTACTATTTGCTATTATTTTCGTTCTCTTGGCTGCTTTGAGTGTTCGTTTTATCGTTTCTTCCTGTTGTACTTTTCTCGGTGTCTTTTCCTTCGTTAGTTGTCTTTGCTCTTCGTGGTGCGTCTACGTTTCGTTTATTACGTTATCCGTCGCATGGTGGCCCTAGTATTTCTTTTTTGCCGTTTAGCATCGCAGGCCGGCGCTCGCGTCTCTTTTTCTATTCTTTCTGTTTTTACTTTTACTTTGCTTTGTCCTTGTTTGTCTTGTCTTGATTGTTTATTACGATTGACAATCTTTTCTTAGATTATTCGTTATCTGTTGTTTTTTTTTTTTTTTTTGTGTTTTCTTCTGTTTCTATTTTTCTTTTTTTCTTTCTATTTTTTGTTATTCTATTTGTCGTTTTTTTTTTTTTTTTTTTCTTTTATTTTTCTTTATATTTTGTATTATGGTTTCGTTCTTACTTTTCCGTTCCTTTTTATATCTTTACGTCGTTTTTCTTTTTTTCTTGCTCTCCTTTTTCTTTTCTCTTTCAACTATTTTTCGCTTTATTCGTTTTTTTAATTCTTTTGTGTTTTTGTTTTTGTTTTCCGACGAACCTCCTGCATCGGATCTACAGGACAACACCTCAGTCCGGGCCCCACCTCCTGCATCGGATCTACAGGCCAACACCTCGGTCTGGGCTCACACCTCCCTGCATCGGATCTACAGGCCAACACCTAGCTCTGGGGCTCACACCTCCTGCATCGGATCTACAGGACAACACCTCAGTCTGGGCTTATACCCTCTGCATCGAATCTACAGGCAAACACCTCGGTCTGGGGCTCACACCTCCTGCATCGGATCTACAGGCAAACACCTCGGTCTGGGGCTCATACCTCCTGCATCGGATCTACAGGCAAACACCTCGGTCTGGGGCTCACACCTCCTGCATCGGATCTACGGACAACACCTAGGTCTGGGGCTCACACCTCCTGCATCGGATCTACAGGCCAACACCTAGCTCTGGGGCTCACACCTCCTGCATCGGATCTACAGGACAACACCTCGGTCTGGGGCTCACACCTCCTGCATCGGATCTACAGGCCAACACCTAGCTCTGGGGCTCACATCTAAGTCCGTGGGGAGTCGCTGGGATATCTCAAAAGCTCAAGAACTTTGACACAGAAAATTTAAAAAACTATCGGCCTATATCGAATCTCCTATTCCTCTCAACATTTTTAGAAAAAGCTGTTGCACTGAGACTGCACTTGTGAAGGTGGTAAATTACATTTTAATGGCGTCAGACCGAGGCCCTGCATCTGTCCTCGTGCTCCTAGACCTTAGTGCTGCTTTTGATACCATCGATCACCACAATTTATGGTAGAGATTGGAAACCCAAATTGGTCTACACGGACAAGTTCTGGCCTGGTTTAGATCTTATCTTTCGGAAAGATATCAGTTTGTGTCTTTAGATGGTTTGTCCTCTGACAAATCAACTAAATTTTGGTGTTCCTCAAGGTTCCGTTTTAGGACCACTTGTTTTCACTATATATTTTACCTCTTGGGGATGTCATTCTGAAACATAACGTTAACTTTCAATGCTATGCGAACGACACACAGCTGTACATTTCGATGAAACATGGTGAAGCTCCAAAATTGCCCTCCCTGGAAGCCTATGTTTCAGACACAAGGAAGTGGATGGCAGCAAATGTTCTACTTTTAAACTCAGACAAAACAGAGATGCTTGTTCTAGGTCTCAAGAAAAAAAGAGATCTTCTGTTGAATCTGACAATTAATCTTGATGGTGGTACAGTCGTCTCAAATAAAACTGTGAAGGACCTCGGCGTTACTCTGGACCCTGATCTCTCTTTTGACGAACATATCAAGACTGTTTCAAGGACAGCTTCTTTCCATCTATGTAACATTGCAAAAATCAGACACTTTCTGTCCAAAAATGATGCAGAAAAATGTATCCATGCTTTTGTCACTTCTAGGTGAGACTACTACAATGCTCTACTTTCCGGCTGCCCGGATAAAACACTGAATAAACTTCAGTTAGTGCTAAACACGGCTGCTAGAATCTTGACTAGAACCTCTCTATACTGGCTTCCTGTTAAGGCTAGGGCTGATTTCAAGGTTTTAATGCTGACCTACAAAATGTTACATGGGCATTCTCCTACCTATCTTCCTGATTTGGTCTTGCCGTACATATTTTGTATTTTGTAGTCACRTTGCACAAGTTGGAACTGGTGTTTTTCTGGATCAAACGCGCCAAATAAATTGACATTTTGGATATATATATCGATGGAATTAATCGAACAAAAGGACCATTTGTGATGTTTATGGGACATATTGGAGTGCCAACAACAGAAGCTCGTCAAAGGTAAGGCATGAATTATATTTTTATTTCTGCGTTTTGTGTCGTGCCTGCAGGTTTGAAATATGCGTATCTCTCTTTGTTTACAATGGTGCTATCCTCAGATAATAGCATCGTATGCTTTCGCCGAAAAGCCTATTTGAATTCTGACATGTTGGCTGGATTCACAACCAGTGTAGCTTTAATTTGGTATCTTTCATGTGTGATTTAATGAAAGTTTGATTTTATAGTAATTTTCATAGTAATTAATTTTAATTTGGCGCTCTGCATTTTCACTGGCTTTTGGCCAAGTGAGACAGTAGTGTCCCACATATCCCAGAGAGGTTAACACTATTTTGGTTACTACATGATTCCATATGTGTTATTTCATAGTTTGATGTCTTCACTATTGTTCTACAATGTAGACAATAGTAAAAAGTAATGAAAAACCCTTAAATTAGTTGGTGTGTCCAAACCTTTGACTGGTACTGTATTTAGAAAAACATATGGCTGTTTTTGTCTTGGATTTAATGGTTAACCTGTCTAGCCCCGGCCCCCACATTCCACTGAAAAGGCAGCGTGCGAAATTCAAAAATGTTTTAGAAATAACCCTAACAAGTCCAATACAGCAAATGAAAGATAAACATCTTGTGAATCCAGCCAACATGTCCGATTTTTAAATGTTTTACAGCGAAAACACCACGTATATTTATGTTAGCTCACCACCAAATACAAAAAAGCATAGACATTTCTTTCACAACACAGGTAGCTTTCACAAAACCCCCAAATAGAGATAGAATGAATCACTAACCTTTGAAATTCTTCATCCGATGAGTCATATAACATCATGTTACACAATACATTTATGTTTTGTTCGATAATGTGCATACATATATATAAAAAAAATCTCAGTTAACATTGGCGCGTTACGTGCAGTAATGTTTTGATTCCAAAACATCTGGTGATTTTGCAGAAATACTCAAAATAAACATTGATAAAAGATGCAAGTGTTATTCACATAATTAAAGATAAACYTATCCTCTATGCAACCGCTGTGTCAGATTTCAAAATAATCTTTACGGAAAAAGATTAATCTGAGAACGGCGTTTAGAGCACAATCCAGCCAAAGAAATAGTCGCCATTTTGGCGTCAACAAAAGCTAAAAAAAACACTATAAATATGCACTTACCTTCGAATAACTTCATCAGAAGGCACTCCCAGGATTCCCAGATCGACAATAAATGACTGAAAAGTTCCATAAAGCCCATCATTTAGCCACTTGTTGTTAGCATGTTCAGCCCAGGAATCCATTTTCATGACGCACGAACAATCCCTCCAGACAAAAACTCAAAAAGTTCCGTTACAGGTCGTAGATACAGGTCAAATTATGTTTGCAATCCATATTTAGTATGCGTTTTACATTAATCATCAATAAGGATCCAACTGGAGAATTTCATTGTCTGAAGAAAGAGCATTGGAACGAGAGCACTCTCTCTCCCTCGCGCGCAAAACCAGACTGAGATTTCTGACGACCACTCACTAAAACAGCTCCTATGAGCCCCTCCTTTATAGTAGAATCATAAGACTAAAATCTAAAGATGGTGACATCTAGTGGAAGCCCTAGGCAGTGTTTGTTCAGTCATATCTAGAAGGGGTGTCATTTGACACTGTTTTGAAAATCGAGTTCTCATTTCCTGTTTTGACCTCTTCTCAGGTTTTTGTCTGCCAAATGAGTTTTAGAAACTTCAGAGTGTTTTCTATACAATAGTAATAATAATATGCATGTATTACCTTCTGGGGCAGAGTAGAAGGAAATTTCGTTTGGGCACGCAATTTGTTCAAAGTGGAAACACCGCCCCCTATCCCRATGAAGCTGGTTTATAATGGAGAAGGCGACACATTTGAGTAGCGATGCTTTTAAGTTGATTATGTTGTGCAATGGAAGTTTTTTTCTGTTGGTTGTGACAATATATATTTGTTGTCGTAAGGGGTGAAGGTGTTACAGGTTTTGGTTTTTCTATTAAATATTTTAGGTTGGACTTTAGCACGTATAGCTTGTTCTTACGTAGGGGAGCACCGATTCCTGGACTAAAAAGCTGTAATCGTAGACTAAATAGCATTTTTTATGGATTCTCTATTGAAAGTTCTTCTTAATCCAATACTTAATCTGTGTCYAGGAAATCGACCCTATATGTGTTGACTAGTGGATTATCTGTGACCATGAGGTGATAAAGAAACTAATAAGATTACAACCGTCCAGTCTGGAACAGCAGAAGTGGAACAGGACAAGTACAGATCAACAGCACAATCCCTACAGAACAGTAAACACACACACGGGGACACAGTACATCAAAAACACACTACTCAATACCAAGGACAACAACCTGCTAGCTTCTACTGGTGAGTAGAACACTGAATACACATACTGTCCCATGATGTCCTTGGGGCAGTATGTGTACATGTGAATATGACAGGGAGAGGTTGGTTGTTGTCAAAATCAAATCTAATGTTATTTGTCACATACGTGTTAAGCGGATGTTATTGCGGGTGTAGCRAAATGCTTGTGTTTCTAATTCTAACAGTGCAGTAGTACAGTATCTAACAGTAATATTTAACAATTTCACAACAATACACAGAAATTGAAAAAATATATACATTTTCTGCGAGCAATGTCAGAGCGGCAGAACGAGGCAGTATGTGTACATGCRAATATGAGAGGGATTGTTGATTGTTGTCTTGGAGGTACATTACACATTACTGTCATCTAACACAACAAGATGAATACCAGTGAGATGTTGTGGTGCTGGAAAAAAAACTACCTGATACAGTAGCTGACTATTCTACTGGAATGGACCTGAGGTAACTACAGTAGTGACCGACCAGCTCGATTCGGTCCTATGTTGCAATATTTGAAATGGTGTTTTTTCCATTGGATAAAAGTAGAGACTTGGAGCTAGAAAATGGTAATCATACACTGCAGTTGAGGAACAATGGGAAAGTCATTCTGCTTTGAAAGTTAATAAAACTGCMAACMCTCTTGAGAAAATGGCCCTTGAATGTTTTGGCAGACCTACTGGAGAGCTTTTYYTTGTCTACACCCATTCAGAATCCTTCACAGTCTCTTCAAATCAAATCAAATTWAATTTTTCACATGCACCTTTCACATACAACTGGTRTAGACCTTACATTGAAATGCTTACTTACAAGCCCTTAACAACAATGCAGGTTTAAGAAAAATAAGGGTTAAGAAAGTTATATACTAAAATAAATAAATAAAATAAAAATACTATGTGCATGTAGCTCGAGGTAAAGTGAATATGCATGGATAATAAGGAAGAGTAGCAGCAGCGTAAAMAAGGGGGTGGGGTGKGACAATGCAAATAGTCCGGGTAGCCATTTGATTAGCTGTTCAGGAGTCTAATGGCTTTGGGGTAGAAGTTGTTAAGAAGTCTTTTGGATCTAGACTTGGTACTGCTTGCCGTGTGGTAGCAGAGAGAACAGTCTATGACCAGGGTGGCTGGAGTCTTTGGCCATTTTTAGGTCCTTYCTCTGACACCTGGTATAGATGTCCTGGATGTCAGGAAGCTTAGCCCCAATGATGTACTGGGCCGTATGCTACTCTGTAGCGCCTTGCGGTCGGATGCCGAGCAGTTGCCGTACAAAGCGGTGATGCGGCCAGACAACCAGCTCTCAGACACATGTATACACACACAATATCATACGCACTGTACACACACGTACACATGGATTTTGCGTTGTAGATATGTGGTAGTGGAGTAGGGCCTGAGGGCACACACTTAGTGTGTTGTGAATTCTGCAATGAATGTATTGTAATGTTTTTAATTGTATAACTGCCTTCCTTTTGCCGGACCCCAGAAGAGTAGCTGCTGCTTTGGCAGGAACTGATGGGGATCCATAATAAACCCCAAGAAGAGTAGCTGCGACCTTGGCATCAGCTAATGGGGATCCATAATAAACCCTCAGGAAGAGTAGCTGCTGACTTGGCAGGAACTAATGGGGATCCATAATAAACCCCAGGAAGAGTAGCTGCTGCCTTGACAGGAACTAATGGGCGTCCATAATAAATACAAACACATATGGTCCAGCTGTAGAACTTTTTGAGGATCAGAGGTCCCATGCCAAAGCTTTTCATCCTCCTGAAGGAGAAGAGGCGTTGTCRTGCCCTCTTTATGACTGTGTTGCTGTGTTTGGACCATGATAGGTCCTTAGCGATGTGGACACCGAGGAACTTGAAGCTCTCCACCCGCTCCACTATCCGCTCCACTACAGCCCCTTCGATGTAAATGGGGTTGTGTTCGACCCTCCATTTCCTGTAGTCCACGATAAGCTCCTTTCTGTTATGACGCTGAGAGAGAGGTTGCTGGTCTGGCACCACACTGCCAGGTCTTTGCCCTCCTCCCTWTAGTCTCATTGTTGTCTGTGATCAAGCCAACCACCGTTGTGTCTTCGGCAAACTTTATTATGGTGTTGGAGTCGTGGGTGAACAGGGAATGAAGGAGGGGAAAAAGCACGCACATCTGAGGGGCCCCCGTGTTGAGGGTCAGAGTGGCGGATGTGTTGTTGCCTATCCTACCCTTACCACCGCTTTCCATCAGGAAGTCCAGGATCCAGTTGCAGAGGGATGTGTTCAGTCCAAGGGACCTTAGCTTAGTGACGAGCTTGGAGGGCACTATGGTGTTGAAAGCTGAGCTGTAGTCTATGAACAGCATTCTCACGTAGGTGTTCCTTTTGTCCTGGTGAGAAAGGGCAGTGTGGAGTGCAATAGAGATTGTGTCATCTGTGGATCTGTTGGGGCGGTATGCAAATTGGAGTGGGTCTAGGGTTTCTGGGATGATGGTGTTGATGTGAGGCATGACCAGCTTTTCAAAGCTCTTCAAGGCTACAGATGTAAGTGCTCTGGGTCGGTAGTCATTTAGACAGGTTACCTTGGCATTCTTGGACATAGGACCTATGGTGGTCTGCTTAAAACATGGGTATTACAGACTAGGTCAGAGAGAGGTGGAAAATGTTAGTGAAGACACTTGCCAGCTGGTCAGCCCATGCTCAGAGTAAATCCGTCTGGCCCTGCGGCCTAGTGAATGTTGACCTGTATAAAGTTCTTACTCACATCGGCAACAGAGCGCGTGATCACACAGCCGCCGAGAACAGCTGTTGCTCTCATACATATTTCATTGTTGCTTGCCTCGAAGCTAGCATAGAAGGCATTTAGCTTGTCTTGTCGGCTCGCGTCACTAGACAGCTCGTGGCTGGGCTTCCCTTTATAATCCGTGATAGTTTGCAAGCCCTGCCACATCCAACGAGCATCAGAGCCGGTGTAGTAGGATTTGATCTCAGTTCTGTATTGATGCTTTGCCTGTTTGAAAGTTTGTCGGAGGGTGTAGCGGGATTTCTTATAAGCATACAGATTAGTGTCCCACTCCTTGAAAGCGGCAGCTTTAGCTCAGTGYGGATGTTGCCTGTAATCCATGGCTTCTGGTTGGGATATGTACTTCCTGACACTGTGGGAACGATGTCGTCAATGCACTTATTAATGAAGACAGTGACTGATGAGGTAAATTCCTCAATGCCATCGGATGAATCCCAGAACATATTSCAGTCTGTGCTAGTGAAACAGTCCTGTAGCTTAGTGTCCGCTTCATCGGACCACTTCCGTATTGAGCGCGTCACTGGTACTTCCTGTTTGAGTTTTTGCTTGTAAGCAGGAATCAGGAGGGTAGAGTTGTGGTCAGATTTTCCAAATGGAGGGTGAGCTACAGTAGTTGAGTTTTGTTCACATGGATATAATGATTGTGTAACGAGTTGGAGACAGAAGTGGATAGGTAGCTCCAGATAACTCGAGGAACAGTAAACAGAATTATGATGTCAGTCAGAGAGAGACCTAGTGTTTCCATGAGGTTGGGTTAAGTTTAGGGGACCCCTAAACCTCTAATCTTACCTGTCGCCAAACCCTAAAGCTGTTTCACTCCTTTGTCGTCCTTTGTTAGTATTCTACTGTTCTACTGAATAACCTTAACTAAACTAACCATCTTAACTCAACCAATAAGATAAAATAAATTCCACTAAACTGCTGTTGTTCTCGTCACACTGTACTAATCCAGTCCTGTTGCATAGTGTGGCTCTACCAAGTTTACCAGCTCAACCTCAAATCTAAATCCTGTTAACTCACAGGATTAGATTAGGGGCTCTATTCAATCTGGATCGCTGAAGCGATGCAGATTGCGCAATAGGTATGTAAAGGTAATTTCCGATTGAGCCGACATACCGTGAATCCAGTCTCAGCTAACRTGGGAACAATGCTTTTAAATGTCAATCACGCTGTAATGCTGAACTTCCTCGATCCGGATTGAATCGAGCCCTTAACCTCTTGGAGTCGATTTCTGCGGCCCTGTTGAAATGTAATTAGCATAATAATAAGTCCCCATAAAAATCTGGCAGTTTAATTACACCATTGCGGTCTGACTGGAGTGAAGTGCAGAGAGAGTGCACAATAGAATCTGTTTTACAACTACAGTTTGGTGTGACAACCCAATACATTTTCCTGAGTTTCCTCAATGACCAGAAATTCCTCTTCAATGACCATTGATTAATTCCTCTTCAATGACATGATAATTCCCATTCATGACCATGACTAATTCCCCTTTAATGACCATTGATAATTCCCATTCCAATGACCAATGATATTCCATTCCATTGACTATGATAATTCCATTCAATGACCATGATAATTTCCTCCTTCAATGGACCATGTTAATTCTCCTTCAATGACCACAATGACCCATGATAATTCCCTGCATGACCATGAATAATTCCCCTTCAATGGCCATGATAATCCCCCTTCAATGACCATGGATAATCCCCCCTTCACATGACCATGATATTCCCCCTTCCAAATGGGGACATGATTTAATTCCTCTTCATGACCATGATTAAATTCCTCCTTCAATTGACACAATGGACCATGATATTCACTTCAATGACCACTGTGATATCCCCTTCAATGACCATGATGGATTCCCCCTTCAATGGCCATGTAATTCCCCCTTCAATGGCCATGATATTCCCTTCAATGACCATGATATCCCCACTTCAAGGACCATGATAATTCCTTCAATTACCATGATAATCCCCTTAATGACCATATAATTCCCCTTCATGACCATGATAATGTCCCCTTCAATGACATGATAATTCCCCTTCAATTGACAATATATTCCCCTTCAATTGACCATATAATTCCCCCTTCAATGACCACATTATACTCCCACCTTCCAATGACCATGATATTCCCCTTCAATGACCATCGATAATTCCCCTTTCAATGACCATGATAATTCCCCCTTTCAATGACCCATTTGATAATTCCCCCTTCACAGGACCTATAGATAATTCCCCCTTCACAGACCATGATAAGTCCCTCAGACCATGATAATTTCCCCTTCAATTGACCATGATAATTCCAACTCCTGAAACATTGACATGTCCTGAAATGGCACCCTATGACTTAATAATAATAGCTGTACTTATTTCTGACCAGGCCCTATTTTGGGACATGCCCACAGGGTTTGCATCTCACTCAGATGCTGGTCAGCCCCCTGAGAGAGAGAGACAGGCATTGCGTTCATCACAGACAGAGAATCTGTTTCCTCTTCCTCCATCCCATCTGTCCATTCATCCGTCCTCAGTGTCACTGCCTGTGACATCAGAGTTATGGGAAAAACACGCCCCCCACATACCTCTCCGACAATGGGGAATTTATCAGCCATAATCATATCGGGCTACAGCGGGAAAATCAAAACACACACACACATGTACCAAACACACACGTTACTTACACACACCACAACATACTGTACAAACACAAAACACACATGTTAACTGTACACACACACATACTGTACAAAAACACACACACATGTACTGTACACACACACATACTGTACAGAACACACACACATGTTACTGTACACACACACATCACTGTAACAAACACACACACACGTACTGTACACACATATACTGTACCAAAACACACACACAATGTATGTACACAACACATACTGTACAAAAGCACACACACGCCAACACATGCAAACACATGACACGCATCCACACAATAACTGAACCGGACACACACACACCATATCCGTCGTTAGTGAGAGGGGAGACGTGTTGTCTCGTTGTAGACGGACGGTTGGAAGGGAAAACATAAATTACAGACAGATCCCTCCCTGTGGCACTGCTTCCCTAACCACAACAACGACTGTGTCCCAAATGGCATCCTATTTCGTTATTTAGTTGCACTACTATTTGACCGCTTATCTTTTACACCCCAGTGACTCTCTCTCATACTTCCTCACAAACACAAAACAGTAATATATAAGTAACCCTACAGCAAAGAAATATTACATTGTATTACAGAAAGAGGCTGCAACTTGACTCTTTATCATTGCATTCTTTTTTGATGTGGGAGAGGCTTGATTAACAGCTTGGGATTTCAGTAGAGAAGAGTCTGTTACACCACAAACTGGACAAATTACCTATTCAAGAAAGTGAATCTCTGGCTGCTGCAACACAGCCACTGTGGCGGATTTTATACGGCTTGATAACCAAACTGCAAAATGTAACAGCAGTAGAATCATATTTTCCAAGTCAATATTTAGTTGAGAACCCCCAAGTCGACTAATTCCATGAAAAACATACAGCAGTTGGATTTTTTCATATAACTCGTAAATGCACATATCCCTACTTTCAAACTGTATAAACTCTGGAAAAAAAATAAATGTCCTTTTTCAGGACCTTGTTTTTAACACTGTTTTCCATGCCTTGTTCAATGAACCTAAACAATTAATGAACATGCACCTGTGGACACGGTCGTTAAGACACTAACTCTTAAGACGGATAAGGCAATTAAGGTCACAAAATGAAAACTTAGGACCACTAAAGAGGCCTTTTCTACTGACTCTGAAAAACATCCAAAGGAAAGGTGCCCAGGGTCCTGCTCATCTAGGTGAACGTGCCGTAGGCATGCCTGCAAGGAGGCATGAGGACTGCAGATGTGGCAGGGCAATAAATTGCATGTCCGTACTGGGAGATGCTTAAGACAGCGCTACAGGGAGACAGGACGGACAGCAGGATCGTCCTGCAGTGGACCAGACCACGTGTAACAACACCTTGCACAAGAGATCGGCACTCCGAATTCACACCTGTAGGAAACCTCACCAAGACATCATGCAACGACGTCGCCTAGGTACAAATCACCGCTTCGCTGGACCAGACAGGACTGGCTAAGTGCTCTTTCACTGACGAAAGTCGCGTTTGTCTCCACCAGGAGGTGATGGTCGGGATTGCGTTATCGTCGAAGGAATGAGCGTCTACACCGAGGCCTGCCACTCTGGAGCGGAGCGGTTTGGAGGTGGAAGGGGGTTTCCGTTCATGGTCTGGGCGGTTGTGTCACAGCATCTTTGGACTGAGCTTTGTTGTCATTGCAGGTCATCTTCAATGCAGATGCGTTACAGGAAGACATCCTCCTCCCTCATGTTGTACCCTTCCTGCAGGCTCAGTCCTGACATGACCCTCCAGCATTGACAATACCACCAGGCCATTTACTTTGTCGTTTCTGTGCGTGTGATATTTCCTGCAAGCAGGAATGTCAGTGTTCTGCCAATGGCCAGCGAAGTGGCCGGAATCTCAATCCCATTGAGCACGTTGGGACCTGTTGTCAGAGGGTGAGGGCTAGTGCCCATTCCCCAGAAATATCCAGGGAACTTGCAGTGCCATTGGTGGAGAGTGGGGTAACATCTCACAGCAAGAACTGGCAAATCCTGGATCCAGGTCACATGAGGCAGGAGATGCACTGCAGTACTTAATGCAGCTGGTGGCCACACCAGACTGTTCACTTTTGATTTTGCCCCCCCCTGTTGTTCAGGGACATATTATCCATTTCTGTTAGTCACATGTCCACTGAACTTGCTTCAGTTCTATGTCTCAGTTGTGAATCTTTGTATGTTCATGAACAAATATTACACATGTTAAGTTTAGTGAAATAAACGCAGGTGACCAGTCATTTTTGCATACATTTTACTTTTCCAGTTTATGAAATCGACTGCACTAGGTCTGGAATCATCAACATTACAAAAGTGCCATGGGTTTCTGCACCTGTGGTCCAGAGATTCACGAAATGGTCAAAAGCATGTGACACCTGCTCAATCGAACATCTCATGCCAAAATATGGCTTTAATTAATATGGAGGTTGGTCCACCCTTTGCTTGCTGTAACGCCTCACTCTTCCTGGGAAAGTTCTTAATTGGAGTAGGTCCACCCTTTGCTGCCTTACGGCCTCCACTTTCTCTGGAAGTCATTAATATGGGTAGGTCCACCCTTTGCTGGCTGTAACGGCCTCCACTCTTTCTGGAAGGCTTTCCCTAGATGTTGGAACATTTTGCTGCGGGGACTGCTTCCATTCAGCCACAAGAGCATTTAGTGAGGTCGGCATGATGTTGGGCGATTAGGCCTGGCTCGCAGTGTGTGTTCAATTGGTAGTTCCCAAAGGTATTCTGATGGGGTTTGAGGTCAGGCTCTGTCTGCAGGCCAGTCAAGTCTTCCACACCGATCTTGACAAACCTTTCTGTATGGACCTCGCTTTTGTGCAAGGGGGCATTTTCCTGCTGAAACAGGAAAGGGCCTGTCCCAAACTGTTGCCGAAAGTGAAGCACAGAATTGTCTAAGATGTCATTGCACAATGTAAGCGTTAAGATTTCCCTTCACGGAACTAAGGTGCCTAGTCCTGAAACACATCGAAAAACAGCCCCAATACCTTATTCCTCCTCCACCAAACTTAATTGGCATATGCATTCAGACAGGTTAGAGTTCTCCTGGCATGGCGCCAACCCAGATTTGTCAGACTGCCAGATTGGGGAAGTGTGATTTCGCACTCCAGAAACTAATTTCTACTGCTTCATACTTGCTTCCAGAGTCCAATGGCGGCCCGAGCTTTACACCACTCCAGCTAACGCTTGGCCTTGCGCATGGTGATCTTAGACTTGTGGAGCGGCGTCGGCCATGGAACCCATATGAAGCTCCGACGAAACACTTCGCGGCTTGAGCCGGGTTTCGCTCCTAGAACATGTCTCCACTTCACAATAAAGCACTTACAGTTTACCAGGACGCTCTAGCAGGCAGAAATTTGACAAACATGACTTCTTTGGAAAGGTGACATCCTATTGACGTGCACGTGAAAGTCCTGAGCCCTTACAGTGACGCCTTCACTGCCAATGTTTGGCTATGAGATTGCTGGCTGTGTGCTCAATTTTATCACCTGGTCAGCATTGGATGTGGGCTGATGAAATAGCCGAGTCCACTAATTTGAATGGATGTTCACATTACTCTTTGGCCATTAGTGTATGTGCTTTCACAATGAGAGTATACGTGTGTTGCAAGGCAACCCTTATTCCCTACATTAGTGCACTACTTTTGACCAGAGCCCTATTGCCCTGGTTGAAAGTAGTGCACTATAAAGGAATACGGTGTCATTTTCTCAGGTTTTTGCCTGCCATATGTAGTTCTGTTATATCTCACAGACTATTTCAAAAACCTTTAGAACCTTCAGGGGTTTTCTATCCAATTACTAATTATTGCATCTATTCTAGCTTTAGAACTGGTAGCAAGGCAGTTTACTCTGGGGGACCTTTTTATTCCAAGCTACTCAATACTGCCCCCAGTCCCAAGAAGGTAAAAGTTGTAGTGTATCCGGTATTAATTGTAGTTATCGGTATTGGGGGTTTTTGGCAGGAAATATTGGATTTCGGTATAGGCCCAAACATGTACATATCGGTGCATCATGGTGCTAGACTAGGATATTTTTTCTAAGAGTAGTTAGTAGGGGTGTCCAAACGCATTCCATGGGAGGGCGAGGATCTGTGGTTTTTGGTTTCTCCTTTTAACTTTGTGATCCAATAAGACAATAAGGGAAACCAGGTGAGGGGAGTCCTTACTAAATCACTGACCTAATTAATCAATATCACAGACAAGGGAGACGTGAAAGCCCACAAGCTCCCCTCTGCCCCTCCGTGGAATGAGTTTGACCCCCACCGTTCCTAGAGGGACTAAAAGATTGTCCCACAGTTATGACATAAGGTCAAATGTGCAGTGTCTCAGTTTAAATGTATTGTGTGTGTGTGTGTGTGTGTTGTGTGTGTGTGTGTGTGTGTGTGTGTGTGTGTGTGTGTGAAGTAGCATGTTCAGT
>NC_036874.1:1590628-1591471 GCF_002910315.2 Salvelinus sp. IW2-2015 | reverse complement strand
ACGCTGTGTGTGGTGTGGTGTGTGTGTGTGTGTGTGTGTGTGTGTGTTGTGTGTGTGTGTGTGTGTGTGTGTGTGTGTGTTGTGTGTGTGTGTGTGTGTGTGTGTGTGTGTGGTGTGTGTTGTGTTGTGTGTCACTTGGCATATAGTTGCGGAAGTAAAAGTAACTGCCTCCAGTATTTCATGGTTTCTTCTCTTCCAGACTGAGCTTCCTGTGATCAGACAAGATGAGGTTTCTGATTGGATGGGTTGTGTTTGGTGATGTCATTGGGATCTTGCAATTCGCAGCAGAAGACCCTGCAGCAGGCATCTCAGAGGACACCCTGAAGCGTGAGTCTAACACACACAAACACACACACACACACACACACCCTTTCGTCACATACCCATCCCTCCTTCTGTCTCTCAGAGCTGTCTGATGTTGGGAGCAGCTGTCACCTGTTCTCTCCCTCCTAGGTGGGCTCCCTGTTTGAGGTAGCATCAGTTCACCTGTTCTCTCCCTCCTAGGTGGGCTCCCTGTTTGAACGCAGTGTGGTGCTGGTGGACAAGTTGCAAGGTAAACTGGACCAGGACCTCCAGAAGGCCTTTGACCCCCAGAGCAGAGGCCAGGCCCGGGGCCAACAGCCTACCCAGGACCCCTTCTCCCTGGGGATGGACTTAGGCTTCATCCACAGAGTGGGGCTGGAGGAGGTGCTGGACTCCTTCTTTAACTTTGGGAAGAGTGTTGTGGAGGACTTTGGGGACGTGGTCACACGAGTGTTTGATGACCTCAAAGACGTTGTGGAGGAGGAGAGGAAGAGAGGTAGGACTAGAAACCCTATTGATATTGTTCTATTACAAAGAGAT
>NC_036874.1:1587392-1590609 GCF_002910315.2 Salvelinus sp. IW2-2015 | reverse complement strand
AAACCCTATTGATATTGTTCTATTACAAAGAGATAACCCTAACCGAACCCAACACAGAACTTGAAACCCTATTGATATTGTTCTATTACAAAGAGATAACCCTAAAAGAACCCAACACAGAACTAGAAACCCTATTGATAGCTATAATAGTTAATGACAGATCATCTGTTCCTCATGTCCAGAGGGGAAGCTGTTCCCTCCTTTCCTCCAGAACATGAAGCTGTGTAGAGAGTTGAGGAGGCAGACTTCAGAATGCTGGCAGCTGCAGAACCAGTGTCAGTCCTGTCAAGGGGTGCTGCTCACAGGTAACACACACACACACACACACACACAAAAACACACACACACACACACACAAAAACACACACTCTTAAACTGCCTCCTGTCCCCTGTGTGTGTCAGAGTGTCCCAGTGTGAGGGAGCTGCATGTGGAACTGGATGAGAAGACTCAGCTGCGGGACATGTCTAAGGAGCAGTATGACGAGGTAACATAGCATAGCATTGTGTAGCATACCGTAACAGAGCATAGGATAACTTAACATCCATTCTGTTTTATCCACTCCAGGTTCTGAGCATTGTGCAGCAGCACACAAGTGACACGGTGAGCTGGATAAGCAACATGGCTTCTGAGTTCAGCTGGGTGACAGAAATGGTCAACAACACCACCACACCTGATACCATATTCCGCATCAGAAAGGTAACAGACAGACAGACAGACAGACAGACAGACAGACAGACAGACAGACAGACAGACAGACAGACAGACAGACAGACAACCGGCGCATTAGAGACAGGCTTATATCAATTGCGATCAGTATTAGTACAACATATTGGTTGTCTTCTACCCAGGTGTGGTGCAGTAGTATTCGTTTCATACCCAGTGGTGCGAGTTATATTGTGTTCTGACCCAGTGTGGTGTCCGAGATTAATGTTTCTATCCCAGTGTGTCAGTATATTGTTCTCTACCCAGGTCGGTTCGTCATACTTAGTACCAAACATAATGTATGCTTTTCTACCCAGGTGGTGTCAATTAGCTACAAACGATTAATTGTCACGTTCCTGACCTATTTTTATTGTTTTCGATACTATGTTTTAGTTGGTCAAGGGCCGAGTTGGGTGCGGTCATTGCTATGTTGTGTGGTTTTTCGGTTAGTCTAGGGGTGTGTATGTGTATGCGGAGTAGAGTATTGTTAGGTATTGTCTAGTGTATGCTATGGCTGCCTAGATTGGTCTCATTCAGAGACAGCTGTCTATCCGACTTGTCTCTGATTGTGGACAACCACTAATTTAAGGGTAGCCATATAGGCAAGTAGCTTCTGTTGGGTAGTGTGTCTTGTTTATACGATTTGTTGCTCGGGCTGGGCACTGCGTTGATTTAGCTTCACGATATTTGTTGTTTGTGTTTGTTCGTAATAAGTGCTTTTCGTTTCCATCGGTTTCATCTTCGTTCGTTAATTAAAAGAAGATGCCTTATTTTCCTCACTAGGCGTGCGGTTTTGGTCCCGTTTCTTCTCCGCGTCGTGCTCTATGTCTACCCACCGTTCAGTAGCCCTATTTCACAGTTGTCAACTATTGTTTCTACCCCAGGTGGTGTCCACGTATTAGTACAACATAATGTTGTTTCTACCCAGGTGTGTCAGTATATTGTTTCTACCCAGGTGGTGTCAGTATTAGTACAACATAATGTTGTTTCTACCCAGGTGGTGTCAGTATATTGTTTCTACCCAGGTGGTGTCAGTATTAGTACAACATAATGTTGTTTTTACCCAGGTGGTGTCAGTATATTGTTTCTACCCAGGTGGTGTCAGTATTAGTACAACATAATGTTGTTTTTACCCAGGTGGTGTCAGAGGGAGTTGATGGAGGCAGCTCGTCAAGGGGAGACACCAAGGTGGAGCTGAACATCCTAAACTCTCCTCCTCTCCTCCTGACCATCCCAGCTGATGTGGAGCTGCAGGACCCCGCCTTTATCCGTTTCTTGGCTCAGGAGGCCCTGGGGATGTACAAGCAGATGTTCAGGTAATATATACTACTACTACTACGTTAAACGTTTTTTACCCAACAACATTCCATAGYGCCACTGAACATGCCTGTGTTGATTAAAGCTATTTTCTGCTTTCAGACACATTGACGACTAAGCATGAAGAAAGTTCACTCACTGTCATGTCATAGTTAGTGGACAGTACGCTGTGTGTTTTTGTTCACTAGATTTAATGTATATAGCTTGTAAACAAATTTGTTTAGGGAACATTTTAAGATTGACGAGACAACTTATTGTAATGTTGGAATTAATTACATGTAAAATTGAACCAAAGTAACTTGTACCAGTTGTCATGTTGCATGTTGTACAATAAAAGGTGGAGCTCGATTCAAGTACAACATTTTCATTTAACACTGACTTTTTGGCTTCAAACTTAAAAAATTCGGAACTTTTTGTGCTGATCAACGGCAGTCAGGTCTGGAGAGAAGCAAGGGCTATATCTGTTCCTGGTTCTACATTTTTTTGAATGGGGCATGCTTATTTAAAATGGTGAGGAATGCACTTTTAAAGAATAACCAGGCATCCTCTACTGTCGGAATGAGGTCAATATCCTTCCAGGATACCTGGGCCAGGTCGATTAGAAAGGCCTGCTCGCTGAAGTGTTTTAGGGAGTGTTTGACAGTGATGAGGGGTGGTCGTTTGACCGCGGACCCAGTACGCACGCAGGCGATGAGGCAGTGATCGCTGAGATCCTGGTTGAAGACAGCAGAGGTGTATTTAGAGGGCAAATTGATCAGCATGATATCTAAGAGGGTGCCCATGGTTACGGATTTAGGGTTGTACCTGGTAGGTTCCATGATCATTTGTGTGAGATTGAGGGCATCAAGTTTAGATTGTAGGACGGCCAGGTGTTAAGAACAAATTTTTATCCATAATAAATACAAATACAAATATAGGCAGGAAGTCAGAGACAACCTCTCCCTCAATGTGAGCAAGACAAAGGAGCTGATCGTGGACTATAGGAAAAGGAGGGCCGAACACGCCCTCATTAACATCGACAGGGCTGAAGTGGAGCGGGTTGAGAGCTTCAAGTTCCTTGGTGTCCACATCACCAACAAACTAGAATGGTCCAAACACACCAAGACAGTTGTGAAGAGGGCATGAAAACACCTTTTCCCCCGCAGGAGACTGAAGATATTTGGCATGGGTCCCCAGATCCTCGAAAAGTTCTACAGC
>NC_036874.1:1573327-1585091 GCF_002910315.2 Salvelinus sp. IW2-2015 | reverse complement strand
CGTTTCCATTCAAACAACACAGTTAGTTCTATTCAACAAGCTGTGGTTCCATTCTGGGACTATGAAGAGGATAAAGAGTTTTTCAGGTTGACCGTAAGCTGCTGGTCTGGATGAATGGCACATCGTGGGGCAGAGAGATTGAACTGCAGACTTATACTGAAGGCACGACTGATCCTTCCCATTCACTACCCACACACACACAACAATATAATGTAGCATCTAGTGATACATATTCTGTGTGTTAATTCATCTCCAAAATGCATTGTACGTTGATACTTTTTGCGAATAAAATCTATTTTCCACTAGATTTCAACATAAGCTAGTTGTGAGTAGCTAGTTGTCATTCATATGGTTTACAGTAGTCTGGTCTGATTTATGGTATCAGTATCTGTCTGTCATTCATATGGTATCAGTACTGTCTGTCATTCTATGGTATCAGTAGTCTGTCATATCATATGGTATCATACTGTCTGTCATTCATGATGTATCAGTAGCCTAGTCTGTCTTCATATGGTTCAGTAGTCTTAGTCTGTCATTCATATGGTATCAGTAGTCGCTGTCTTCAATGTATCAGTAGTCTAGGTCTGCATCTTCATATGGTATCAGTAGCTAGTCTGTCATTCATATGGTATCAGTAGTCTATCTGTCGATTCATATGGTATCAGTAGTCTAGTCTGTCTTCATATGGTATCAGTAGTCTAGTCTGTCATTCATATGGGTTATCAGTATGTCTGTCTGTCATTCATATGGTATCAGTAGTCTAGTCTGTCATTCATATGGTATCAGTAGTCTGTCCATTCATATGGGTATCAGTAGTCTGATGTCTGTCCATTCACTATGGTATCAAGTAGTCTAGTCTGTCATTCCTATGGTATCAGTAGTCTAGTCTGTCATTCATATGGTATCATGCAAGTCAATGTCATGTCATTCTTATGGTATCAGTTAGTCTGTCATTCATATGGTATCAGTAGTCTGTCATTCATATGGTATCAGTAGGTACTGTCCATTCTAGGTAATCCAGTTAAGTCTACGTCTGTTCATTCATATGGTATCAGTAGTCCTAGTCTGTCATTCAAAAAAATATGGTTATCAAGTAAGTTCTTAGTCCTGTCATTCATATGGTATCAGTAGCCTAGTCTGTCATTTCATATGTATCAGTAGTCTAGTCTGTCATTCATATGGGTATTCAGTAGTCTGGTCATTCAAATGGTATCAGTAGTCTAGTCTGTATTCATATGGTATCAGTAGCCTAGTCCTGTCATTCATATGGTATCAGTAGTTCTAGTCCTGTCATTCATTATGGTATCAGTAGTCTAGTCTGTCATTCATATTTAGTAGTCTAGTATGTACTAGTCTGTCATTCATATGGTATCCTGTCCATTCATATGGTATCAGTAGTCTAGGTCTGTCATTCATATGGTAATCAAGTAGTCTAGTCTGTCATTTCATATGGTAAGTAGTCTGGTCATTCATATTGGTATCAGTAGTCTAGTAGTCTGTCATTCATTATAGTGTCTAGTTGTCATTCATATGGTGGAACCACATGTTGTTGAATGGAACCACGTGTTGTTGAATGGAACCACGTGTGTATGTCGGCCATCTTAATATGAGGTCAACTGTTTGGTGGGATGTTGTGTGTGTGTTTGTCGGTAATTTTAATATGAAATAATCTAAAGAAAAGCTGCATGACCTGAGTATAGACTGTTGATCTCTATCTATTAAGGTTAAACTATCTGGAACTTTTATTTTAATTACAGGTATACTGTATGCGGACAGCTGATGAAACTGTGGGTTTGCACAACCAAAGATCTTCTGAACAACTGTCAGAAACCATGTGGTTTGCTGATGTCAACATTGTGAACAGAGTGCCCCATGAAGGCAGTGGGGTTATGGTATGGGAAGGCATAAGCTACGGACAACGAACAAAATTGCATTTTATCGAATCTTTGACAACATCCTGAGGCCCATTGTAGTGCCATTCATCCGCCTCCATTAAAAAAATCTGATCAAATCCCCCAAAAATTATGCACTGAATTAAACCGTAAAATGCTTACTTACAAGCTCTTAACCAACGATGCAGTTTTAAGAAAATAGAGTTATGAAAATATTCACTAAATAAACTAAAGTAACAGAATAAAATAACAATAATGAGGCTATTTACAGGGGGTACCGGTACCGAGGCAATGTGAGGGGTACAGGTTAGTCGAGGTAATTTGTATATGAGGGTGGGGGTAAAGTGACTTTGCATAGATAGTAAACAGCGAGTAGCAGCATTGTAAAAACAAAGGGGGGGGGGGGGAATTTGATTAATTGTTCAGCAGTCTTATGGCTTGGGGATAGAAGCTCTTATGGTGCCTTTTGGACCTAGACTTGACGCTCTGGTACTGCTTGCTGTGCGGTAGCAGAGAGAACAGTCTAGGATTGAGTGACTAGTCTTTTACAAGTTTTTGGGCCTTCCTCTGACACCACCTAGTATATAGGTCCTGGATGTCAGGAAGCTTGGCCCCAGTGATGTACTGGGCCATACCTACTACCCTCTGTAGTGCCTTACGGTAGGATGCTGAGCAATTGCAATACCAGGCAGTGATGCAACCCRTCAGGATGCTCTCGATGGTGCAGCTGTGTAACTTTTTGAGGATCTGGGGACCCATGCCAAATCTTTTCCGAGGGGGAAAAGGTGAGGGGAAAAACGGCGTTGTCGTGCCCTCTTCATGATTTTCTTGGTGTGTTTGGACCATGATAGTTTGTTGGTGATGTGGACACAAAGGAACTTGAAACTCTCGACCCGCTCCACTGCAGCACCGTTGATGTGAATGGTGTGTGTTCGGCCCTCCTATTCCTGTAGTCCACGATTATCTCCTTTATCCTGCTAACATTGAGGGAGAGGTTGTTGTCCTAGCACCACACTGCCAGGTCTCTGACCTCCTCCCTATAGGCTGTCTCATCATTGTCGATGATCAGGCCTACCACCGTTGTGTCGTCAGTAAACTTAATGATGGTGTTGTAGTCGTGCTTGGCCCTGTGCRATTGAGATTGCTTCATCTGTGGATCTGTTGGAGAAGTATGTGAATTGGAGTGGGTCTAGTGTTTCCAGGATGATGGTGTTGATGTGAGCCATAACCAGCCTTTCAACGCACGTCATTACTAATGACGTGACTGTTACGGGCGGTAGTCCTTTAGGCAGGTTACCTTTGCTTTCTTGGGCACAGGGACTATAGTGGTCTGCTTGAAACATGTAGGTATTACAAACTCTGTCAGGGAGAGGTTGAAAATGTCTGTGAAGACACTTGCCAGTTGGTCCGCACAWGCTCTGAGTACATGTCCTGATAATCTGTCTGGCCMCGCAGCCTTGCTGACCTGTTTAAAGGTCTTGCTCACATCGGCTTGATCAAACCGTCGTCCGGAACAGTGTTGCGTGCCTCGAAGCGAGCACAAAAGGCATTTAGCCCAAATGGTAGACTTGCATCACTGGGCAGCTCACGCCTGGGTTTCCCTTTGTAGTTCATAATAGTTTGCAAGGCCTGCCACATCCGACAAGTGTCAGAGCCGATATAATATGATTCAATCTTAGTCTTGTATTGAAGCTTTGCCTGTTTGATGATTCGCCTGAGGGCATAGCAGGATTTCGTTTAAGAGTCCGGATTAGTGTCCCACTCCTTGAAAGCGGCAGCTCTAGCCTAGCTCTGTGAGGATGTTGCCTGTAGTCCATGGTTCCTGGTTGGGATATTTACGTACGGTCACTGTGGGGACAACGTCGTCAATGCAATTATTGCTGAAGCCGGTGACTGAGGTGGTGTACTCCTCTATGCCATTGGATGAATCCCGGAACATACTCCAGTCGGTGCTGAATAGCATCTGCATCATTCAACCACTTCCGTATTGAGCGAGTCACTGGTACTTCCTGCTTTCGTTTTTGCTCGTAAGCAGGAATACGGAGGATATAATTATGGTCAGATTTGCCAAATGGAGGGTGAGKGAGAGCTTTTACGCATCTCTGTACGTGGAGTAAAGGTGGTCTAGACTATTTTTTCCCTCTGGTTGCACATGTGACATGCTGGTAGAAATGAGGTTAAACGGATTTAAGATTACCTGCATTAAAGTCCCCGGCCACTAGGAGCACCTCTTCTGGATGAGCCTTTTCTTGTTTGCTTATGGCCTTATAGAGTTGGTTGAGATCTTATTGAGTGCGGCTTTGTCTCTCGGTAGATAGTGTGGTCTACAGCTTCAAATCAAATCCAATGTTATTGGTCACATACACATGGTTAGCAGATGTTAATGCGAGTGTAGCGAARTGCTTATGCTTCTAGTTCCCGACAGTGCAGTAATATCTAACATGTAATCTAACAATTCCACAACAATTACCTAATACACACAAATCTAAGTAAAGGGATGGAATGAGAATATATACATGTAAATACATGGATGGGCAATGACAGAGAGGCATAGGCCAGATGCAATAGATGGTATAAAATACGGTATATACATATGAGATGAGTAATGCAAGATATGTAAACATTATTAAAGTGGTATTATTAAAGTGACCAGTGATCCATTTATWAAAGTGGCCAATGATTTCTAGTCTGTATGTAGGCAGCAGCCTCTCTGTGTTAGTTAGTGATGGCAGTTTAACTGTCTGATGGCCTTGAGATAGAAGCTGTTTTTCAGTCTCTCTGTCCCAGCTTTGATGCACCTTTTCCTACCTCACCTCCTGGATGATAACGGGGTGAACAGGCAGTGGCTCGGATGGTTGGTGTTCTTGATGATCTTTTTGGCCTTCCTGTGACATTGGGTGGTGTAGGTGTCCTGGAGGGCAGGTTGGCCCCGGTGATGCGTTGTGCAGACCTCACCACCCTCTGGAGAGCCTTGCGGTTGAGGGCGGTGCAGTTGCCTTACCAGGCGGTGATACAGCCCGACAGGATGCTCTCAATTGTGCATCTGTAAAAGTTTGTGAGGGTTTTAGGTGACAAGCCAAATCTCTTCAGAGAAATCCTCGAGACTACCTTAATATTAGACATTGCGCACCAGCTGTTACTGACAAATAGACACACACTCCCACCCCTCGTCTTACCGGATGTAGCTGTTCTGTCCTCCTGATGCACGGAAAACCCAGCCAACTGTATATTTTCCGTGTCATCGTTCAGCCACACCTCTGTGAAACATAGGATATTYGTTTTTAATGTCCCGTTGGTAGGATTGTCTCGAACGGAGCTAATCCAGTTTATTCTCCAGTGATTGCACGTTGRCCAATAAAACGGATGATAGAGGCGGGTTACCCAGTCGCTGACCAATTCTCACAAGGCACCCTTCGCGTCAGACTCATTAAAGAAAATATCTTCATCCAATTCGAGGTGAGTAAWTGCTGTTCTGATATCCAAAAGCGCTTTTCGGTCATAAAAGACAGGAGCATCAACATTATGTACAAAACAAATGACAGCATGATAATGCATACGCCTAACGTAAGGATCTGTACACAAATCTTGGAAGCTGAAAATGTCCCAGTTCTTCCATAGCCTGCGTACTCACCAGACTTGTCACCCATTGAGCATGTTTGAGATGCTCTGGATCAATGTGTATGACAACATTCCTACCTATTTTTTTAAAGGTACCTGTGACCAACAGATGCATATCTGGTGGGTAGAGGAGAGGGGGTTTCGTTGAGGAAAGAACTAGAGTGTTCTATCCCTTCAGGAAAAAGGCGTGATGACATCTGTAGAATCTTTAATGGGACTAGTGAAGAAGGCACAGCTGATGATCCACTGATAAAACTCCAGATAACCTGAGATCAGGACTCAAAGTTTCAACAAAGACATGGACACAAACATCAACGTTCCTTTCACCAGAGGTGGTGTTTGTTCAACTGCATGTTCTATCCCTATTGTGTGTGAAAGTGCAGAGGCTGTGTGGAGTGACGCGCTCAGAGAGAGAGATATATATATATGAGGAAGAAAGGCGCTACAAGGTGCCATTATAGGAAGAAGAAGATCGGTATCTTTCTAACAACCAACAGCCTGCTTGGACCAGCACATTGCAGCGCGCTACTCTGTCTACCTTCTGCGATTGGGTAACGTACCTATCTAGTTTCTGATTTCTAAACTAGCCGTTTTCATTTGGGGTTGGGGAATATGAAGGAGGAACTATACGTTAAGTTGTGGAATGTATTTTTATGCAGAATGTATCCTCTTGACGCCCAGTTCTGCCCAGTGGAACGGGGTTAAGTGTGCAACACAGCGGCACTCCCAAACTTTATGAAATGGAGAGGAAAGACTCTAAACAGAATTCTTTCTTTGAATGAATATGATACATCATTTCTTTTTTAATCTTCAAATTAGTTTAAAAGAATACAGAATTATGAATTTCCTGCACATAGACACATTAATCTGTTTTTGTGCGGTTCTATTTTTACTTCTTTAATTTAGCAATTTTTGTATAGTATATAATAGTTAGTTTTACCAGTTATATTTGAACAGTTTGTGTGTTTGTCCCTTCTAGAATGACACGGTGTCATAGAGCCACTCTCGTGCTGTTGGTCTACGGCATTCTAATGCACTACAGCATCTACTGCTCGTCTATAGGACTCAGTTACCCCAAGATCAGGTTGGTTGTTCGTTTCTATTTAAAATAGATATTAGTTCTGATGAGGGTTCATCTCAGACATCTCAGATCTCTATTCTTTATCAAGATTTATGAATCAAAGCTAAATTAAACAGTGTTWTTATCAACAGGAATCAGCGTTCAATTTTGGAATATTATATGGACATGTTTATGCAGAATAGCACAGGCTATTATAGTTCATGTATTTTATAAAAACATTTTAAATGTTTGTTATAGAATAGTCTAAATGATTGCAAATAATATTTTATCGATATAATATTTTTCATAGGTCTTTATTTTGACTGATTGACTTGAACGTGTGTAATGTCAGCTGGTGTTAGTTTGTTGAAATAGACAGAGGTCCCGTCCAGACAGGACAACAGAACTCCCCCGTATTACATTAGAGAAACAGTAGATAGTATAGTAGATATACTACATGGTGACACCCTGTATAAAATGAGAGGTATGAATGAAACCTGCAGGAGCATAGCCCTGCCTGGGATGAAGACGGGACGGCGGGAGGCCGAGGGGGAGAGCGAAGGGGAGAGCCGAGGGGAGAAGCTTGGGGAGACCGGGGGAGTAGGGGAGAGCTTGTGGGGAGAGGGGAGAGCCGAGGGGAGAGCGAGGTGGAGAGTCCGGAGGAGAGCCGTGGGGAAGGAGCGAGGGGAGAGGGGAAAGAGCTGATGGGGACGAGGGGAAGGCCCGAGGGGGAGGAGAAGCCCCTTGGGGAGAGCCGAGGGAGAGGCTGGGGAGAGTGTGGGGAGAGGGGAGAGCCGAGGGGAGAGCCGTGCGGGAGAGCCGTGGGGAGAGGGTGGGGAGAGGGGAGAGCGTGGGGAGAGCCGAGGGGAGAGGGGGAGAGCCGAGGGAAGAGCTTGGTGGGGGAGGAGCTGCGTGGGGAGTTAGCGCGTGGGGAGAGGGAGAGCCGAGGAGAGCGTGGCATGGGGAGAGCCGAGGGGAGAGGGGAGAGCCGAGGGGAGAGCCTGTGGGAGAGCCGTGGGGAGAGGGGAGAGCCGTGGGGAGAGGAGCCGTGGGCGAGAGCCCGAGGGGAGAGCCTGGGGAGAAGCCGTGGGGAGGGGAGCGCTGTGGGAGAGCGTGGAGGCCGTGGGAGAGGGGAGAGCCGTGGGGGAGGAGACCGAGTGGAGAGCGATGGGAGGAGCTGTGGGGAGAGGGGAGAGCCGTGGGGAGAGCCGAGGGGAGACAATGGACGGGCTAGTAGGGTACTAGGGGGTAACTAGCCCCCCTTAAGAACAATGTCTAATTGCTGACACAAAAAAGCAACGTTTGGAAAACAAATTTGTATGTGATGAAGGTCATGCTTTGGTGAAYAAACTATAAAGGGAAATAAATGGAATGTTGCTTTTAGGAAAGGGGCGGGTTTTTAAAGTTCAGGGGTAAAGTCCCTCTTTTTAACTCACATTMATTTTCTTTGTCTTTATTTATTGTTCCTTTTCCATACAATCCATTATGTACAATTGCACTAAATATAATTTGAACAATGCAAGATTTTAAATCCCAGCGGCCTTTAAAATTAAATTCAGGAGCTAAGGGTTTTCAATGGTTGTTTTTAATTCATWAAAAAAAAATCATTGGAATATAATATTGGAATGGAAATAAAATTAACATTAAATAACATTGGAATATAACGTTTAATAACAATAACTTAACTAATTAACTTAGTGTAACAATGATGTGGCAAATCTCTTATGCTCTGCTATTGCACAAWTCTAATATGTACCTGTAGGTCACAAATAAAGTCAAAGTGGAGCACAAGTCATGAGCCAAACTCCTGCACTGATTACACCTAATCCAGTCCCCATCTGTGACTGAAGACAGGGGGAGAGATGCTTAAAAACATAGATTGCTATCTAGCTATATGACATAACATGCTGTGTAATATAGCTAAAAGGCTATAAAGTTGCATTAACTATAAAGCTATCAGTCACTAGTGGAAACATGTACAACTTAAATTGAGTTACGTTATGTTTTTTAATGTATTTTCCCTCAAATGATCTGGTAGTAAGGTTGCTAGCTAGCACTCCGAGCAGCTTATGCTAACTAGCTAGCTGGCTASYATTTACTGCTAGTGAAGTTGCTAGCTAGAAAGTTATCATAAACTAGAGCTAACTGAGATATCATTGTCTAAATGACAGGTAGAAACACATTCATAAGCATAAAGGGGGGGCGAGTTGCCCCCAACACACTCATCCATCATATTACTACTTTACTCGAAAATGATCTAAATGTTTCTCTATAAACAAGTGGATTATTTATCTTAAGGCTTTCCTACTTATATATATATATACACTTTTTAATGATACAGATCTAAGTTAATTAGAATATGTGACTGACCGGCTCAAATTGGTCTGATGTAGCAAAATTCAAAATGTTTTTTGAAAACATTTTTACATAAAAGTAGAGACTCAGAGCTACAAAATGGTATATCATAAACTATTTTTGAGGCGCAATGAGAAAGTAATTCTGCTTTGAAAGTTTATAAACTTGTAAACTCACTTATGAGAAAAGGGCCTTTGAATGTTTTGGTACCTACTGGAGAGCTCTCCTTTGGCTACACCCATTCAGCATTGTGCACACTTAAGCCAGCTCCACCCATCTCTTTAAGGATTCACATTTGAGGTCATGTGCTAAACAGTGAGTAGTGTAGTAAAGATTAAGACCAAAAGTGGTAGTAGCCTACAATAAGGATACATTCCAGGTAAACAGAAAATATTTGATGATACTAACCCAGACACACTTGTCTAAATTGATGCGTCATGTGAAAGAAATGCTATATTCCCCAGCCACATCCAGTGGTGGAAAAGTACTAAATTGTCATATAAGYGTAAATCAAATATATCCTTATATTTAGGGATAGGCATCCTGCTAGCGGGACACAAGCCTACAACATCCGGTGAAATTGGAGGGCACGCAATTCAAATAAATAATAATAATATTAACCATTCTGAAAAATACAAGTATCTTACATCATTTAAAAGCTTAAAATCGTGTTAATCTAACTGCGTTGTCCGATTTCGAATAGACTTTACGGCGAAAGCATACCATGCGATTCTCTGAGGACGGCACCCCACGTCAACATATCTTTCAACCAGCACAGGCTTCATAAAATCACAAATAGCGATTAAATAAATCACATACTTTTGAAGATCTTCCTCTGTTTGCAATCCCAAGGGTCCCAGCTACAACATGAATGGTCGTTTTGTTAGTTAAAATCCTTCTTTATATCCCAAAMGTCAGTTTTGTTGGCACCATYGATTTCAGTAATCCACTYGTTGTAACGCTCGAAGAGGATGGGTGTGGAGTCAGGCGCAGAGAGCAGAAGTATCTGGGGAAAAACGCTTTAATGTCCAAAACAGGAACACGTACAATGGGTGACGCCGAACACAGGCGTAACATACCAAACCCAAGTGCAACTGCGTAAATCCGGACAGCGAAAAAACCAACAATAAAACAGAGTACACCTCTAACATAAACAGTAACAAGCCCGCACAAACACAAGCGGGCTAACCGAACTTAAATAACCGTATGGCCCAAGCAAGTCTCTTCTTCTTATGGTGTCCTTTAGTAGTGGGTTCTTTGCAGCAATTCGACCATGAAGGCCTGATTCACGCAGTCTCCTCTGAACAGTTGATATTGAGATGTCTGTTACTTGAACTCTGTGAAGCATTTATTAGGCCTGAAATTTCTTGAGGTTGGTAACTCTAATGAACTTATCCTCTGCCAGCAGAGGTCTTTCCTGTGGCAGTCCTCATGAGAGCCAGTTTCATCATAGCCGCTTGATGGATTTTGCGACTCGCACTTGAAGAAACCTTTAAAGTTCCATATAGATATTCCAGATTGACTGACCTTCATGTCTTAAAGTAATGATGGACTGTCGTTTCTCTTTGCTTATTTGAGCTGTTCTTGCCATAATATTGACTTGGTATTTTATCAAATAGTGCTATCTTCTGTATACCAATCCTACCTTGTCACYGTTTTGCTCAAACACATTATAAGAAAGAAAGAAATTCCCCAAATTAACAAGGTGCACCTGTTAATTGAAATGTATTCCAGGTGACTACCTCATGAAGATGGTTGAGAGAATGTCAAGAGAGTGCAATTTGAACCCCCCCAGGTGTCGCCCATCTTACCCATTATCCCCTGTGTATTTATACACATGTTCTCTGTTTGTTTGTTGCCAGTTCGTCTTGTTAAGCTTGTTTTTCCGTGGTCCTGATTTCCTAGTCTCTGTTTTCTAGCCTTCCCGTTTCCGACCTGTTCTGCCTGCCCTGACCTCAAGCCTGCCTGCCCCCCTGTACCTTTCAGACTCTGACCTGGTTAATGAATTCTGCCTGTCCTCGAACTGTCTATTGCCTGCCCCTTGTTTTTTAATACAAATCTGAGACTATAACCATCTGCCTCCTGCGTCTGCATCTGGGTCTCACCCTATGTTGTTATACTTAGTTTGAAGATGTAATCCGGAGACAGGTGTTTTCTCCAACTCCTTAGCTATCAGACTCTAATGAACTGATTTCAAAACACTCCAGAAAGTGGAGAGCAACACTTATGCAGCTCCACTACATGAGAATTTTTTTTTAAAGCCGCGTTCTACAAGATTACCAACACAGACTGACCAGCTCAAATAGACAGAAGCCTTCTATATGGCAGACCAATCCGAACTCATCTGTACGCATGTCCAGCCCACTCATTATCTCAGTCAATCTTGGCTAGTGGGAAGGGTACTGTTTTCTGTGGCTAAACCAACAAAGCTCGTAATTTAACACTTTTATTTGTATTTACAGATGGATTTCAAGTTTGTTGTTAAGGCACATAAAAGTTCACATGTTCGAGAAGGCATTTCTGCCCCAAAAAAGCATTTTGATATAAAAAAAAGATTTATGTTCAAACGGCTCTCCTGTGAAGGCGTGACATACGCCTACTTTCCTGAATTGGGTCACATTTTGCCTCCTTTGTTGTCAAGAGTTTATTATGTTTTGTGTTTGTTATTTTCATATTTAAATATGTTGATATGATACATAAAACAAATAGAGAAATAGAAATATAATAGATGTATAGATTACCATTTCCTAATTTGGAGGACTTGAATGTGTTGTCTGCCTGTTTCCGGTGGAAGCTGAAGCAAATTGTGTTCTAGGGGTTCTGATTCTAATATGTCTAG
>NC_036874.1:1564096-1573302 GCF_002910315.2 Salvelinus sp. IW2-2015 | reverse complement strand
ACCTAGACACCATTAGAATCAGAACCCCTACAGAACACAACCCTAGACACATTAGAATCAGAAAACAACACACCCACAACCGAGACACATCAGAATCAGACACTACAGAACACTAGACACATTATAATCAGAACCCCAACACAAAACAACCCTAGACACATTAGAATCAGAACCCTGACACACAACACAACCCGAGACACATCAGAATCAGAACCCAACACAAAACAAACCTAGACACACTCAGAATCAAAACCACAACACAACAACACAACCTAGACACATCATAACACAACACAACCTAGACACATCAGAACCACACACAACCCTAGACACATCGAATCAGAGCCAACAGAACACTTGACATATTAGAATCAAGAACCCAGAACACAAACACAACCCTAGACACAATAGAAATCGGAACCCCAAAACAACAACACAACCAAAGACACAATAGAGAATCAGAACCCTTACACAACACAACCCTACAAACATTAGAATCAGAAACCCAACAACACAACCCTGACACAAGAGAATCAGAACCCCAAAACAACAACACAACCCTAGACACATTTGAATCAGAACCCCTACACAACACAACCCTAGACACATTTGAATCAGAACCCCTAACACACACACCCTAGACACATTTGAATCAGAACCCTACACAACACAACCCTAGACACATTTGAATCAGAACCCTACACAACACAACCCTAGACACATTTGAATCAGAACCCTACACAACACAACCCTAGACACATTTGAATCAGAAACCCCTACACAACACAACCTAGACACATTTGAATCAGAACCCTAACCAAAACCAAAAAACCTAGACATATTAGAATCAGAACCCTAGAACACATATTTGCTTCAGCTTCCACCGGAAACAGGCAGACAACACATTCAAGTCCTCCAAATTAGGAAATGGTAATCTATACATCTATTATATTTATATTCTTCTATTTGTTTTATGTATCATATAAAATATTTAAATATGAAAATAACAAACACAAAACATTATAAACTCTTGACAAACAAAGGAGGCAAAATGTGACCCAATTCAAGAAAGTAGGCGTATGTCACGCTTCACAGGAGAGCCGTTTGAACATAAATCTTTTTTTTATATCAAAATGCTTTTTTGGGGCAAAAATGCCTTCTCGAACATGTGAACTTTTATGTGCCTTACAACAAACTTGAAATCCATCTGTAAATACAAATAAAAAGTGTTAAATTACGAGCTTTGTTGGTTTAGCCACAGAAAACGTACCCTTCCCACTAGCCAAGATTGACTGAGATAATGAGTGGGCTGGACATGCGTACAGATGAGTTCGGATTGGTCTGCCATGTAGAGTCCTTCTGTCTATTTGAGCTGGTCAGTCTGTGTTGGTAATCTTGTAGAACGCGGCTTTAAAAAAAATGTCTCATGTAGTGGAGCTGCATAAATGTGTTGCTCTCCACTTTCTGGAGTGTTTTGAAATCAGTTCATTAGAGTCTGATAGCTAAGGAGTTGGAGAAAACACCTGTCTCCGGATTACATCTTCAAACTAAGTATAACAACATAGGGTGAGACCAGATGCAGACGCAGGAGGCAGATGGTTATAGTCTCAGATTTGTATTAAAAAACAAGGGGAGGCAATAGACAGTTCGAGGACAGGCAGAATTCATTAACCAGGTCAGAGTCTGAAAGGTACAGGGGGCAGGCAGGCTTGAGGTCAGGGCAGGCAGAACAGGTCGGAATCGGGAAGGCTAGAAAACAGAGACTAGGAAATCAGGACCACGGAAAAACAAGCTTAAAACCTCTTGAGAATACAGGGGGTGCTATTTTCGCATTACAATAATTTGCTCTACAGATTAAACTGCCTCTTATTCAATTATTGCTCTTACTATATGCATATAATAATACCATTGGAAAGAAAACAATCCCTAGTTTCTAAAACGTTTCAATTTTGTCTCTGAGTGATACAGAAGTCATTCCACAGCACTTTCCATGACCAAGAAAACATAATCAAGATGTGTTATGCTGGCTTCAAAGCTCTGCTCTATATGGTCGTGCCCCTATGACCAGAAACACCTCATTCGCCTTCCTCTGGTTGTCAAGAGGACGTCAGAGGAGAAATTCTTTGTTTTATCTGGGACTGACGTAAAATAGGACCCATTTCTTTGGCGTGACCGACAACTTCCGGTTTGCTGAATGCTCGAATTTGAGCTGCGTTTGTGTACTGTTTTTGCTGGCGTTATGTATGCAAACTATCTCCGTGTCGAATTTTGTTTGATACATGTGACCATATCATCGTAATGTATGTTTTTTCAATATAGTTTAATCAGATTATTTGAATTTTTCCGGGAGTTTTGCGTGTTCCGTTGTCGGATTGTATTTACGTTTGAGAAATCCGTGCCACTCGACCGGTACCTGTGCTAAATGGAGTGGGCAAGGAAGAATTCTGAACGGAACAACGACTCATCTTGACAAAGGACACTTTGATCAACATTCTGATGAAAGATCAGCCATAGTAAGACCCAATTTACGATGTTATATCATATCTGTTGTGCATGTGAACTGGACGTGGGCGCCTAGCCGAATCTGCCTGGTAAAAATATCGTGTCCTTCGCTAACGGTGGTTAGCCAATAGATTTACATATTCTGTTTTCCTGTAAAACATTTTAAAAATCTGAAATGGTGGCTTTATTCACAAGACCTGTATCTTTCATCTGGTGTCTTGAACTTGTGATTTAATGATATTTAGATGCTACAAGTTACTTGTGACGCTATGCTAGCTGTGCTACTCAGTGGGGTGAGTTGGGGGGTGCTACCGGATCAGGGTTGGTGACTCGTGAGAAGTTAACAAGCACAAGACGAACTGGCAAACAAACAGAGAACATGTGTATAAATACACAGGGGATAATGGGTAAGATGGGCGACACCTGGGGGGGGTTCAAAATTGCACTCTCTTGACATTCTCTCAACCATCTTCATGAGGTAGTCACCTGAATACATTTCAATTAAGGTGCACCTTGTTATTTGGGGAATTTCTTTCTTTCTATAATGGTTTGAGCAAAACAGTGACAAGGTAGGATTGGTATAAGAGAAGATAGCACTATTTGATAAAATACCAAGTCAATATTATGGCAAGAACAGCTCAAATAAGCAAAGACTTGTGTTGTGTTGGGGTTCTGATTCTGATGTGTCTCGGGTTGTGTTGGTGTGTTGTGGTTCTGATTCTAATATGTCTAGGGTTGTGTTGTGGTTCTGATTCTGATGTGTCTAGGGTTGTGTTGTGTGGGGTTCTGATTTTAATGTGTCTACGGTTGTGTTATGTCTGGGTTCTGATTCTAATATGTCAAGTGTTCTGTTGGCTCTGATTCTTATGTGTCTAGGGTTGTGTTGTGGTTCTGATTCTGATGTGTCTAGGGTTGTGTTGTGGTTCTGATGTGTCTAGGGTTGTGTTGTGTTGGGGCTCTGATTCTAATGTGTCTAGAGTTGTGTTGTGTAGGGGTTCTGATTCTGATGTGTGTAGGGTTGTGTTGTGTTGGGGTTCTGACTATTGTGTCTATTGTTATGTTCTGTTTGGGTTCTGATTCTAATGTGTCTAGTGTTGTGTTGTGTTGGGTTTCTGATTCGAATGTGTCTAGGGTTGTGTTCTGTAGGGGTTCTGATTCTAATGTGTCTAGGGTTTGGTGTGGCTGAATCATAATTAGTTAGGTAACATAGATAGATAAGATGTTATTGTCATCATATGCTTGTGAGATACTGGTCATTAGAATGGTTCCCTTTGGACTATAGGGTTGGCAGTGCATTTCCCCTTCTGAGCTAGGGATTAGTCACTTGGGGCCYASAGAGGGGAGAGGTCAGGCTTGTCTTCATAAGTCAATGTATCTGTTAAACCATCTGGTGCTATGYAGAATATCAGAAGGGGAGGAKGACAGAATGGAACATTGTCTTCTYATGGGAACGTGTCTGTAACTATTCCTAAACCATGTGGTGCTATGTAGAATATCAGAAGGGGAGGAGGACAGAATGGAACATTGTCTTCTTATGGGAATGTGTCTGTAACTATTCCTAAACCATGTGACGGGGTGGCGTTATTAATGGGGAACCAGTTAGTTATCTCATACAATGTCTGTACGCCAGTCACTCCCTACTTTTCTCATTGGGGGAAAGAATATGTCAGTGTCTGGAGCCATTGTATGTCGCCTCTGAGGTTGCCCTTATCTTGACCTAGTATATGACCTAAGAGGCTCACTGTCTTTTCTGAGCTTATCCAGGAGGGGGTGTATTTTTGATGGGAGTATCTAAAATTGCCAATTGATACAGTATATGCCATTGGATGAGGTAATGTTTTCGTACTAAGTGGTAACAAGAACAAGATTAAAATCTCGTTTTAGGAGACCAAACTGAACAATAATTTGACAAAAGCATACTTCCAAAGTTGTGGCAAAATGGCTTAAGGACAACAAAGTCAAGGTATTGGAGTGGCCATCACAAAGCCCTGACCTCAATCCTATAGAAAATGTGTGGGCAGAACTGAAAAAGCATGTGCGAGCAAGGAGGCCTACAAACCTGACTCAGTTACACCAGCTCTGTCAGGAGGAATGGGCCAAAATTCACCCAACTTATTGGTGGGAAGCTTCTGGAAGGCTACTCGAAACGTTTGACCCAAGTTAAACAATTTAAAGGCAATGCTACCAAGTACTAATTGAGTGTATGTAAACGTCTGACCACTGGGAATGTGATGAAAGAAATAATAGCTGAAAAATTTCAGCTTCATTTTAAAATTAAGTGTGATCCTAACTGACCTAAGACAGGACATTTTTACTTGATTATATGTCAGGAATTGTGAAAAACTGAGTTTAAATGTTTTGGCTAAATTGTAATGTAACTTCCGACTTCAACTGTAAATATATGTTTAAGGAACACAGGCACAAACCACTTTTTGGTCAGATACAGTATAGCATTCATAAGGATGTAGTTTGAAGGATGAGTATATACAACAGAAAGAGTTAGGGTTAGGGCCAGAGTTAAGGGTTAAGGGAGGGCTAGAGTCGCTACAAAATATGTGAGCCTCCATACTTTGTTCCTAAATCGCTGTCTGTACTTCTCCCCAACACTGCTCCAGGTATTCTTCATAGCCATCTGTTTCCTGTAGCGACTGTAGCCGTCTGTGAAGATGCCGTCTGAGTGACGCTTTGATAACGGTCCGATTCATCCTCCATATACTCTCCTCACTGCATTGACATGAGACAACATATTAGTACACATGATACTACATAACGCTCATATGTAAGATCCTACTACATACTGTATATACTCACATACTGTATATCTACTACATAACGCTCTCCTCACTTAACACATAAACATCATATTACTAGTCATACTATATGTAATATTAGTAATAGATCTACTAAATAGATCTTACTACATACAGTAGATCCTACTACATACAGTAGATCTACTACATACAGTAGATCCTCTACATACAGTAGATCTTACATAGATCTACTAACATGATCCTACTAGATACAGTAGATTCTACTACATACAATATATCCTACTACATAGATCTACTACATAGATCCTACTAGATACAGTAGATTCTACTACATAGAATATATCTACTACATAGATCCTACTACATACTGTATATCCTACTACATAGATTCTACTACATACTGTATATCCTACTACATAGTCCTACTACATAGATTCTACTACATACTGTATATCCTACTACATAGATCCTACTATACTGTATATCCTACTACTAGTCCTACTACATACTGTATATTCTACTCATAGATCCTACTACATACAGTAGACCGTACTACATACTGTATATCCTACTACATATTCCTACTACATACAGTAGATCCTACTACATACTGTATATCCTACTACATAGCTACTGCTACATACAGTAGATCGTACTACATACAGTAGATCCTACTACATTAGATCCTACTGCATACAGTAGATCCTACTGCATACAGTAGATCCTACTACATACAGTAGATCCTACTAAACAGTATATCCTACTACATTAGATCTTACTACATACAGTAGATCCTACTACAGTAGATCCTACTACATACAGTAGATCCTACTACATTAGATCCTACTACATACAGTAGATCCTACTACATACTGTAGATTACTAATACTAGACCGTACTACTACAGTAGATCCTACTACATAGATCCTACTACATACAGTAGATCCTACTACATACTGTAGACCGTACTACATACTGTATATCACCTACATAATCCTACTACATACAGTAGATCCTACTACATACAGTGACCGTACTACATACTGTATATCCTACTACATATATCCTACTACATACAGTAGACGTACATACTGTATATCTACTACATATATCCTACTCATACAGTAGATCCTATACATACATTAGATCCTACCAACACAGAGATCCTACTACATAGCTACTGCTACATACAGTAGATCGTACTACATACAGTAGATCCACTACATTAGATCCTACTGGCATACAGTAGATCCTACTAATACAGTAGATCCTACTACATTAGATCCACTGCATACAGTAGAATCCTACTGCATACAGTTAGATCCTACTACAATAAGTAGATCTACTACATACAGTAGATCCTACTACATAGATCCTACTACAAACTGTTGATTCTACTACATACAGTATATCCTACTACATTAGATCTTACTACATACAGTAGATCCTACTACATAGATCCTACTACATACAGTAGATCTACTACATAAGTAGATCTACTACATACTGTAGATCCTACTACATAGATCATACTGCATACAGTAGATCTACTACATTAGATCCTACTACATACAGTAGATCCTCACTACTTACTTGTAGATCCTACTACATACAGTAGATCCTACTACATAGATCTACTATTAGAGTGTCTGCTATCTGAAGGTTGGGGTTTGATCCCTGGTTGATGGTACCAAATGCCTCATGCTTGGCACTCAGCATTAACCAAGTTAGTCTATCACACCAGCTTGACACTCAGCATTAAAGAAATGGTTGGGGGGGATGCAAGTGTCAGCCCTGACCATAGAGATCCCACCACCCACGGACCAAGCAGCGTGCCCAGGAGGAGCAGGGATCCTGGGCCTGGGAGGAAAGCCAGGATGGAGGACATCCTGGACGTGGGACGAGATTATGGAGGAGACAGAAGCCTGCCATGGACAGGCGGAGGCAGCGAAGGAGCAACAAACACGACACGGGGTGGTTGGCGGAGCCAAGGTGGGAACCAGAACCAACTCCTGTACTCACCGTGTGAGTTGGTCACCGTTCAGAGTGCCATGTTTTCCGGTTCTACGCACCGTGTCCCCAGTGCGCCTCCACAGCCCGGTGCGTTCTGTGCCAGCTCCTCGCACTTGTCGTGCTAAAGTGGGTATCTGTCCAGGACGGGTTGTGCCTGCACAGCGCTTCTGGTCTCCAGTACGCCTCCAGGGTCCAGTACATCCTGCGCTGGCTCTACGCACTGTGTCCCCAGTGCGCCTTCACAGCCCAGTGCGTCCTGTGCAGCTCTCCGCACTTGCAGTGCGAAGGTGGTAATTTGTCCAGGATGCGTTGTGCCAGCTCTATGCTCCAGACCTCCGGCAACGATCCACGGTCCGGAGCTTCCGGCGACGAGGTGACTAGGGTGGGTTTATCTAGGTTATTTATATATTCTATGTTGGCCTGGTATGGTTCCCAATCAGAGGCAGCTGACTATCGTTGTCTCTGATTGGGGATCATATTTGAGGGCATTTCTCTATTGTGCTTTGTGGGATCTTGTCTATGGTATAGTTGCCTGTGAGCACTACATTAGCTTCACGTTTCGTGCTTTATGTTTTTCTGGGAGTTTCATTTAAATAAACATGTGGAACTCTACGCACGCTGCGCCTTGGTCCATTCTTTATAATGATCGTGACACATGTGATAGACTAGCACCTGTCCACGGGGTGAACTTGAACATGAAGCGTCTCACATTACTTAAACAAAAGATAGACTCATGCCCTAGCGTCTGTTCTTTCTGGACAAGGCTATATGCTCTACCCTACATAGATCCAACTCAATACTCCTATCCTTACTGCAACACAAAACAACAGCATATACATCATACACAGGTCATACTACTGTTCTATACAGGTATCATCATCAGAGCAGTGAATGACAGGTTAATACAGGTATTATAATCAGAGCAGTGAATAACAGGTTTCTACAGGTATCATCATCAGAGCAGTGAATAACAGGTTCATACAGGTATCATAATCAGAGCAGTGAATAACAGGTTAATACAGGTATTATAATCAGAGCAGTGAATAACAGGTTCATACAGGTATTATAATCAGAGCAGTGAATAACAGGTTTCTACAGGTATCATCATCAGAGCAGTGAATAACAGTTTCTACAGTATATAATCAGAGAGTGAATAACAGGTTCATACAGTATCTATAATCAGAGCAGTGAATAACAGGTTCATACAGTATCATAATCAGAGCAGTGAATAACAGGTTAATACAGGTATTTAATCAGAGCAGTGAATAACAGGTTCATACAGTATCATCATCAGAGCATGTGAATAACAGGTCTCTTACCTACAGGTATCATCATCACTGCAGTGAGATACTGCCTCGCTGTCAGCTGGCCCAGAATCTCCCTCGATGTTCTAGCTAACCTCCTCCGCACGTCTCTCTGTTCTGGACAACACAACAACACAGAGACATATTAGAATCAGAACCCTACACACCAACACAACCCTAGACACATCAGAATCAGAACCCCGACACACAACACAACCCTAGACACATCAGAATCAGAACCCCGACACACCAACACAACCTAGACACATCAGAATCAGAACACGACACACAACACAACCTAGACACATCAGAATCAGAACGACACACCCAACTAGACACATCAGAATCAAACCGACCAACAACAAACCCTAGACACATCAGAATCAGAACCAAACACACAACCACAACCTAGACACAGTCAGAATCAGAACCCTGACACACAACAACCCTAGACACATCAGAATCAGAACCCGACCACACAACAACACCTAGAACATCAGAATCAGAACCCAAAACACCAACAACCCTAGACACATCAGAATACAGAACCCCAACACAACCACAACAACCTTTTCTTGAAAGAGAGTATCCCATAGCTAGAATAGCATTAGCTTAG
>NC_036874.1:1553533-1564071 GCF_002910315.2 Salvelinus sp. IW2-2015 | reverse complement strand
CAGTATTTAAAAAAATTAAAAAACCTTACTAAATAATCTTACTACATACAGTAGATCCTACTACATACAGTGATTCTACTACATACAGTAATCCTACTACATACAGTAGATCTACTACAATAGATCTACTACAAATCCTACTAGATACAGTTAGATTCTACTACATACAATATATCCTACTACATAGACCTACTACATAGATCCTACTAGATCAGTAGATTCTACTACATAGAATATATCCTACTACATAGATCCTACTACATACTTTATCCTACTACATAGATTCTACTACATACTGTTATTCCTACTACATAGATCCTACTACATAGATTCTACTACATACTGTATATCTACTACATAGATCCTACTACTACTGTATATCCTACTACATAGATCCTACTACATACTGTATATCCTACTACATAGATCCTACTACATACAGTAGACCGTACTACATACTGTATATCTACTACATATATCCTACTACATACAGTAGATCCTACTACATACTGTAATCCTACTACATAGCTACTGCTACATACAGTAGATCGTACTACATACAGTAGATCCTACTACATTAGATCCTACTGCATACAGTAGATCCTACTGCATACAGTAGATCCTACTACATACAGTAGATCCTACTACATACAGTATATCCTACTACATTAGATCTTACTACATACAGTAGATCCTACTACAGTAGATCCTACTACATACAGTAGATCCTACTACATTAGATCCTACACATACAGTAGATCCTACTACTACTGTAGATCCACTACATACTGTAGACGTACTACATACAGTAGATCCTACTACATAGATCCTACTACATACAGTAGATCCTACTACATACTGTAGACCTAACATACTGTATATCCACTAATATATCCTACTACATACAGTAGATCCTACTACATACAGTAGACCGTACTACATACTGTATATCCTACTACATATATCCTACTACATACAGTAGACGTACTACATACTGTATATCCTACTACATATATCCTACTACATACAGTAGATCCTACTACATACATTAGATCCTACCACACACAGTAGATCCTACTACATAGCTACTGCTACATACAGTAGATCGTACTACATACAGTAGATCCTACTACATTAGAACCTACTGCATACAGTAGATCCTACTACATACAGTAGATCCTACTACATTAGATCCACTGCATACAGTAGATCCTACTGCATACAGTAGACTACTACATACAGTAGATCCTACTACATACAGTAGATCCTACTACATAGATCCTACTACAAACTGTTGATTCTACTACATACAGTATATCCTACTACATTAGATCTTACTACATACAGTAATCCTACTACATAGATCCTACTACATACAGTAGATCTACTACATACAGTAGATCCTACTACATACTGTAGATCCTACTACATAGATCATACTGCATACAGTAGATCCACTACATTAGATCCTACTACATACAGTAGATCCTACTACTTACTGTAGATCCTACTACATACGTAGATCCTTACATAGATCCTACTATTAGAGTGTCTGCTATCTGAAGGTTGGGGGTTTATCCCTGGTTGATGGTACCAAATGCCTCACTGCTTGGCACTCAGCATTACCCAATTAGTCTATCACACCAGCTTGACACTCAGCATTAAAGAAATGGATTGGGGGGGATGCAAGTGTCACGCCCTGACCATAGAATCCCACCACCCACGGACCAAGCAGCGTGCCCAGGAGGAGCAGGGATCCTGGGCCTGGGAGGAAACCAGGACTGGAGGACATCCTGGACGTGGGACGAGATTATGGCAGGAGACAGAAGCCTGCCATGGACAGGCGGAGGCAGCGAAGGAGCAACAACAACGACACCGGGGTGGTTGGCGGAGCCAAGGTGGGAACCAGAACCAACTCCTGTACTCACCGTGTGGAGTTGGTCACCGTTCAGGTGCCATGTTTTCCGGTTCTACGCACCGTGTCCCCAGTGCGCCTCCACAGCCCGGTGCGTTCTGTGCCAGCTCCTCGCACTTGTCGTGCTAAAGTGGGTATCTGTCCAGGACGGGTTGTGCCTGCACAGCGCTTCTGGTCTCCAGTACGCCTCCAGGGTCCAGTACATCCTGCGCTGGCTCTACGCACTGTGTCCCCAGTGCGCCTTCACAGCCCAGTGCGTCCTGTGCCAGCCGCTCCGCACTTGCAGTGCGAAGGTGGTAATTTGTCCAGGATGCGTTGTGCCAGCTCTATGCTCCAGACCTCCGGCAACGATCCACGGTCCGGAGCTTCCGGCGACGAGGTGACTAGGGTGGGTTATCTAGGTTATTTATATATCTATGTTGGCCTGGTATGGTCCCAATCAGAGGCAGCTGACTATCGTTGTCTCTGATTGGGGATCATATTTAGGCAGCATTTCTCTATTGTGCTTTGTGGGATCTTGTCTATGTATAGTTGCCTGTGAGCACTACATTAGCTTCACGTTTCGTGCTTTATTGTTTTCTGGGAGTTTCATTTAAATAAACATGTGGAACTCTACGCACGCTGCGCCCTGGTCCATTCTTTATAATGATCGGGACACCATGTGATAGACTAGCACCTGTCCACGGGGTGAACTTGAACATGAAGCCGTCTCACATTACTTAAACAAAAGATAGACTCATCCCTAGCGTCTGTTCTTTCTGGACAAGGCTATATGCTCTACCCTACATATACTAATATGACATATAGTATGACGTAGTAATATGATGTTTATGTTAAGTGAGGAGAGCGTTATGTAGTAGGATATACAGTATGTAGTAGGATATACAGTATGTAGTAGGATCTACATATGAGCGTTATGTAGTATCATGCTGTACTAATATGTTGTCTCATGTCAATGCAGTGAGGAGAGTAGTATGGAGGATGAATCGGAGCCGTTATCAAAGCGTCACTCAGACGGCATCTTCACAGACGGCTACAGTCGCTACAGGAAACAGATGGCTATGAAGAAGTACCTGGAGGCAGTGTTGGGGAGAAGGTACAGACAGCGATTTAGGAACAAAGTATGGAGGCTCACATATTTGTAGCGACTCTAGCCCTCCCTTACCCTAACTCTGGCCCTAACCCTAACTCTGACCCTAACTCTGACCCTGACCCTAACCCGAAACCTAACTCTGACCCTAACCCTAACTCTGACCCTGACCCTAACCCTAACTCTGACCCTAACTCTGACCCTGACCCTAACTCTGACCCTAACTCTCTGTTGTATATACTCATCCTTCAAACTACATCCTTATGAATGCTATACTGTATCTGACCAAAAAGTGGTTTGTGCCTGTGTTCCTTAAACATATATTTACAGTTGAAGTCGGAAGTTTACATACAATTTAGCCAAATACATTTAAACTCAGTTTTTCACAATTCCTGACATATAATCCAAGTAAAAATGTCCTGTCTTAGGTCAGTTAGGATCACCACTTAATTTTAAGAATGAAGCTGAAATTTATTTCAGCTATTATTTCTTTCATCACATTCCCAGTGGGTCAGAMGTTTACATACACTCAATTAGTACTTGGTAGCATTGCCTTTAAATTGTTTAACTTGGGTCAAACGTTTCGAGTAGCCTTCCAGAAGCTTCCCACAATAAGTTGGGTGAATTTTGGCCCATTCCTCCTGACAGAGCTGATCAGGTTTGTAGGTCCTCCGTTGCTGCGCACATGCTTCCTTTTTCAGTTCTGCCCACACATTTCTATAGGATTGAGGTCCGGGCTTTTGTGATGGCCCACTCCAATTACCTTGCACTTTTGTTGTCCTATAAGCCATGTTTAGCCACAACGTTTAGGAAGTATGCTTCTGTCATTGCTCCATTTGGTAAGACCCCATTTGTGACTAGTTTTAACTATCCTGACGGATGCCTTGAGATGATCTGCGTTCAAGTATACTCACATAAATTTTCTGACAAAAGTATCTATTATTTGCTAAGTGGCACCAGTCCCTCCTGCAGCAAAGCGCGCCCCCATAACATTGAACACTGCCACCCTCGTCGTTCACGCGTTTGATGGCTGTCTTTCGGGCTTGCAACAAGCCTCCCCCCTTATTCCACCCAAAATTAACAGTATACATGCACGTCATTATGAGCCATACAGTCTTTTTTGTTTCAACAGCCAAGGACACATTACTCCAAAAGAGGTATGATTTGTCCCCAGTGTTGCAAACCGTAGTCTGACTTTTTATTGTGCGCGTTTTGCACAGTGCGCTTCTTCTTGCCGACGACTTTCAGCTTTGTCGATAGTGGACACTCCTCTTTACTGTGCTGATATAGATACCGTTTTGCTACCTGTTTCCTCCAGGCATCGTTCACAGGGTCCTTGCTTGTTGCATCTGGGAGTTTGATTTGCCAACTTTTCGCCACCAAGCAGTAGCGGTTCATACTTCTAGCGAACATGAACGCGGTCTCCTTCGATGAGCACGGTGTTCATGAGCGGTATGACGGCTGCGTGGTCCCATGGTGTTTATACTTGCGTACTATTGTTTGTACAGATGAACGTGGTACCTTCAGGCGTTTGTAAATTGCTCCCAAGGATGAACCAGACTTGTTGGAGGTCTACAATTTTTTTCTGAGGTCTTGGCTGATTTCTTTGGATTTTCCCATGATGTCAAGCAAAGAGGCACTGAGTTTGAAGGTAGGCCTTGAAATACATCCACAGGTGCACCTCCAATTGACTCAAATTATGTCAATTAGCCGATCARAAGCTTCCAAAGCCATGACATCGTTTTCTGTAATTTCCCAAGCTGTTTAAAAGCACAGTAAACTTAGTKTATGTAAACTTCTGACCCACTGGAATTGTGATGCAGTGAATGTTAAGTGAAATAATCTGTCTGTAAACAWKTGTTGGAAAAATKACTTGTGTCATSCACAAAGTAGATGTCYTAACMGACTTGCCAAAACTATAGTTTGTTAACCAGAAAYKTGTGGAGTGGTTGAAAAAMGASTTTWAATGACTCCAACAYAAGTGKATGTAAACTTCTGACTTCAACTGTATGTATGAARTAAAGCCATTAAAATAATTGTTTTATAATAATATAATKTTTTCTTTTTGTACTAAAGCACGTGATACAACACAGTTATAGCCTATGCATACTTGTTTAAGCAATATTGGATGTTCAACAAAACAGATAAAAAATTAAATTGTGCACCTTCAATTTTATGCTCTTGAAATATTTAAGTAGTAATATACATATGCAGAAAATAAACAAATTTGAAAAAGACAATCAAAGCATTGAATGTTATACTTATTTTGCAACCAATGTACTGTTTTAATGTTTCCAAGCAGGCCCAAAGAGCAAAACTTATATTTACAAGCAGGTTTCGGTTAGCATAGTATTTGACCAATTCTCTGCCCTCTCCTAAGGACCCTTAACCCTATCATTCCTATAGGGTCTTATGTAGGGCGTTCCCTTGATAAAATGCAGCATGTACACTCATCAGACTAGTCTTTGTTTGAATTATTTTGGAAAGATATACAGAGGTTTAGAGTTAGGGGTACTGCATTGACCCCCTCTGTATCCTAACCAGGTCTGGCTTGTGTTTGTTCTGCTAGTATGGTAACTGATATGATCCATGTATAGAAACCACAAAGCTTACCTAATTTGAATCTGTATGGTTAGAGAGCGAAATAGAGCGAAAGATGTGATAGAATGATAGAGGCCACACATTGTTATGGAATCAGTGGTGTATGGAGACTGAGCAGAGTGAGGTCTGGGTGAGGGCAGAGAGGTCTCAGTGAGGGCAGAGGGGGGAAGGAGGAAACCTAGTCAGTTGCACAACTGAATGCATTCAACCAACATGCGTCTTCTACATTTAACATAACCAGCAGCATACCACCCTGCATCCCAATGCTGGCTTGCCTCTGAAGCTTTGACTCTTCCGGCGCCGACAGAGATGGCCGCCTCGCTTCGCGTTCCTAGGAAACTATGCAGTATTTTGTTTTTTTACGTGTTATTTCTTACATTGGTACGCCAGGTAATCTTAGGTTTYATTACATACAGTYGGGAGGAACTACTGAATATAAGAGCAACGTCAACTCACCATCRTTACAACCAGGAATATGACTTTCCCGAAGCGGATCCTGTGTTTTGCCTTCCACCCAGGACAATGGATCTGATCCCAGCCGGCGAACCTAAACAACGTCGCCGTAAAAGGGGCAAACGAACGATAGCGTCTTCTGGTCAGCTTCTCGAGAGACGGGCATCGCGCTCCACTCTAGCATACTACTCGCAATTGTCCAGTCTCTTGCAACAAGGTTGATGAATCCGAGCATGGGTTGACTTCCAGAGAGACAGCAGAACTGTAACTTTCCTTTTGCCTTCAGAACACCAGTGTCATCCGAGAGACGCTTAACGGAGTCGGTGCAGCGCCAGCTGGTTTTTCACGCATGCGCGCCGACAGTAAAAGCCATTCTCTGGTAAGAAGAGGGGCGGGGGGGTTGCCTTGATGATTAAAACGGACGGTGGTGGATGCAATGCATAATACAACATACAGCTCAAGTCCTTCTGTTTTACAACACTGACATTAGATTCCGTCAGCTAAAATCAAATGTCGACCGACTCATGATATCTACCACGGATTTCTTACAGATTAAATCCAGCACGCCCGTATATTACCCTCCATACGGTCCAGCAGACACATTCGATGGCCTGACAAACTGTTGATTTTGACCTACTATGTAAAACTGGAAGCCACATATCGAACTGAGAGGGGCTTACCTGCACTCAAATAAATAGTAAGTCTGACTGAGTGGGGAAATTATTAAAACAAGTGCTAGATTTAATTTCGAAAACACCACCAGACTCGCCCAAAATTTCTTTCTATGAATCAAAGCCTTATGATCGATCGTAATTCTGGATGGCGCAAAGAGCCATGGGCCGGTAAAATAACCCTGGAATCCATGATGCTATTTACTAACTTAACTTGTTTAACTGAAGCTAACTTCCAAGCGACACGCATATAGAGCTCTCGTACGCGCTCCTTCTCAGAAAAGCTGACCACGACTGCCAATTTGTGCTTTCAGCTTAAGGAAGAAAACTAAAAACAACAAGCTGCAACGGCGTCAGGTCTGTTCAATGACGCAGTCAGTAACAATCTATCCGGCTGCAAGATGTGCTTCGATCTACGTGGATGGATAACTAATGATCGCAGATGGCATCAACGAGAGATTAGACTGACAAACTTGCGAAGAAGTAACTACGATCTCGATCGGAGGCGATTCCATAGATAGCTGTCGACGATGTCGTAACTCACAGACGCAACTATACAAACAAATGATCCGAATATACTCAGAAAAGTCGATTGATGGACATCATGGCGCAAACTGAAAGCGTCGAACAACTTCTTAACAGGGCATGTGAACCAGAAACATGACGAATAAAAACAGTGTAACTATTTCCCGCCTGGAAATCAAAATACAGACGTCAGTAATAGGAGACAAAGTAGAAGTCAGGAATTCAAAGCGGTCAGACACAAGAGGTTGTGGCAGGGGTCTACAAGTAATCACTGGATACAAAAGAAAACGAGACCCGTGTGGACCAGGATGGTCTTGCTCTCAGAGCAGAAACTAAAAGTAATTTTTGCTCATATAGAGGACAATATCAAAGTGCCACTGACACCGGCTACTAACTTGAGAGATATTAGAACTTGTCCGCTAGACGATCCTACGGAAAAGTCAGCACTTCGCTCCTTCAATGCAGCCGACATGAGTAAACATTTAAAGTGTACGCTTTAGCTTAACCCTCCGAGATCCGGGAGACATCCCATTATACAGTAAAGCTGACTAGCATAGCCTAGCATAGGCCACAGTTAAATATAGCATTATAAATATCATGATACACTATAAAATCCATATAGCAGCAAAAATGAAGAAGATAAACATCTTTGTGAATCCAAGACCATTATCGATTTTTAAATGTTTTACTAGCGAAAAACACAGATATGATATTGATACTTATTTTAACAGCTAAACGACAAGGTAGCCAAAGACTCACCCCGCATTATTGTCACCATGTTTCTTAACCGGATGAGCTATAACAAACACGAACAAGATATAGAGATTAAGTAGGTAACGTAACAAGAATACAACTTCACAATGACAGTCTTATAACATTTTATACATATATAAAAATTTGCATATTTCAGGTATATCAATACATAGTTTCACATTGCAGCTTACAATCACATAGCACGCGAAGCAGCTAAACAATTACAGAGACAACGTGAAATACCTCAATACCATCATAAGCAAACATCTTATGAAAATACATGGTGTACAGCAAATGAATGAACAACATGCTTTGACATCCACAATATGTTCAGATTTTTTAAGTGTTTTACAGGAAACACAATAGTAGGCATTATATTAGCTTGCTAGATATGCAACGCACACAACCCATTCATCATCAACGCAAGTGTCGCGATATGCGAAAACCAGCAAAGATATTACATTTATTCACTACTTCACTAATCATTCATGCCATGAAGTCATGAAACCATATTGACATCAATCTATAAATGGTTTGTTCGACAATTGTGCAATTTAGAGCTGCAAATCCCGTGGTTACATTGTGAATCGTAGCAACGTTTTCCGCAGAACTAACGGATAGTTTTCTGACAGCCACTAATCTGACCAAATAACCTTTCATAAACTTACTAAAAATACATGTTTGACAGCATAATGGAAAGATAAATACTATTCTATGAATCCGCTGTGTTAGATTTTTAAAAAGTAATTAGTAGAACATATACAGCTTATACGGTAAGTCGCGAAAGACGCGCACAAAAATCAGGGGCGGAAAATAATTAAAGCTGAACTCTCTCAAACAGAAATACGCCGAAATAACATCATAATGGTGCTACTTTGCTGAGCACTTCCATGCAGAATCTTGTACAAAGGAGCCTTTGTCCAGAACAATCGTTTGTTTGGTTATTAGAAATGGTACCTTTTTCCTGTCGAATTAAGCACACAAAGCTAGACCAAGTGGCAACGATAAGCTCATCGCATACCAAAACGCAGAGGAAGCGGAATAAACCCAAAACTCGAATAAACTATTCAATAATTGCTGATAAAACTATATTGATAAAAACAATACTTTAACCGATGATAATTATTTCAATTGTATGTCAAATAAAAAAAACCCGGGAAAAAAATAACTAAAAAAAAGAAAAAAAATAATTAGCCCTCGCTCGTATAAAACGAAGCTTTTAGAAGCAAGCGTACGGACAAGTACCTAAATGTAAACTTTTTTAAGAATAATCTGAAGGCGCTCAGGCACAATCAGCAAAGAAATAGTCGCTATTTTGGCGTCACAGAAGCTACAAACACATATTAAGTACGCCTATTACCTTCGAATAACTTTCAATAGAAGGACACTCCAGTGTATTCAGTCGCAAAGAAATGACTGGAAGAGATTCCATAGAACCATCATTTGCACTTGTAGTTGAGCATATTCTATGTCCCACGAATCAATTTCATGATCCGAGCCAGATCTCCAGAAAAAACTCAAAAAAGTTCGTCAGTCCGTAGGAAACAAGTATTAAAATATGTATGGCGACTCGGTCTTTGGCTAATGAGTGGGCTCTCGCGGTTCTAGATTATCTTTTTCCGTAAGATTTTTTTGAAATTGACAGGCGAGTTGCATAGAGGATAAGTTTATCTTAATTTTTTGTATAACACTTGCATCTTTACATGTATAGAGTATTTCTGCAAAATCTCCGGATTGTTTGGAATCAAAACATTACTGCACGTAACGCGCCAATACTAAACTTGGATTTTTTAAATTGATATAGTTAAGCACATTATCGAGAACTAAACATTAATCAGCAATAAGGATCCAACCGGAGAAATTTCATTGTCTGAAGAAAAGCATTGGATACGAGAGACTCTCTCTCGCGCGTGCGCGAAAGAGACTGGGAAAGTTTCTGAAGAGACGCACATCAGATATAATAGACTCCTTGAGGCTCCTTTATAGGCATCCATATAAAAAATCTTCTAAGACGGTGACATCTATGGGCCCTAGGAAGTTTTGCTATGAATCCATAAATATATAGGGTATGCATTTAGCACTGCTTTTGAAAATCGAGTTCTCACAATCCTGTTTGGGAAAATCTTTCCCTCAGGTTTCTGTCTGCCAAAGAGTTCTGTATTACTACACAACTAATTAAACGTTTAAGAAAACTTAGAGTGTTCTTTCCTATACAAATCTAGTAAATAAGATCCACTGAGTGCACATATAATGTCTTCTGGGAGAGTAGGAAGGAAATTTCTTGAGGGTACGACAATTCGTCTTCAAAGTGGACACACGCCCTATGTCCATAACAGATGAAAATATGAGATCAATGTTAAATTTATAATAACATATATGATGAACAGACCACTTAGGGCTAATACTCTCTGACCACTGCTTACTAACAAAACTAACTTCCGTAGACATACAATCGCCTCATCCCCCGTCTCCCTTGCAGCAAATTTTTTCTTGACACTATACGCCATCTTTAGCTTGTCCCAGGCTATAG
>NC_036874.1:1530636-1553508 GCF_002910315.2 Salvelinus sp. IW2-2015 | reverse complement strand
CGCAAAGGGCTGATCAAAGTTTTTACTGCTAACGTACAGCATTACATGGGGCTTTGCTCCTAACCTATCTTTCCGATTTGGTCCTGCCGTACATACCTACACGTACGCTACGGGTCACTAAGACGCCAGGCCTCCAATTGTCCCTAGAATTTCTAAGCCAAACAGTGGAGGCAGGCTTTCTTCCTATAGAGCTCCATGTTTTATGGCATTGTTTTGTTCTGCCTACCATGTGCAGAGACCACATATAAAGACTCTGTCTCAACCTTTAAGTCTTTACTGAAGACTCATCTCTTCAGTGGGTTATATGATTGAGTGTAGTCTGGCCTCAGGAGTGTGAAGGTGAACGGAAAGGGCTCTGGAGGCAACGAACCGCTCTTCGCCTGTCTCTGCCTGGCCGGTTCCCCTCTCTCCACTGGGATCTCTGCCTCAACCCTATTACAGGGCTGCGTCACCTGGGCTTACTGGTGCCTCTCCATGCCGTCCCTTACGGAGGGTGCGTCACTGATGGGGTTTAGTCACTGACGTGATCTTCCTGTCTGGGTTGGTGCCCCCCCTTGGTGGCCTGGCGGAGATCTTGTGGCTATACTCGGCCTGTCTCAGGAGGTAAGTTGGTGGGTTGAAGATAATCCTTCTTAGTGGCTCCTTTGGCACGGGGTGGGTTATATCCCTTCCTGTTTGGCCCTGTCCGGGGGTATCATCGGATGGAGCCCACAGTGTCTCCTGTACCCCTCCGTCTCAGCCTCCAGTAATTTATGCTGCAGTAGTTTAAGTGTGTCCGGGGGCTATGGTGTGTTCAGTTGTTATATCTGGAGTACTTCTCCTTTCTTATCCGGTGGTCCTGTGTGAATTTAAGTATGCTCTCTCTATATTCTCTCTTTCTTTCTCTTCTCTCGGTAGTGACCTGAGCCCTAAGAACCATGCCTCAGGCCCTATTCTCAGGACTGATTTTGTTTTTATTGTGAATATGATTGTATAGAAATGACGAAGGGAGGAGGGGTCACAAGAAGTTAATATTGTAAGTTTTTTTTGTAGAGTTTTGAATAAAGCCAGTTGTATCAGGTGCAGAATTGGGTGCCAAATCTAAAATGACAATTTTACATTTTAGATGCAAAACACGGTTAATGAGTGGAGGGAGGACAGTGGCCTCACTGTGAACAGAAGTTATTCATGTTTGTTTTGATCTTGGTAATTTTAAACTTTTTGTTCACATCTGGTAAAGTAAGCTTAATAGGAAAGTAAGAATTTTGAAATTGTTTTGGAACTGATTAAGGATTTAGCAAATTGAAAAACTAACTAAATGTTATTTTCTCTCCCTTTTCAAAATGTTTCCCGAGGTGTGCCTGGGCGAGAGCAGTTAAGTGAAATTCCTGCAGTTTTTATTCGGGCGTAAGGGAAGCTCCCAAATAAGTAAGGCCTGCCATGTGGATTTTGCCCTATGTTTAACCACACACACCAGCAAGCACACACAACCCTAACGGTTATGAATATTTGTTAAGGTGGTTGTGTAAATACCGTGTTCGATTTTATTGTGTGGGGTCTTTTTAATTTGGTTGAACACTGGTACGCAGAATGATGGAATGTTTGAAGTGCTTCTGGGGTAGAGGCAAAGATAAGGGACAGGAAACACTTAGGGTTTGAACTGACCTTGTTCTGACTCCTGTGAAGCTGATCACCCTCACTAGAAAGACTGGGAGACATTGGGTGAGATTCAAAATGGGCTATGTAAACAATAATAATTAGGAAGGAAGTTTAAATTTACCATAGTCGTATGTGTGATTTTCAAACCCACGAGAAGGGGAGAATGATGGACACAAATGTGTTTGAGAAGAAATGTTTGCATAAGAGTGTGCCACATGACTAGGTGACCATTGCTGTAGATTCATACCCCGGGTGAGGGTAACTTTGACTATGTAGTGGAAATCAAAAGAGCTCAGCGGTGAATCTCGCAAACGAACACCAACCATCGACAACGATGAAATCCGTTTGGATGGGTTCAGTCATTATTGTGGTGTTATAGGAGCTACAATATTTCATTGGTTTTGATTTATGGCTTAGTTATCTTTTACAATTATGCTATTATAACTTGTCGGTTTAGAAATTGTGCAGCCAAAAAAAAAGCCCCCCGCCCCCCCCCCCGTAAGAGACTATTCTTTGCCATGCCATTACGAGCCTGAGGAGACGCCTCAGAACCCTAATTTGCCTGATTTATTTCTATGTCTGATTACATGTCTGATGAAGACAATGATAAATCCCATAACAACAAGGTAAAAACATTGAGTTAATGGTGGCAGCATGTCCATAGGCCAATGCTCACGGTGGGGGTTTAATGTAATGGTGCTCACCCAAGGTCAAGTAGTTAAGGGCCTACCGTCATGGTGACCCTGTGGCAATATGGACAGTCTCAACGAACGATTGCCTTGTGTGTTGTGTGTTGGTGATAAAGTTGTACTGATGTTAAATTCAATATGTTCCTTTCCCCCCTTCTGAGAATGAATTTGCCAACTATGTGGAGAAGTTGGAAACGCAATGACAAATGGAGGAATTTAATGATGTAATGTACTAAGTGTAAGACGGCTTCATTTTCCTTATGTTAATGCTTGTTTGAGAAATGCTTGTGAGTCCCATTTCTATTAGTTTTGAATTAATCTTCAAAAGGGAGAGAATTGTGGTGGAAATTAATATTAATGACATACTAACTGTTAATTAGATAGACAAATTCTTCTAAAGTAGAAACGGCATAGTAATATCGTTATATGTTAGTATTTTTACTGATAACACGGCTTATCCTGTGTGACTTCGTCAATCAGTCTGGGTGTACAGATAAAGCCCATTTGGGTGCGACCTTCATAATGTGAAAGCCTGCTTTTCACAATCTACAAGGAATTAGATGTGTGGAAACATGCAGGATGGAACAGACCAGTGGTGGCAACATCCAGCTATTAAATCTTGAACAGACAAGCTATATCAGCTTTTTGCACACCCATTTTCCCGGCTCCCTGTTTCACCCATCTGCTAAAACTGCACGTAGACAAAATAGGTTGTACTTTTTTCCTATAAGAGGAGAGACGACAACTTCGGTTTTTTTGGGCTTCCTTAATGATGCACTGAATTTAAGTGGTGTTATTGATTGCTTCATTTTTGGCAAATCTATAATAAAGTAGTTTTGAAGAATACAAGTCTCTCTTCCTTTTGGTGAGAATTACCACCACACAGCGCACACCACAACCTTATCTAACCTCCTATAATCTTCCAATCCTGTCCCTACCACAAGCCTTTTATTCTAACCTCCCCTATCATCTCCAACCTGTCCTACCACAAACCTTTATTCTAACCTCCTATCATCTCAAACCCTGTCCTAACCACAACCTTATTCTAAACCTCCTATCATCTCCAACCCTGTCTACCACAACGTTTATTCTAACCTCCTATCATCTCCAACCCTGTCCCTACCACAACCCTTTATCTAACCTCCTAGTCATCTCCAACCCTGTCCTAAACCACAACCTTATTCTACGCTCCTATCATCTCCAACCCTGTACCTAATCCACAACCTTTATTCTAGCCTCCTATCATCTCAACCCTGTCCTACCACAACCTTTATTCTAACCTCCTAGTCATCTCCACCCATGTCCTACCAACAACCTTTATTCTAGCGCTCCTATCATCTCCAACCTGTCCAACCCACAAACCTTTATTCTAAACCCTCACTATCATCTCCAACCTGTCCTATCACAAACCTTTAATTCCTAGCCCCGATCATCTACAACAGGTAATTACCCAAACTGGGGTGACACCACAATGCCGTCGGGGGTGATTCACATTTTAGAACAATTTTTCCTCACATTTTACATTTTTCTAACCAGGGCTATAACATTTGGAGTTTCTTAGTTTTGTTGCCTTACCATTTAATTCTACATTCCTACCATGGATGGGTAGAATAAACAACACAACTTAATATTCCACACAGACCTCCCCTGCATGGCACAGTGCTTAGAAGAGCACACTACACCTATATGTCAAAGAAAGGAGTTATGGGCCGAGGTGGAACTCAGAGGTGGTTTACATTTTCTCAATGTCTAAGTATTCTGTCTACACAAACATCCGGAACAGTAAATGGTGGCAGGGCATCCTCATGCAGTTTCCAGCAGGACTTTTTATGTTGATTCAAAAGAGAGAGTACTATGCAGGAAACAGCAGCTAAACAGCAGTGAAGAGAGCAGGGAGAGGAACACATGAACAGCTAACAGCAAGTGAAAGGAGAGGGAGAGGAACACTGAACAGCTAACAGCCAGGAGGAAGGAGGGAGGAGCCCCAACACATGACACAGAGTGAAGGAAGCCGAGGGAGAGGAACACAACTGAGGACAGCAGTGAAGGAAGCAGGGAGAGGAACATCATGACACAGCTAATCAGCACGAAGGGAGGAGGGAGAGGAACACATGGACACCCACAGCTAACAGGCAGCGAAGGAGGAAGGGGAGAGGAACACATGACACAGCAGTGAAGGAGGGGGCCAGAGGAACACAATGACCAGCAGTGAAGGAGCAGGGAGAGGAACACATGCGACACAGCAAGGTGAAGGAGGAGGGAGAGGAACACAATGAACAGCAACGCACTAAGAGAGGGCGAGGAACATGACGGTGAAGGAGGAGGAGAGAACACATGACACAGCTAACGTGAAGGAGAGGGAGGAGGAACAACATGACACAGCTAGCGTGAAGGAGGAGGGAGAGGAAACACATGACACAGCTAACAGCAGTGGAGGAGGAGGGAGAAGGAACACATGATCACAGCTAACAGCAGTTGAAGGAGGAGGGAGGAACACCATGACACAGCAACAGCAGTGAAGGAGGAGGGAGAGGAACACATGACACACTAAAGCAGTGAAAGGAGGAGGAGAAGGAGACCATGACACAAGCTAACAGCAGTGAAGGAGGAGGGAAAGGAACACATGACACAGTAACAGCAGTGAAGGAGGAGGGAGAGGACCACATGACACAGCTAACGAGCAGCAGGAGGAGGGAGAGGTAACACATGACACAACCGCAGTGAAGGAGGCAGGGAGAGAACACATGACACAGCTAACGCAGTGAGGAGAGGGAGAGGAACAATACCAGTAACAGCAGCTGAAGGAGGAGGGAGAGGAACACATGACACATAAAGCAGTGAGGAGCAGGGAGAAGGAACACATGACACAGTAAAGGTGAAGGAGGAGGGAAGAGGGAACACATGAAGAAGCTAACAGCAAGTGGAAGGAGGGAGGGAGAGGAACACATGACAGCTAACAGGCACGTGAAGGAGGGAGGGAGGGAACATGACACAAGCTAACAGCCAGTGAAGGAGGAGGAGAGGAACACATGACACAGCTAACAGCAGTGAAGGAGGAGGGAGAGGTAACATGACACAGCTAACAGCAGTGAAGAAAGGAGGGAGAGGAACCAACATGACACAGCTAACAGCAGTGAAGGAGGAGGGAGAGGAACACATGACACAGCTAACAGCAGTGAAGGAGGAGGGAGAGGTACACATGACACAGCTAACAGCAGTGAAGGAGGAGGGAGAGGAACACATGACACAGCTAACAGCAGTGAAGGAGGAGGGAGAGGAACACATGCATTCAGTTGTAAAACCCCCCTTTCCCTGGATCTGTTGTCAGAGGACAGACTAGCGTCCCTCAGCCACATCATAATTCACACAGGCAAAAATGACTTTAGGGCCCAGCAGGAAAGTGTGTCCACAGCACTCAAGAGTGATTGAAAAGCTTCTTCCACTTTTCCCAACGCACATGTAGTTATCTCCTCCCTGCTACACGAAAATACTTTCACCCTGCCACCATAAAGCGGGTGAAAGCAAGCATTTCCTGGCACTGTTCCTCAAGACCTACCTGGCCCACCACTCCACCCTGGACTTGAACACTCTTTACGACCAGCCCTACAAGGCAGCAATCCCAACTTTTGCCAGGACCCTGAACCGCAGCACCTCACACAGGAGCAACAGAGCAACGGACACCCTGCCCAGACCAGTGAGACAACCTCCCAGACCTGCGAGACCCTTTCCCGAAGGACCTGCACCGAACTCACGCCAAGAGGACCTTTGCTCATGTGTGCTACCTATATTCCCCCAATAGAATACCCATACTTTAATGAAGATAGCTTCTCAATCCTAGAGGGGGAGATAAATCCTTTCCAGGCCTGGGGACATGTACTCGTCTGTGGCAACCTAAATTCCAGAACTTGACACTCAGCACACAGGGGGACAAATACCTACCTGGAGGTGACAGTATTCCCTCCCAAATATGCCCCCCTAGACACAACTGACAAAATAACCAACAAAAACGGGTCACAACTCCTACAGCTCTGTCACACGCTCGGTCTGTACATGGTCAATTGTATGCGTTGAGGAGACTCCTACGGTAGTACTGTAGATTACGTTATCACTGACCTCAATCCAGAGTCTCTCAGAGAATTCACAGTCAGCCCACTAACACCCCTACAGATCACAGCAAAATCACAGTCTACTTGAAGAGAGCAATACTCAAATGATGAGGCATCAAAGCCAAAGGAACTGCACAATATTAAGAAATGTTATAGATGTAAGGGGAAAAAATGAGGCAAGGACAAATTCCTTTCTGGACACAATGTTTCACTGTACTGGTGAAGGTGTAAACTAGGCAGTGGAAAGCCTAAACATTATATTTGACCTCTCAGCTTCCCTATTAAATATAAAAATGTCAAGCAGACAACCAAATTATTAACATTAACAAAAATGACAAATGATTTGATGAAGAACGCAAAACCCTAAGAAAGAAATTGCGAATCCTATTAAGCCAAAAACTTAGAGACCCAAAAAAGCAGTCTACGCCTTCACTATGGTGAATCACTTAAACAATACAGAAATACACTACCTGAAAAAGAAGGAACAGCACGTCAGAAAATCAGCTCAATGTAATTGAAGAATCCATAGAATCTAACCACTTGTGTAAATATTGGAACACACTAAAACGAAGAGTTAGGTTGATGGTATCCTAAATGAAATTATAAAATATACAGACCACAAATTCCAATTGGCTATACTTAAACTCTTTAACTTGTTTGGGATAGGGGGCAGCATTTTCACTTTTGGATGAATAGCGTGACCAGAGTGAACTGCCTCCTACTCAGTCCCAGATGCTAATATATGCATATTATTATTACTATTAGATAGAAAACACTGAAGTTTCTAAAACTGTTTGAATGATGTCTGTGAGTATAACAGAACTCATATGGCAGGCAAAAACCTGAGAAAAAATCCAAACAGGAAGTGAGAAATCTGAGGTTTGTAGTATTTGAACTCACCCCTATCGAATACACAGTGGGATATGGGTTATGTTTCACTTCCTACGGCTTCCACTGGATGTCAACCGTCTTTAGAACGTGGTTTCAGGCTTCTCATGTGAAGGGGGACCGGATGGGAGCGGTTTGACTAAGGGGTCTGCCTACAGCCTCGTTCTCAGTCACGCGCTTTCATTTGAGAGGTTGCTCTCGTTCCAGTGCATTTCAACAGACAATGGAATTCTCCGATTGGAACATTATTGAACTTTTATGATAAAAACATCCTAAAGATTGATTCTATATTTAGATTCTTCGACCTGTAATATAACTTTTTGAACGTTTCGTCCGAATCGACCTGAACGCGCGTTTGGATTGTTTACCAAACGCCCTAACAAAATAAGCTATTGGACATAAATGATGGACATTATCGAACAAAACAAGCATTTATTGTGGAACTGCGATCCCTGGGAGTGCATTCTGATGAAGATCAAAGGTAAGTGAATATTTCTAATTTATGACTAATGTTGACTACCCAACATGGTGGATATTTCTCTGGCTGGTTTGGGCTCTGAGCGCCGTTCTCAGATTATGCTTTTTCCGTAAAGTTTTTTTGAAATCTGACACAGTGGTTGCATTAAGGAGAAGTGTATCTAAAGTTTMATGTATAATAGCTGTATTTTCATCAACATTTATTATGAGTATTTCTGTGAATTCATGTGGCTCTTTGCAATATCACTGCATGTTTTGGAACTACTGAATCTAACACGCCAATGTAAAATAAGATTTTTGGATATAAATATGAACTTTACCGAACAAAACATACATGTATTGTGTAACATGAAGTCCTATGAGTGTCATCTGATGAAGATCAAAGGTTAGTGATTAATTCTCTCTCTATTTGTGCTTTTTGTGACTCCTCTCTTTGGTGGGAAAAATGGCTGGGTTTTTCTGTGACTTGGTGGTGACCTAACAATCGTTTGTGGAGCTTTCGCTATAAAGCATTTTTGAAATGAGACACTGTGGCTGGATTAACGCAAATTTTATCTTTATCTTTAAAATGGTGCCTAATGCTTGTATGTTTGAGAAATCGTCCTTAGCTCTGGCATCTTCCCCAATATTTGGAACCAAGGACTGATCACCCCAATCCACAAAAGTGGAGACAAATTTGACCCCAATAACTACCGTGGGATATGCGTCAACACAACCTTGGGAAAATCCTCTGCATTATCATTAACAGCAGACTCGTGCATTTCCTCAGTGAAAACAAAGTACTGAGCAAATGTCAAATTGGCTTTTTACCAAATTACCATACGACAGACCACGTATTCACCCTGCACAATGTAATTGACAGACAAACAAGCCAAAACAAAAGTCTTCTCATGCTTTGTTGATTTCAAAAAAGCTTTTGACTCAATTTGGCACGAGGGTCGAATATACAAACTGATGGAAAGCATTGTTAGGGGGAAAACATAAAATATTAAAAAATCTATGAACACTAACAAGTGTGCGGTTAAAATTGTCAACAAACACATTTTTTTCCACAAGGTTGTAGGGTGAGACAGGGATGCAGCTTGAGCCCCACCCTCTTCAACATATATATATATATATACATATCAACAAATTGGCGAGGGCCCTAGAAGTCGGCAGCACCCGGCCTCACCCTACTAGAAACTGAAGTCAAATCGTCTACTGTTTGCTGATGATCTGGTGCTTCTCTCCCCAACCAAGGAGGGTCTACAGCATCACCTAGATCTTCTGCACAGATTCTGTCAGACCCTGACAGTAAATCTCAGTAAAGCAAAAATAATGATGGTCCAAAAAAGGTCCAGTTACCAGGACCACAAATACAAGTTTCATCTAGACACTGTTGCCCTAGAGCACATAAAACGATACATACCTCGGCCTAAACATTAGTACCACAGGTAACAAAATGCATTTTTTGGCAGAAATGACTTCTTGAATGTGAACTTTCATGTGTAATAACAAACTTGTATGCCATCTCTAAATAAGAAAAAAAAATGTTAAATTACGAACCTTGCTGGTTAGGCCACAGAAAAAGTAAGCAACCTTCCACCTAGCCATGATTTGCTGAGCTAATGAGCGGGCTGGACATACCGAGAGAGGAGTTCGGATTGGTCTGACATAGAAGCTCCTCGGTCTGACATACAAGCTCCTCAGTCTGTGTTGGTTATCCTGTTGAACGCAGCTTTTTTTTATGTATTGTGTAGTGGAGCTGCATAAGTGTTGCTCTCCACTTTCTGGAGTGTTTTGAAATCAGTGGAATTAGAGTATGATAGCTAAAGAGATGAAGGAAACACCAGTCTCCGGATTACATCTTCAAACTAAGGGCAACCATGGCATGGTATTCCTGACAGGGATGATGTACACAGGTAAGATAGTCTAGCATTAGCTAGCTACATTTTCAGGTATTACACATTTTCTAATTTTGGAAGAAAGTGGTTTAATTACAAGCTAAAGTGTACTGCTAGCTAGCCAGCTAAAGTTAGCTGGCTGGCTCCTTAGCTGACGTTATTATTTGTTTCCCAGAGCCGTGTGCTCTAGTTAGAGTCTAATGTTAGCTAGCTAACATTGAACATGGTTGGTTAGCTCCCAGCACTGTGGCATTGTTGGCACTGTTCATTGTTTAACTAGTTGACTGGCTGGCTCGTTAGCTAACTTTGTGACGTGTGTACAACACCAGTTGAATATGGCCGGTGTCAGAAAACATCTGCAAAAAAGGGTAATGAAATTATTATTGCCAGCAGAGCTGGTTAGGCTGTTTTCATGCTATCCAGAGGTAAACAAATCATTGGTCAGAGCATCAACTGTGCGCTTCGAGAGCGAAACGAGGAGGGTGGGGCTAAAGCTTAGGGTGAGGGTGTGATCGATGCTGAACGGGTGTAGACAAAGAAGAGCATGCCGGAGAAGAGGGCTGATGTTTATATGTTCCCAACTGATAGTTTTTTTTTGTTCGTATCTTATTTTTTAGATTATTTTGTACATCATTTTTTGTCGCTACAGTCTCTTATGACCGAAAATAACTTCTGGACATTAGGACTGCGATTACTCACCACAGACTGGCAGAATCCTTTTTTCCCTTTAATGAGTCTGACGAGCCCGACGCGAATGATATACTGCTTTCTCGGGAACAGGCCCAGATCCCCGTGATTTGCGTGAAGAGGCCGAGATAAAGGGTCCAGAGGGCGGGTTGCCTTCTGAGAAATCGTAGGCGGTCGAATAAACTCCCAGTTCCTTCCATTCTGCTAGCAAACTTGCAATCTTTAGAGAATAAAATCGATGACCTAAACGTAACATTAAACTACCAACAGGACATTCAAAACTGTAATATGTTATGCTTCATGGAGTTGCTGAATGACGACACTATCAACATACAGCTGGCTGGTTATACGCTGTACCGGCAAGATAGAACAGCGCCGCCTGGTAAGTCAAGAGGTGGCGGACTATGTATTTTTGTAAATTACAGCTGGTCCATATCTAAGGAAGTCTCAAGCTATTGCTCGCCTGAGGTAGAGTATCTCCTGATAAACTGTAGACCCCACTATCTGCCTAGTGAGTTTATATACCACCACAGACTGAGGCTGGCACTAAGACAGCATTGAATGAGCTGTATTCCCGCCATAAACAAACAAGAAAACGGCCACCCAGAAGCGGCGCTCCTAGTAGCCGGGGACTTTAACTTCTTAGTGATCCCTTCGCGCGCCAATCCTGTTAACGGGATTTCACCCAGTGAAATAGCAGCGCGCCAAATTCAAAAACAAAGATATGCATAATAATAATTCATAAAATCATACAAGTGTTATACACCGGTTTAAAGATTAACTTCTTGTTAATCCAGCCACAGTGTCAGATTTCCAAAAGGCTTGACGGTGAAAGCAAACCATGCTATTATCTGAGGACAGCACCCCATCAAACATACACATGAAAATCATAATTCAACCCGCCAGGCGCGACACAAAAGTCAGAAATAACATAATTTATGCCTTACCTTTGAAGATCTTCTGTTGGCACTCCAATATGTCCATTAAACATCACAAATGGTCCTTTTGTTCGATTAATTCTGTCGTTATTTCCCCAAAATGTCAATTTATTTGGTGCGTTTGATTCTGAATATTCACCGGTTCCAACTTGCGCAGCTACAAAGTATGACTACAAAGTATCTAATAAGTTACCTGTAAACTTGATCAAGACATTTCAAACAACTTTCCTAATACAACTTTAGGTATTTAACTTCTTTGGGGTACCCCCGCTTCTTCTCAATTTCCGCCTAAAGACATACCCTAATCTAACTGCCTGTAGCTCAGGCCCAGGAGCAATGATATGCATATTCTTGGTATCATTTGAAAGGAAACACTCTGAATTTTGTGGAAATGTGAATTGAATTGTGAATATAACACAATAGATCTGGTAGACGAAAATACAAGGAAATAAACATAAGTTTTCTGTTTTTTATTGTTGCTGCATCATCTTTCAAATGACCAAGAACAGCCAAACATACAGATAGGATGCTGTGAATGATTTGAATGAAGAACATAAGATGGCAAGAATAGCTGAGCAAAGTTTTAGACAGATAAAAGTTTGACAGATAACTTCAAAAATGAGCGAGCTACATGACATTGAGCATGAAGTCACCCAGGTGTCCCACACAAATGTACCCAAGTGGCCGAATTGGTACAGTGATAGATTTTGAAGGAAAGAACTATATACAAAATACATAAATGCAATTCTAACACACCAAAAAAAAAATATATATATATGAAAATAATAAAATAAATAAATAATAATAAACAAACAAATAACAAGGGTAACTATTTACACATTTTCTATTTACAATATTGTATATTTTATAACTAAATAAATATATAAATATTGTTTAGACCCTCAGTCCTCTACACAATATTGTGCTGCTGGTGCCATGGCCCATAGCAGTCTCTTTCTGCTGTAAAGCAGAGGCTTACTGAACAGGTGGTGCAGGTGATGGGGCATTTCCGTTTTGCCCTGAGGCACATTCATGCCTGCAGAGATGAATCTGGGCAGGTGAACACCACTGGTTAAAGGAGCAGAAGGTGCTGCAGTGGACTTGCTGTAGCTAGCAAGCTCCTGGATGAGCAGCTACCTGAAGGCTAGCTGTGAGATGGGGGGCTGTATCTATCAATTTCCTCTATAATTTGGGTTAAATCTGTATACCTAGACTTTGTTTTAGCTTTTCCTGATTTATTCGCCATAATTTAAATATATAAACTTGTTGAAAATGCTATTGAATATGTACTACTATGCGTAACACTCGTGGCTCCGTCAGGTAGGATTTGCAATGGCGAATGAACCTCTTTTACAAAGGCTGGTCTTCAAACGTATCACCATTACATACTGCCGTTTACCTCAGCTCATTGGCTATACTCAAAGCTAGATTTCAAGATGATCAGTGGTCATTGGGCCAAAATACAGTCAATCAACGATAGACCAGTCCTACCATTGGTGCGCAATGAGGTCATTGATTGGTGTCTTCAAATCGGTTTGTTTCGGTCAATACGTCCCTGGAAAAGAGCCATCATGTATGGTTGTGTTAGTAACAACCAGAGGATTGCAATAAAACCAACCATGACTGGATAAACGTTTGTTTAGTGTGTGTAATTACCACGAAGGCTTCATCCAAAGTTGAATGAGAGGGAAATCATGACGCAACCGGTTTACAAATGTTTCGTGTTAGGCTATAAAAATTGATTTTATCAAACAAAACGAACATTCACTGTGCAGTTAGGACACTTGGCATTGCCACCAGAGGAAGATCTTCAATGGTAAGCGATTTATTTTATTGTTATTTCTGACTTTCGTGACGCTAATGCTTGGTTGGAAAATGCTAGTAATACTTGTGTGTGTGGGGTGCTGTCCTCAGAAAATCGCATGTTTGCTTTTGCAGTAAACCTTTTTGAAATCTGACACAGCGGCTGGATTAATAAGACGTTCATCTTTTAAATGATGTAAGATACATGTATTTACAAGAATGTTTAATACAACGAATGGTGTATTTAAAATGTTAGCTCTCTGCAGTTTCACCGGATGTTGGCCTGGTGGGACGTTAGCGTCTCACCTACTCTAGAGAAGTTAACGTAAATAATCAATAAAATTTAAGACGGGATAAACTGTGTTCAATACAGGACGAAAACAAAGTGGAGCGTGCATTCAGGTCACCCGCCTCTAACAAACAGTACACTTCACTCGACCCTCGTTCTGAACTGCCTTACTTCTTCATTTCTCAAAGGAAAAACATCAACCAATTTCTAAAGACTGTTGACATCCAGTGGAAGCAAGTGCCTTAGAAATCTAGATTCCCATTGAAATCTCTTTGAAAAGAGAGTGACCTCAAAAAAAATCCCTGGATGGTTTGCCCTCGGGGTTTCGCCTGCCAAATAAGTAATTTTATACTCACAGACATCATTCAAACAGTTTTAGAATCTTCAGAGTTTTTTCTAATCACATCTACTAATAATATGCACATCCTAGTTTATGAGCCTGAGTAGCAGGCAGTTTACTTTGGGCACACTTTTCATCCGGACATGAAAATTCCACCCCCTAGCCCAAAGAAGTTTGCAGGGAAACTTAAATCCATTTTACAAAATTTCTATCAGCATGTTAAATGTGCAATCAGAGGGGGGAAAAAAAAAACTCTGGACCACCTTTACTCCACACACAGAGACGCATATAAAGCTCTCCATCGCCCTCCATTTGGCAAATCTGACTATAATTATATCCTCCTGATTCCTGCTTTCAAGTAAAAATTAAAGCAGGAAGCACCAGTGACTAGATCAATAAACTGATCAGAAGAAGCTACAGGACTGTTTTGCTAGCACAGACTGGAATATGTTCAGGGATTCCTCCGATGACATCAGTCATTGGCTTCATCAATAAGTGCATCGATGATGTTGTCCCCACAGTGACAGTACGTACTGTCATGATGTGAATTGGCTAGCAGAGATGTGAACAACCCCCCCTTTCCTGTTAGGGAGGTAGTTTTACGACTATACAACCACATCGTAAATTCCTTGCAGAGACTCTTGTCTCCCTGATCATGCAGTATGGGAGAGAGAGGGTCACAGTAGAACAAAGGAACTTCCCACAATTTTACTACATCTCAGAATTTGAGAATATTCCTATTTTGGAGAATGTGTAAACGGTCAGTGGAGAAGTCAGCTACGACCCGGTCCGTTTTGTTTCATGTTTGACTATGCGCTCTAGGTCTCCATGCTCCTGTGTCTCAGCCGGATTGACAGGTTTCCCACACCTCAGCAGAGGTGACCGGTCTGCTCTTGATCACTGGGATGTCATTTTGGTCTGCGGCCTGCGGCCGGGGCCGCGCGTCGGGGAGGGGGTATTGTCACATGTGCTCCCTCTCCGGCCTCTAGGTCAACAGGCTGTTTGTTACGTATGTATGCCTCTTGGAGGAGGGAACGCAACAACCCCGCTACAACTCAACTCCCTGTGGAGTGAAAGAGATTGGATTGTAGGTAAGGATGACAGAGGCAATACTACCGTTTACTTCCTTAATACATTAATGTGGGGAAAAGGGCCCAGATGGAACCAAACCAAAGAAAGTAAAAGTTAGATTCCCCTCTCACTACCTACCTATTCTTAACGCCACCTGGCGCTAACCAAAATACAGGGGGTGGTCCGCCCAGGTCTTACGTAGTGTGTATAGACAGGGTACATACTACAGGTGTATGTATGCCCACAGGCCTTTTGCCTAAACACTCCCAAGGTGCCTTCCCCTTCCCCCCTGGGACCAAAAACAGAATAAGTCACCAACCTCAGTGAACAATTTGAATAAACCAAAAACACTAGGTACTATAGCAAACACATACCTCTGCAGGACCGGCTACAAAATACTTTACAACAAATTTACCAGACCAACAACCTACACAGGACATACAAAGAAGCTCTCTCTCCTAACAAAGGAACACTGGCTTTTCAAGCTGCAGAAGGAGTCGGTAATTGCAGACAGCTGCATCCTCTGACAAGAGGGCGTGGTCAGAGCGCCAATCTGCAATGGGGCTGACCAATTAGCTGCTTGGAATCCAGGAAGCCATCCTGAAATACACACATATACACAAACAAACCCACAACACAGAAACTGTGTCACCTTCGTTACGCGCACCTGTGTGTCATCAAACTCACCTGGACTCCATCACCTCCCTGATTACCTCTATATGTCCCTCCCTTTGATTACCCCAATCGTTACTGTTTCTGTTCCAGTGTTAAGTCTGGTGGGTTCCTGGTGGGTTCCTTGATGATTTGTGCGAGATTGAGGGCATCTAGCTTAGGTTGTAAGACTGCCGGAGTGTTATGCATATCCCAGTTTAGGTCACCTAACAGAACGAACTCTGAAGATAGATGAGGGGCAATCAATTCACACATGGTGTCCAGGGCACAGCTGGGGGCTGAGGGGGGTCTATAACAGGCGGCAACAGCGAGAGACTTATTTCTGCAGAGATTAATTTTTTTGGGGCATAGACTGTTTGGGCATAGACCTGGAAAGTATGACAGAACTTTGCAAGCTATCTCTGCAGTAGATTGCAACTCCTCCCCCTTTGGCAGTTGTATATTGATGGAAAATGTTGTAGTTAGGGATGGAAATCTCAGAATTTTTGGTGGCCTTCCTAAGCCAGGATTCAGACACGGCAAGGACATCAGGGTTGGAGGAGTGTGCTAAAGCAGTGAGGCTTCTGATGTTAACATGCATGAAACCAAGGCTTTTTCGATTACAGATGTCAACAAGTGAGTGCCTGGGGACACGCAGGGCCTGGGTTAACCTCCACATCACCCGAGGAACAGAGGAGGAGTAGGATGAGGGTACGGCTAAAGGCTATCAGAATTGGTCATCTATTGCGTTGGGGACAGAGGATTAAAGGAGCAGATTTCTGGGCGTGGTAGAATAGATTCAGGGCATAATGTGCAGACATGGGTATGGTGGGGTGCGGGTACAGTGGAGATAAACCCAGGCACTGAGTGATGATAAGAGAGGTTGCATCGCTGGACGTGCTGGTTATGCTGGGTGAGGTCACCGCATGTGTGGGGGGTGGGACAAAGGAGGAATCTGAGACATGTAGAGTGGGACTAGGGGCTCCACTGAAAACTAAAACAATGATATCTATCCTAATCAACAGTAAACAAGGCATATTGACATTTGAGAGAGACATAAAGCAATCACAGGTGTTGATTGGGAGAGCTAGCTAAGACAACAACGGGTTAGACAACAACAGCTAATCAGCTAAAACAACAACAACAGGTAAAATGGTGATGAATGGGCAGAGAGGGTCGGTTAACTACACACAGGGCCTGAGTTCGTGGCTGGGGCCGACAGATAAACAAAAAATAAACTAAATGGAGTACCGTGATAAATGAACAGTCCAGCAGGCATCAGCTATGTAGCCAAGTGATCATAGGGTCCAGTGAACAGCAATAGATGGAACAGGGAAGCCGCGGTGTAGTCGTTACTACGATAGCATACGGGAGACACGTCGTTTAAAGTTAGCAGGCCGGGGTAAGTAGAATCGTCTGCTCCGACGTCCGGCAAGGGCACAGCGGATAGAATTACGTCTGTGGACGAGTCGTGGTGGTACGGCGGGGCGTTGTGTCGACAGAGGGGCCGGGCTAGATGGCGAAAGAGGTATTGTAGTTGTAGTAATTTAGTTTGCTAGCTGGGAGATGGTGCATGGCTCGCCGCTATCTAGTGCTAGCTTCGTGGCAGGGGCGATAGCCACTATAGCCACTCGGTAGCAGCTAGCTAGCAGCGATGATCCGCTGCAAAGGTCAAATCAAATTTTCAAATCAAATTTATTTATATAGCCGTTCTTACATCAGCTGATATATCAAAGTGCTGTACAGAAACCCAGCCTAAAACCCCAAACAGCAAGCAATGCTAGCTAGCTTGCTTTGGCTAATGTTAGCTACTAGCTGTGTACAAGGCCATGGGATTGTTTGAAAGAGAAACTGACATCTACTACTATGAGAGTTAGTTAGTACTCCCTTATTTCTGCTCATCATTGCCTGCTATAAAATGACAACAATGCCTTGCTAGCTGACTTACTTTTCCACTGTCGAAGCCCTGTTTCCTGATGCATTCTGCCCTGTTCTGAAAGACCTCCCTGGGTTTACCATCATGCTGTGGATGTTTGTTTAGGACGTTTCGTTTAATTAATTTGTTAGTCTTGAGAGACTCATTACTAACGTTAAGCACTTCCCCGCACAAAACACACTGTGGGCGCTCCTCGTTATTTCTCAAAGTTTGTATGAAAGAGAGAGAAACTCATCCCTGTATTTGCGTTTTATGACAATTGAGCTCAGTCAGAACTTGTGGCTAGCATTAGTCCATTTGATGACAGAGGTGAGTGATGGCAGGTGGGAATGACAAGTCAGTGGCTGACAGGGCATCATATGCTGCTGAACGACAAATCAAATCAAATTTATTTATATAGCCCTTCGTACATCAGCTGATATCTCAAAGTGCTGTACAGAAACCCAGCCGAAACCCCCAAACAGCAAGCAATGCAGGTGTAGAAGCACGGATTATATCTGTGAGTAAAACAGAACTCATTTTGGCAGGCAAACTTCCTGTGAGGAAGTGAAAAAATCTGAACGGAGGCTCTGGTTCAGGGCCTTCCTATTCATTTGCTTGAAATCTATGGATATACATGCATTTCATGCGCCTTCCACTAGATGTCAAGAGGCAGTGAGAGGTGGAATGGGGTGTTATAGCTTGATCTGAGGCCCGAACAAGAGCTCTTGGAATGACTTGACCACTTTTCCTTTGTTCAGCAAGGTGCGGGAAGGAACTGGATTGCGTTCTGAAAGCTTTCGTTATAGAACGGCTAATATCTCCGCTTTGATTTATTTGTAAAATGTGATAATATCATCAGTAAAGTATGTTTTTTCAATATAGTTTTATCAGAATTTATTGAAAGTTTATCGGGAGTATTTTGGCTTTTTCCCGTTCTCTGCGTTTGGTGATGATGGACAGCTTCGTGCCACTTGGCTAGCTTTGGTTGCTAATTCGACAGGAGAAAAGGACATTCTAAAACCAAAACAACGATTGTTCTGGACAAAGGACCCCTTTGTACAAGATTCTGATGGAAGCTTCAGCAAAAGTAGGCCACCATTTTATGATGTTATTTCGTAATTTCTCTGTGTTGAGAAATATGTTTAGTACTATTTTCCCCGCCTGCGGTGATTTTGGGCGCATGATCTCGCGTATAAACGTAGCTGTATGTCGTGAATCTAAAGTTTACTTTTAAAAAATTTCTAACACAGCGGTTTGCATTAAGAACTAGTGTATCTTTCATTTGCTGTCCAACATGTATTTTTTAGTAAAGTTTATGATAACAGCTTATTTAGTCAGATTAAGGTGAAGTGTCAAGAATATATCCGGACATCTGGGAAAAAGTTGCTACGTTTTCCCAGTGTAATAACCACTGGATTTCAGCTCTAAAATCATGCTACATTCTCGAACAAAACCAATATATGTTTGTGGTAATATGAATGTTATAGGACTGTCATCTGATGAAGATTGTGAAGGTTTTAGTGAATAATTTATATCTTTTGCTGGTTTTTTTCGCTATCGCTACCTTTGCGTTGAATGAAGCGGTTGTGTGGTTGGCTATTTGTAGTAAGCCTAAATTAAATGCTATATGTGTTGTTTCCGGTGTAAAACACATTAAAAAAATCTAAAATTATTGGCCATGGACTTCACAAGGATGTTTGTTGCTTTCATTTGCTGTACAACTCCGATGTATTTTTTCCATAAATGTTTTATGATGAGGTATTTAGGTATTCACAGTTGTTGTCGTCTGTAATTGTTCTAAGCTGATTCGGTGCTATTTGTGAATTGTAGCATGCAATGTAAACTATATTTATACCTATAATATGCACATTTTTAATTGGTAATAACATGTTATATAGACTGTCATCGTCGATGAAGTTTGTTTCCTTGGTTAGTGATAATTCTATCTCTATTTGGCTGGTTTTGTGGCAAGCTACCTGTGCTGTGAAAGAAATTGTCTGTGCTTTTTTGTATTTGGTGGTGAGCTAAATATACGTGGTGTTTTCGCTGTAAAACATTTAAAAAAATCGGACATGTTGGCTGGATTTACAAGATGTTTATCTTTCATTTGCTGTATTGGACTTGTTAAGTTGGTGAAAGTTAAATATTTCTAAAAAATATTCTTTGAATTTCGCGCGCTGCCTTTTCAGTAGAATGTGGGGGGGGTTCCGCTAGCGGAACCCCAGGGGCTAGACAGGTTAATGGTTGAAACTGTTCCTGGGTTTTGGAGAAAGTTGCTCTCGGAGGATGTGTTGGTACCATTCTTTATTCATGGCTGTGTTCTTAGGCAAAACTGTGAGTGAGCCCACTCCCTTGGCTGAGAAGCAACCCCACACAGATGAATGGTCTCAGGATGCTTTACTGTTGGCATGACACAGGTCTGAATGGAAGCGCTCACCTTGTCTTCTCCGGACAAGCTTTTTACCGGATGCCCCAAACAATCGGAAAGTGGATTCATCAGAGAAAATGACTTTACCCCAGTCCTCAGCAGTCCCAATCCCTGTACCTTTTGCAGAATATCAGTCTGTCCCTGATGTTTTTCCTGGAGAGAAGTGGCCTTCTTTGCTGCCCTTGACACCAGGCCATCCTCCAAAAGTCTTCTCCTCACTGTGCGTGCAGATGCACTCACACCTGCCCCGATCCCGCAGCTGAAAGAACTTTAGGAGACGGTCCTGGCGCTTGCTGGACTTTCTTGGGTGCCCTGAAGCCTTCATCACAACAATTGAACCGCTCTCCTTGTTCTTGATGATCCGGTAAATGGTTGATTTAGGTGCAATCTTACTGGCATCAATATCCTTGCCTGTGAAGCCCTTTTTGTGCAAACACATGATGACGGCATGTGTTTCCTGCAGTAACCATGGTTGACAGAGGAAGAACAATGATTCCAAGCACCACCCTCCTTTTGAAGCTTCCAGTCTGTTATTCGAACTCAATCAGCATGACAGAGTGACTCCAGCCCTGTCCTTGTCAACACTCACACCTGTGTTAACGAGAGAATCAATGACATGATGTCTGGATGAGCATTTTCTTGTTTGTTTATGGCTTTAGCCTTTCTTAAAGTATGGGTCGCGGACCTGTTAATGATGGGTCACACGACGTTGTCAGAGTAATTGTATAATTATTTCATGAATTACTGGAATTGATTCGGCAAGTGGCGTCTGTGCTCTTCTGTTCAGTGCGCTCTCTGCTTTTTAGCAGCGGTCTCCTGCTCAGTTTGGCAGCTGCCTGAGTAGGAAAGGGTTTTCTGCAGTTTTCTTGAAAATCACTCCGCTACACAACAGATGCAGCTCTGTCGTTGAGGTGCTGACCTGTTGCACACCCTCGAAACTACTGTGATTATTATTAATTGACCAGTGCTGGTCATTTATGAACTTTTGAACATCTTGGCCATGTTCTGTTATAATCTCCCCACCCGGCAACAGCCAGAAGAGGACTGGCCACCCCTCATAGCCTGGTTCCTCTCTAGGTTTCTTCCTAGGTTTTGCCTTTCTAGGGAGTTTTTTTTTTTTTTATTTTTTTCTTCGTCTCCTTTTTTTTCTTTTCTTTTCCCTTTTCTTCCTTCCCCTCCCTCTCCCTCCTTTTTTTCTTTTTTTCTTTCTTCTTTTCTTTTCTTTTTGTTCTTCTTTCTTTCACTTCTTTTTCCTTTCATCCCGCTTCTCCCTTTTTTTTTTTCCTTCTTCCCTCTTCCCCTCTCCTTTCCTACCTTTTTCCCCGCCTTTCCGTCTCCTTCCTTTCCCCCCCCTTTCTTCCCCTCCTTCCCCTTCCCCCCCCGCCCTACCCTTTTTTTTTCTTCCTCCCCTCGCCCTCTCCCTTTTTTTTTTCTTCTTTCCTTTTCTTCCCTTTTTCTTTCCCCTCACTTTTTCTTTCGTTTTTTTTCCTAGCTCTCAACCTTACAACGGGGCTTTTATTATCATGCTTAAACAACCTACAAAAAACTATACCTGTGGCATTGGGGGCGGCTTGCTGTTTGTTCGTGGAACTGTTGTCTTTTCGTCCTCTTACTTCCTGGTTCTCTCTTCTCCCTTCTTCTTCTTTTCCTCCTTCTCCTTTCCTTCTTCCCTTTGATGCTTTTTCCTCGTTATCTCTTTCTCTTCCTGTACTACACACACCCACACAACCACACCCCACACACACACACACAACACACACACACACCACACACACACACACACACAACCAACACACACACACACACACACACACACACATCAACACCAAACCTCTACCAACCCAAACATAAACATACACACTTCAACACTTTTCTGGGGTGTCAATATCTTCATCTTTCAGAAACATTTACGCCTTCCTGGTACATTATGCATCTTGTCTTTTCCATTGCCTGTTGTATTGTTTTCAAGGCTTAGAATAGCTGTCAAAACATGGTTTAACATGGTAAACATAGACATGCTCATATGTTTGCTCAATCATGGAATGCTTATCCTTATTAATTCATTACATCCTGCATGCCCAGGGATTTATATACGTGCCTTTCAGAAAGTTATTCAGATCCCCTTCACATTTTTTCAAGCATTATTGTTCGCTTTACAGCCCAATTCAAAAATGTTTAAATAAATTAAAAAAATCGTCATCCCACCGCCCACCAAAAGCAATACCCATTAATGACAAGGGAAAACAGTTTTTTCAATTTTGGGCAAAATTGTTATAAAATATAAAAAGAGATTACTCATTTACATAAGTATTCACACCCTTTGGCTATGAGACTCGAATTCTAGAGCTTAGGATGGGCGTCCTGTTTTCATTGATCATCCTAAGAGATGTTTCTACTAATGATTGGAATCCACCTGCGGTAAAGTTCAATTGATTGGACTATGTTTGGAAAAGGCACACACCTGCTAAAAAAAAAAAATAATATAAAGGTCCCACATTGACAGTGCATGTCAGAGACAAAAAACCAGTATGAGACCAAAGGCATTTTTCCGTAGAGCTCCGAGGCAGGATTGGTTGAGGCACAGATCTGGGGAAGGAATACCAAAACATTTCTGCATTATTGAAGGCCCTAAGAACAGAATGTGGCTCCATCATTACTAAATGGAAGAGTTTGGAACCACCAAGACTCTTCGCTAGAGCTGGCCGCCCGGCTAAAATGAAGCATCGGGGGAGAGGGCCTTGGTCAGGTTGACGGGCAAGAACCCGAAATGGTCATTCTGCAGAGCTCTAGCGTTTCCTCTGTGGACGATGGGAGCAACTTCCAGAAGACAACCATCTCTGTAGCACTCCACCAATCAGGCCTTTATGGTAAGTGGCCAGACGGAAGCCACTCTCAGGAAAGCCATGACAGCCCGCTTGGAGTTTACCAAAAGGCACATAACGAAGACATGAGAACAAATTCTCTGGTCTGATGAAACCAAGATTGAACTATTTTGGCCTGAATGCCAAGCGTCATGTTTCTGGAGGAAACCTGGCCCCATCCCTAGGTTAAAGCCATGGTGTGGCC
>NC_036874.1:1517510-1530611 GCF_002910315.2 Salvelinus sp. IW2-2015 | reverse complement strand
TTCAAACGGTTTTAGAAACTTGAGAGTGTTTTCTATCCAATAGTAATAATAATATGCATATTGTACGAGCAAGAATTGAGTACGAGGCAGTTTAATTTGGGAACGATTTTTTACAAAGTGAAAACAGCGCCTCCCTATCCCAAAGAAGTTTTAAGCCTGATCATTGTTCATCTGTACTGTTACTTAGGGTTGCGCTATCAAAAAGTCTGTTCTGTTACTCATCTGTGTGATGTGATCAATCAGTTTATTCCTGTTCAGAATGAACATTATTTATTGTATTTTAACAGCAACAGTTGCAACCTAGACAGATGTGTAAGAGTGTTTTGAATGGGGGAAAATATACATTAATACATATTCATATGGATATTTAATTTCATTATTTGTTTTTGTCTATATTGCATTTGTTTTAGGCATAAGGGCAATGACATGTACCAATATTTACATATAGATGCATATTTTCCTAAGCACAACATTTGTAATTTGGGTCCCAGGCTGAAAAAGTTTAAGAACCCCTGCTTTACACAGCTGGTTGAGTGTGGTCTTAGTGTATCGGTTTGTGGTGGTAAATAGACGGCTATGGATAATATAGATGAGAACTCTCTTGCTAGATAGTGTGGTCTACAGCTTATCATATGGTACTCTACCTCAGGCGAGCAATACCTCGAGACTTCTTTAATATTAGACATTGCACACCAGCTGTTACTGACAAATAGACACACACCCCCGCCCAGACAGAGTATCTGCATAGTAGCAATGGCATTCATAAACATGTTCTTAACTGACTTGCCTAGTTAAACAAACAAAGGTCAAAGAATTTGGGGAGATTCTCCCATTCTTCTCTGCAGATCCACTCAAGCTCTGTCAGGTTGGATGGGGAGCAACGCTGCACAGGAATCTTCAGGTCTCTCCAGAGATGTTTGATCGGGTTCAAGTCCGGGCTCTCGCTGGGCCACTGAAGGACATTCAGAGACTTGACCCGAAGTCACTCCTGTGTTATCTTGGCTGTGTGCTTAGGGTCGTTGTCCTGTTGGAAGGTAAACCTTCACCCCAGTCTGAGCCTGCTCTGGATCAAGTTTTCATCAAGGATCACTCTGTACTTTGCTCCGTTCATCTTTCCCTTGATCCTGACTTGTCTCCCAGTCCCTGCTGCTGAAAAACATCCCTGCAGCCTGATGCTGCCACCACCATGCTTCACCGTAGGCATGGTGCCATGTTCCCTCCAGACGTGACGCTTGGCATTCAGGCAAAAGAGTTCCATCTTGGTTTCATCAGAGCAAAGAATCTTATTTCTCATGGTCTGAGAGTCCTTTAGGTGCATTTTGGCAAACTCCAAGCGGGCTATCATGTGCCTTTTACTGAGGAGTTGCTTCCATCTGGCCACAACTATAAAGGCCTGATTGTTTGAGTGCTGCAGAGATGGCTGTCCTTCTGGAAGGTTCTCCCATCTCCACAGAGGAACTCTGGAGCTCTGTTGGGTTCTTGGTCACCTCCCTGACTAAGGCCCTTCTCTCCCAATTGCTCAGTTTGGCCGGCCGGCCAGCCAGCTCTAGGAAGAGTCTTGGTGTTGTCAAACGTCTTCCATTTAAGAATAATGGAGGCCACTGTGTTCTTGTGGACCTTCAATGCTGCAGAAATGTTTTGGTGCCCTTCCCCAGATCTGTGCCTCGACACAAGCATGTCTCGGAGCTCTACGGACAAACCCTACTGTAATGGGCCGAGCCCTACTGCTCTACTCCACATGAAAACAACACTATGGAACACAAAGCTCTTACTATCTTGTGTGTGGATTGATGACAACTTTTTTTTATTTAATCCAATTTAGAATAAGGCTGTAACGTAACAAAATGTGGAAAAAGGGAAGGGATCTGAATACTTTCCAAATGCACTGTATATATTCACGGAACCAAAATATAAATGCAAGACGTAAAGTGTTGGTCCAATGTTTTATGAGCTGAAATAAAAGATCCTATACATTTTGTGTACAAATTTGTTTACTTCCCTGTTATCGAGCATTTCTCCATTCTCAAGATAATCCATTCACCTGACAGGTTTGGCTTATCAAGAAGCTGATTAAACAGCATGAGCATTACACCATTGTACCTTGTGTTGGAGACAATAAAAGACCACCACTTTAAAATGTGCAGTTTTGTCACACAACACAATGCCACAGAATTTGGCAATACGTCCAACTAGCCTCACAACCGCAGACTACGTGTAACCACGTCAGCCCAGGACCTCCACATCCAGCTTCTTCGCCTGTGGGAGCATCTGAGATGGACAGCTGATGAATGTAATGTCTGTAATAGACATTGAGTTGTTGCCTAATAGTAGAACAACTGGACTTTTAGAGTTGCTGTAAAATAGCTAGTAACTTAATAGAATAACTAGACAGTTAGAGTTGCTGTAAAATAGCTAGTCTGAAGTTCCTATAGTACTATAGTCCTATAGCGCTGACCTAGATGGTCGCCTCGCATCGCGTTCTTAGGAAACTATGCAGTATTTTGTTTTTGTATGTATTATTTCTTACATTGTTACCCCAGGAAATATTATTACATACAGCCGGGAAGAACTATTGGATATAAGAGCAAAGTCAATTTACCAACATCACAACCAGGAATACGACTTTCACGAAGCAGATCCTCTCTTCGGACCACCACCCAGGACAATAGATCTAATCCCAGCAGCTGACCGAAAACAACGGTGACGCAGAAGGGGCAGACAGAGCGGTCTTCTGGTCAGTCTTCGTAAACGGGCACATCGCTCACCGCTCCCGAGTATACTACTCGCCAACGTTCAGTCTCTTGACAGCAAGGTAGACGAAATTCGAGCAAGGGTTGCCTTCCAGAGAGACATGAGAGAATTGTAACATTCTCTGTTTCACCGAAACATGGCTCTCTCGGGATATGTTGTCGGAGTCGGTCCAGCCACTGGGCTTCTCCATGCATCGCGCCGACAGAGATAAACACCTCTCTGGGAAGAGTAAGGGCGGGGGTGTATGATTTATGATTAACAACTCATGGTGTAATCATAACAACACACAGGAACTCAAGTCCTTCTGCTCACCCAACCTAGAATTCCTTACAATCAAATGCCAGCCATTTTACCTACCAAGGGAATTCTCGTCAGTTATAGTCACAGCTGTGTACATCCCCCCTCAAGCGAACACCAAGACGGCCCTCAAGGAACTTCACTGGAATCTATGTAAACTGGAAACTATATACACAGGCTGCATTTATTGAAGCTGGGGATTTTAACCTTTCTCGCCCAGGGGTTCCGCTAGCGGAACACCCACAACATTCCGCTGAAAAGGCAGCGCGCGAAATTCAGAAATATTTTTCCGAAATATTTAACTTTCACACATTAACAAGTCCAATACAGCAAATGAAAGATAAACATCTTGTGAATCCAGCCAACGTGTCCGATTTTTAAAATGTTTTACAGCGAAAACACAACATATATTTATGTTAGTTCACCACCAAATCCAAAAAAGCACAGACATTTTTTCACAGCAAAGATAGCTTTCACAAAACCCACAAATAGAGATAAAATTAATCACTAACCTTTGAACATCTTCATCAGATGAGTCATATGACATCATGTTACACAATAGGTTTTTGTCTGCCAAATTAGTTCTGTATTACTTACAGACATAATTCAAACAGTTTTAGAAACTTCAGTGTTTTCTATACAATAGTAATAATAATATGCATGTATTATCTTCTGGGGCAGAGTAGGAGGAAATTATTTTGGGTACGCAATTCGTTCAAAGTGGAAACGCTGCCCCCTGTCCATAACAGAGCAAATTTGAGATCAATGTTACATTTTATCAGCATATTGATTGCACGACACTTAGGGCTAATACTCTCGACCACTGCTACTCTAACTTCCGTGATGCATACAACGCCCTCCCCCGCTCTCCCTTCAGCAAATCTGACCACKACGCCATCTTGCTTGTCCCGGCTTATAGACAGAAACTCAAACAGGATGTACCAGTGACGAGAACCATTCAACGCTGGTCTGACCAATCGGAAGCCACGCTCCAAGATTGTTTTGATCATGTGGACTGGAATATGTTCCAGTCAGCCTCAGAGAACAACATCRACCTATACGCTGACTCGGTGAGTGCATTTATAAATAAGTGCATTGGAGATGTTGTACCCACTGTGACTATTAAAACCTACCCTAACCAGAAACCATGGATGGATGGCGGCATTTACGCAAAACTGAAAGCGCGAACCACCACATTTAACCATGAAAAGAGGTCTGGGAACATGGCTGAATATAAACAGTGTAGTTATTCCCCCCGCAAGGCAATCAAACAAGCGAAATGCCGGTACAGGGACAAGGTAGAGTCGCATTTCAACATCCGACACGAAACGTATGTGGCAGGGTCTACAGGAAATCACAGACTACAAAACCAAAAACAGCCACGTCAAGGACACCGACGTCCCGCTTCCAGGCAAACTAAACACCTTCTTTGCCCACTTTGAGGATAATACAGTGCCACCGTCGAGGCTCACTAACAAAGACTGCGCCACCCCCTCTCCTTCTCAGTGGCTGACGTAAGTAAAACATTTAACATTTTAACCCTCGCAAGGCTGCTGGCCCAGACGGCATCCCTAGTCGCGTCCTCAGAGCATGCRCAGACCAGCTGGCTGGAGTGTTTACGGACATATTCAATCGCTCCCTATCCCAGTCTATTGTTCCCATATGCTTCAAGATGGCTACCATTGTTCCTGTACCCAAGAAGGCAAAKATAACTGAACTAAATKACTATCKYCCCGTAGCACTCATTTCTGTCATCATGAAGTGGTTTGAGAGACTAGTCGAGGATCATATCAATGCCACATTACCGGCCACCCTAGACCCACTTCAGTTTGCATACCGCCCCACCAGATCCACAGATRTCGCAATCGCCATCACACTCAACACTGCCCTATCCCATCTGGACAAAAATAACACCTACGTAGGAATGCTGTTAATTGACTACAGCTCAGCATTCAACACCATAGTACCTTCCAAGCTCACCATTAAGCTTGAGGCCCTGGGTCTCAACACCTCACTGTGCAACTGGGTACTGGACTTTCTGACGGGCCGCCCCCAGGTGGWGAAGGTAGGAAACCACATCTCCACTTCACTGACCCTCAACACTGGGGCCCCACAAGGGTGTGTGCTCAGCACTGTCCTGTACTCYCTGTTCACCCACGACTGYGTRGCCATGCATGCCTCCAACTCRATCATCAAGTTTGCAGACGACACAACTGTAGTGGGCTTGATMACCAACAACRAYGAGACAGCCTACAGGGAGTGARGGCACKCAGAGTGTGGTGTCAGGACAACAACCTCTCACTCAACATCAACAAAACAAAGGAGATGATCCTGGACTTCAGGACAGAGCAGAGGGAGCACCCCCCTATCCACATTGAAGGGTCAGCAGTGGAGAAGGTGGAGAGTTTTAAGTTCCTGGGTGTACACATCACAGATAAACTGAAATGGTCCACCCACAGAGACTGTGTGGTGAAGATGGCGCAACAGCGATACTGGTCGATACAGGACCACTCTAACTGACTGCTGTCCTGATTATCGATACAGGACCACTCTGACTGACTGTCTGCAGTCCTGATGGTCAATACAGGAATGCTCTGACTGTCTGCTGTCCTGATGGTTGATACAGAACATCTGACTGTCTCTGTCCTGATGGTCGATACAGAACCCTCTGACTGTCTGCTTGTCCTGATGGTCGATACAGAACCCCTCTGACTGTCTGCTGTCCTGATGGTCGATACAGAACCTCTGACTGTCTGCTGTCCTGATGGTCGATACAGAACCACTCTGACTGTCTGCTGTCCTGATGGTCGATCAGAACCTCTGACTGTCTGCTGTCTGATGGTCGATACAGAACCCCTCTGACTGTCTGCTGTCATGGGTCGATACAGAACCCTCTGACTGTCTGCTGTCTGATGGTCGATACAGAACCCTCTGACTGTCTGCTGTCTGATGGTCGATACAGAACCCCTCTGACTGTCTGCTGTCCTGATGGTCGATAACAGAACCCCTCTGACTGTCTGCTGTCCTGATGGTCGATACAGCACTCTGACTGTCTGCTGTCCTGATGGTCGATACAGAACCCCTCTGACTGTCTGCTGTCCTGATGGTCGATACAGAACCCTCTGACTGTCTGCTGTCCTGATGGTCGATACAGAACCACTCTGACTGTCTGTGTCCTGATGGTCGATACAGAACCTCTGACTGTCTGCTGTCTGGGTCGATACAGAACACCGATGTCTGCTGTCCTGATGGTCGATACAGAACCCTTCTGACTGTCTGCTGTCCTGATGGTCGATACAGAACCACTCTGACTGTCTGCTGTCCTGATGGTCGATACAGAACCCTCTGACTGTCTGCTGTCCTGATGGTCGATACAGAACACTCTGACTGTCTGTGTCCTGATGGTGATACAGACCTCTGACTGTCTGCTGTCCTGATGGTCGATACAGAACCCTCTGACTGTCTGCTGTCCTGATGGTCGATACAGAACCTCTGACTGTTGCTGTCCTGATGGTCGATACAGAACCCTCTGACTGTCTGCTGTCCTCTGATGGTCGATACAGAACCACTCTGACTGTCTGCTGTCCTGATGGTCGATACAGAACCCTCTGACTGTCTGCTGTCCTGATGGTCGATACAGAACCCTCTGACTGTCTGCTGTCCTGATGGTCGATACAGAACCCCTCTGACTGTCTGCTGTCCTGATGGTCGATACAGAACCCCTCTGACTGTCTGCTGTCCTGATGGTCGATACAGAACACTCTGATGTTTGCTGTCCTGTATGGTCGATACAGAACCACTTCCCGAGGACCCAACATGTTATTCTATGCCAGTAAACACATTCCGAGGACCACACATTCTCCTGTCAAAAACAAAGGTTATTTCTGCATTCAACTTTGCGAACGTCACCATTTTATAAGCATATGTTTAATAGAGGCCATTCGTCAATCTTGTCTCGAGCAGAAGAGTGGAACAGGCTCATTTGAATGTAGAGTGGAACGTCACCATTTTATAAGCAGCTCAATTTTTATAGAGACCAGCTTGCAGGACGACAAACGTCCCATTCCTCTTTTAAGAAACACTGGGAGAGTGTACACAGCAGAACTGCTGACGTGTGTTTGTGTGTGTGTTGTGTGTGTGTGTGTGTGTGTGTGTGTGTGTTGTGTGTTGTGTGTTGTGTTGTGTTGTGTGTGTGTGTGTGTGTTGTGTGGTGTGTTGTTTGTGTGTGTGGTGTGTGAAACAGCTCTCTGCTTAGTTGTGGTCATCCACAGTGGTGAAAACATCACATCCTTTATTAGACACCTTCTGTATATTTTAAAGACAGAGCACTATTCCTGTAAATAAGCACTACCGGTTAATAATTGAAAACGCTATTTGCTGAAATATGAGTGATATGTTTGTGTGCGTGATTTGGGAGCAGGGCAGGAGTCAGGAGATGTAGCTACGGCTGTACGCAAGGTCAGTGCAGCAGGTTGCGACGGCTGGTGTTGGAACGGCTTGGTTAGTCGTAGGTTTGGTTACTGCTGTTGTACGGCTAGGTTGTTACTGGCTAGCGTTGGTACGCTAGGTTGTAACGCTAGGTTGTACGGCAGGTTGGCGCTAGGTTGGTACGGCTTAGGTTGGTACGGCATTAGGTTGGTAGAGTAGGTGGGTACGGCTAGTGGGTAGGCTAGGTTGGTACGGTAGGTTGGTACGCTAGGTTGGTACGGCTAGGTTAGTACGGCTAAGGTAGTAGGCTAGGTTAGTACGGCTAGGTTAGTAGGCTAGGTTGGTACGGCTGGTTGGACAGCTAGTTAGTGGCAGCTAGGTTAGTACAGGCTAGGTTGGACGGCTAGGGTGGATACGGCTATAGGTAGTAGTAGGTTTGGTATGGCTAGGTTGTGGGCTAGGTTGTACGGCTTATTAAGTACTGGCTGGGTAGTGCGAGCTGCGTTGTACGGGGGCCCGGGTTGGTAGGCTGGTTGGAACGGCTGGTTAGTACGGCTAGTTGGTAAGGCTAGGCTGGTACAGCTAGGTTGGTACGGCTAGGTTGTACTGGCAGGATGTACGGTCGGAGTTGGTAGGCAGGTTGGTACGGCTAGGTTAGCGTGTCCAAACTACAAGACCAAGATGAGCCTGTCACAGGACAAAGATAGCCGGTCCACTCTTCAGAAAATGGGCTGTTCCTCTACAGACAATATGAGCGGCTACCAGATCAATGAGTCTGACAGTGCGTGTCACTCTACAGCAAGAGAGCTGTCCACTTACAGACAAAATGAGGCTGTCTACTCTAGAGACAAGATAGGCGTTTACTCTACAGACAAGAGAGGCTGTCTATCTACAGACAAGATGAGGCTGTCTACTCTAGCAGACAAGATAACTGTCCACTCTACAGACCTCTGGGTTCCCAGCCGTCTGCCTTGCAAGCGCCTCATAATGCGCCTCTCGCCTTTTGATGCCTCCAGCTCGCTTTGGGGGCGGCGACACTCCTCTGCTCTGCCCAGCTCCTTCTCCGTCTAGAATCTCCTCCTGTCCATTCCTCCTTGTACACTGCTGCTGTTGCTGCTGCCTGTTTCCACAGCTGCTTGGTGCCGGTTTGGTGGGTGATCTCTGTTAACGGCTTTCTTCCAGGGGTGAAGGAGAGGACCGAAAGTGAGCGCGGCTAGTGTTCAACATGTTTAATTAAAGAACAAGTGAAACCTACAAACACATACAAAAAAACAAATGTGGAAAAAACCAGACAACCTATCCTGGTGCAGACAAACACAGAGACAGAAACATCACACAAAATCCCAACAGCAAAACAAGCCTCTATATATGATGTCTAATCAGGGGACACCGATTACCGCTGCCCTGACTTGAGAACCATATTAGCTGGACACAGAAACAGACAAACTAGACACACAACACGAGATTCCCACCCAAGCTCACGCCTGACCACACTAAACAAGCAAAACAAAAATATACTCTGGTCAGGACGTTACAGAATCCATGATATGGCAGAGGTTGAAAAAACGCCATAACTGGATTAAAACATTGTTTCTGAATGTAATTTTGTATTATTGTGTCATATATACATACACACATAGACACACTGAATCAATACGTTAGGCTGTACAGTCACAGATTGAATTCAATAGTTAGACTGTACAGTCTTTACTGAATTGTTCAATACACACAAATAGATGGACTGGAAAGTGATTTACAAATCAAAGTCCCTGCAATAAGAGAACCTAATTGACACCTACACGTCGTTTTGTGGTATAAGGCTGTACACTTCTACACAGTCGTGTTTTGGTCACTGTGAGCTGAACACTACATCGTTGTCTTGATGGTCATGTGAAGCTGACCATTCACACTTGCTTGATGTCACTGAAACTCAGTCGTGTTCTGTGGTGTCACGTGAAGGCTGAACACCTACACAGTCGTGTTCTGTGGTGTCATGTGAAGGCTGAACAACTCTACACAGTCGTGTTCTGTGGGTGTCACTGTGAAGAAGTGAACTTCTTACACAGTCGTGTTCTGTGGGTGTCACTGTGAAGGCTGAACACTCTATAACAACGTTCTGGGGTCTGTGTGTGACATCCAGTCGGCTGTGTCACTGTGTAGGTGAACACTCTACAGCACGTCGTGGTCACTGTGGGTGAATCACACTGTGTTTTACTGTAGGCTGAACACTCTACACATGTCTGTGTGTCATGGAAGCTGACACTACAACGGTTCTTGTTCACTGTGTAGGCTGAACACTACACAGTCGTCGTTCTGTGGGTGTCCACTGTAAGGGCTGAACACGCTACACAGTCGTTTCTGTGGTGTCACTGTGTAGGCGAACACTCTACACAGTCGTGTTTGTGGGTGTCACTGTGAAGCTGCAACCCTCACACAGTCGTGTTCTGTGGTTCCACTGTGAGGCTGAACACTCATACAACAGTCGGTTCTGTGGGGCACTTGTGAAGGCTGAACACTCTAACACAGTCGTTTCCCTAAGTGGGTGTACTGTGTAGGCTGACACTACACGCATGTTTCGTGGTGTACTGTGTAGGCTGAAACCCTCTACACAGTCGTGTTCTGTGGGTGTCACTGTGTAGGCTGAACACTCTACAACAGTCAGTTTGTGGGTGTCACTGTCCTTGAAGGCTGAACACCTACAAGTCGTGTTCTGTGGTGTCATGGTGAGGTCTGAACACTAACAGTCGTGTTCTGTGGTGTCACAGTGTAGCGTGAACATCTAATCACAAGTCGTGTTCTGTGGTGTCATGTGTAGGACTGAACACTACACAGTCGTGTTCTGTGGGTTCACTGTGTAGGCTGAACACTCTACAACAGTCGTGTTCTGTGGGTGCATGTGTAGGTGAACACTCGACACAGTCGTTTCTGTGGGTCACTGGAAGCGCTGAACACTCGACACAGTCGTGTTTCGTTGGTGTCACTGTGAAGCTGAACAGTCTAACACAGTCGTGTTCTGTGGGTGTTCACTAGTGAGGCTGAACACTACACGTCGTGTTCTTGTGGGTGTCACTGTGTAGCTGAACACGTCTACACAGTCGTGTTCTGTGGGTGTCCCTGTGTAGGCTGAAACACTCTACACAGTCATGTTCTGTGGGTGTCACGTGAAGGTGAACACTCTACACATCGTGTTTGTGTGCCTTGGTACCTACTATCGGTGTGGTTACTGTGAGGCTGAACACTCTACACAGTCGTGTCTGTTGGTGTCACTTGAAGGGAACACTCTACACAGGTCGTTTCTGTGGTGTCACTGTGATAGCTGAACATCTACACAGTCGTGTTCTGTGAGGTGTACTTGTAGGCTGAACACTCTACACAGTCGTGTTCTGGGGTGGTCACTGTGTAAGGTGAACACTCTACACAGTCGTGTTCTGTGGTGTGTCACTGTGAAGCTGAACACTCTAACAGCGCGTGTTCTGTGGGTTTCACTGTGATAGGCTGAACACTCTACACAGTCGTGTTCTGGTGTCCATGGTAGGCTACCTTACACATGTTCGTGGTAGGGCTGAGACACTACCACAGTCGTTGTTCTGTGGGTGTCACTGTGTAGGCTGAACACTCACACGTGTTTTGTGGGGTCACTGTGTAGGCTGAAACCCCATTTTCACGGTGTGCAAATCAAACTGGAACGTACAGTGCACGTCATTTTTCTCTTCAAACTCGGACAGTTTTTAGCCATTAGCTTACCCACCACTGCCTCATGTGAACTACAATCCGATGCTATGGTTTAACATTTAGATGTCATAATCAATTGCTTTAAAGCAATAGCCTTATCCTTTTCATCCAAGAAAGAATCCTTCAACTAAAAATCCATCAGCTATGGAGGCTCATCCTACTAAACTACACTGTAGCAGTTAAGATCAATACGGCATGGACCTCCATCCTACTAACTACCTGTAGGCAGTTACAGCTCAACAGCCTCCATCTACTAAACTAACGTATCAGTTACTCAGTCAATACGGATGGAGCTCCATCATACTTAACTACACTGTAACAGTTCAAATCCATACAGCTTGGAGCTCCATCCTACTAAAGCTACACTTGTGCAGTTACAATCCATACAGCTCCATCACTAAATACACTGTAGTAGTTACAGATCCATACAGGTATGAGCTCCATCCTACTAAACTACAACTGTATAGTTACAGATCCATACAGCTATGGACTCCATCTACTAAACTACACTGTAGCAAGTTACAGATCCATACAGCTAAATGGACCTCCATCCTAAAACTACACTGTAGTATACAGATCCATACAGCTATGGACTCCATTACTAAAACTGGACAGTACAGATCCATACAGCTTGGAGCCTCCATCTACTACAATTATAACATATCACCCCTCCTAAAACTACACTGCCAGCTAGTTACAATCTCATACAGCCTCATCCTACCTAACTACACTGTAGAGTTACAGATCCATACAGTAGCTCCATTCCTACTAACTACACTGTTAGTGTTACAGATCCATACAACTATGGACTCCATCCTACTAAACTAAATGTAGTATACAATCCCAACAGCTATGGACCGTCCATCCTACTAAACTACTATGAGTAATACAGATCCAGATTACGGCTAGGAGCCTCATCCTACTAAATCTACCTGTAGCAGTTACAGATCATACGCAGAGCTCTCCACTACATTAACATAACGTATACCACTCAAACGTAGCATTACAGATCCATACAGCTCCATCCTACTAAACTACACTGTAGCAGTTCAGATCATACAAGCCTCCATCCTAACTAAAAACTACCACTGTTGCAGTTACAGATCATACAGCTCCATCTACTAAAACTACACTGTTGCAAGTAAGATCCTACAGCTATGGAGCCTCCATCCTACGAAACTACACTGAAGCGGTACAGATCATAACTATGGACCTACCATCCTACTAAATACACTGTAGCAGTTACAGATCCATACAGCCTCCATCCTACTAAACTAACTGTAGGCAGTTACAGATCATAACAGCCTCCATCCTACTAACTACACTTTAGAGTTACAGATCATACGGCTAGGAGCCTCCATCTACTAAACTACACTCTTGCAGTTAAGATCCATACAGCTATGGAGGCCTCCATCTACTAACTACCACTGGTAGCAGTACAGATCAATACGGTCTATGGAGCCTCCTCTACTAAACTACACTGTAGCAGTTACAGAATCCATACAGCCTCCATCCTACCTAAACTAACTGTACGCAGTTACAGATCAATACGGTATGAGACCTTCCATCATACTAAACTACACTGTAGTAGTTACAGATCCATACAAGCTATGGAGCTCCATCCTATTAAACTACACTGTAGTAGTTACAGATCCAACAGCTATGGAGCCTCCATCCTATCTAAACTACACTGTAGCAGTTACAGATCCATACAGCTATGGAAGCCTCCATCCTACTAAACTACACGTGTAAGTAGTTACAGATCCATGACAGCTATGGAGCCTCATCTACTAAACTACACATGTAATTACGATCCATACAGTATGGAGCCTCCATCCTACTAAACTAACTGTAGTAGTTACATATTCATACAGCCTCCATCCTACTAACTAC
>NC_036874.1:1491969-1514485 GCF_002910315.2 Salvelinus sp. IW2-2015 | reverse complement strand
CCATAGCTGTATGATCTGTAAACTGCTACAGTGTAGTTTAGTAGGATGGAGCTCCATAGCTGTATGGATCTGTAACTGACTACAGTGTAGTTTAGTAGGATGGAGCTCCATAGCTGTTATGGATCTGTAACTGCTACAGTGTAGTTTAGTAGATGGGTATAGCTGTATGGATCTGTAACTGCTACAGTGTAGTTAGTAGGATGGAGGCTCCATAGCTGTTGAGCTGTAACTGCTTACAGTGTAGTTAGTAGGATGGAGGCTCCATAGCTGTATGGATCTGTAACTGCTACAGTGTAGTTTAGTAGGATGGAGGCTCCATAGCTGTATGGATCTGTAACTGCTACAGGTAGTTTAGTAGGATGGAGCTCCAACTGTATATTCAATCTCTCTCTAGCCTCCATCCTACTAAACTACACTGTAGCAGTTACAGATCCATACAGCTATGGAGCCTCCATCCTACTAAACTACACTGTAGCAGTGTCTGACCAAGACACACCTCTACTGAAGACGCCTTCGCCCAACGACGCTGATGTGTAATGTAGTGGGACTGAGACGATCAAGTGGGACTGAGACGATCAAGTGGAACTGAGACGATCAAGTGGAACTGAGACGATCAAGTGGAACTGAGACGATCAAGTGGAACTGAGACGATCAAGTGGGACTGAGACGATCAAGTGGGACTGAGACGATCAAGGGCTAGGCCTACCCCAGGTTATTTAAAAAGTGTTACAGAAAATTAGTTATGTTTTCAAAAATCCTGAACACTTAATTTTATCGACCCAGATGTAGGCTATACACTATATTAACGTCAATTTTAAATCTGTCTGTTTTCTTAAATACTGATTGGTGCTCCTYACTTTTTAAATTAGCCTATATTTATAGCCCTATAGATGTTATAGGCCTAATGTATAATCTAGAAATAAAGCCTATTAAGTCATGCAGTGTAGTTCAGTGCGTCGTTGTTTGATGATTAACTCCCCCTGACTCCGGACTGTTTCGCAACCAGGGCTTGTGTCCAAAAATGGCATACTGTTCCCTACATAGTGCACTACTTTCTAACAGAGCCCATCTCAAAATAGTGCACTAGATAGGGAATAGGGTGCAGTGTGGGACGAAAGAGGATCCATTGAGCAGRGGAACGCCCGCCTTGCTGGCAGACTGTCTGTTTCTATCAGTTGTGTTCAGAGTATTACCGTCAGTCAGCATGGCCCTTCTCTCCACTCTCACGCCGGTGTTTGTGGCTGTTTTATGCGTGATCCTAGTTTTTCTGTTCAAAAGCTCTCAGAAGAAGAAGGACAACAAGGCAGTGAAACCCGAGTGGAAGCCCAAGGCCGAGGCCCGACCGTGGGTAGACGAGGATCTTCAGGACGACACAGAGATCAGACACAAAGACGAAGGTAGTTAGCCCGTTAACCTCTCCTATCTACCAAAGATTAAACTTGTTCACTTCCCTTCATGGATTTGAAAGGAAATGACKATTTTCTATTGGTCAACAGCTTGCGAAAATACGCAAAYAATCTAACCTGTACCGAATAAATAATTGACGGATTGTGGCAAGATGATATTTTGCAATTTGGTGTGAATGGCATTATAAACAAGACGTATATAATTGTATAATATAATTTTTTTTACATTCAAATTATTGGACGAAAATAATAGACTGAGAAAGGGAATTATTGGAAAGCAATGGTATTCAAACTTTTTCAGGGGGGACCCCACCCCAAAATAAAACCTTAAAATCTGTACATTTAGATTTTTACAAATAACCTTCAATTCATGACATTTTCATCTCTTATCAAAATCAAAAGAAACCAATAAATATATTTACTCAATAAAACTATTTTTTTAAATTATCTTTCTCAAATACGTTTGTATATTGTCTGTACTCTTCATTATTTATTCAAAAAAAAAAAAAAGCATTTTATTTATTTTTTGTGGGGTGGACCGCACTGCAGTCCCCCAGCGAGCCCACGACCCCGACTTTGAATACCACTGTGGTAAAGGTAGTGTGCAGTGTAGCCTATTAAAGCCGCCGGTGCAGTCGACTGGGTTTCTCTGCGTCAGAGCACTCCTCTAGGTCCGCTGGGTAAACCAGAGAGACCTGCTGCTAACTGCTATCTGGAGGCTAATGTGCACAGTTCATCATGTCACCTGATTTATAGAAAGTTATAGCCCTTTACTCTAGTACAGCCCTTTACTCTAGACCTACAGCCCTTTACTCTAGACCTATAGCCCTTTACTCTAGACCTACAGCCCTTTACTCTAGACCTACAGCCCTTTACTCTAGACCTACAGCCCTTTACTCTAGGGCCTAGAAGCCTCTTACTCTAGACCTACAGCCCTTTACTCTAGCCTACTAAGCCTTTACTCTAGACTACAGCCCTTTACTCTAGTACACCCTTTACTCTAGCTACAGCCTTTACTCTAGACCTTACAAAGCCCTTTACTCTAGACTACAGCCCTTTACTCTTAAGCCTACTAGCCCTTTACTCTAAGCCTTACAGCCCTTTACTCTAGGCCTACAGCCTTTACTCTAGACCTACAGCCGCTTTACTCTAGTACAGCCCTTTACTCTAGACCTACAGCCCGTTTACTCTGTACACCCTTTACTCTAGCCTACAGCCCTTTACTCTGGCTACAGCGCCTTTACCTCTTAGACGCCTTACACGCTCCCTTTACTCTAGTACAGCCCTTTTACTCTATGACGCATAGCCTTTACTCTAGGCTACAGCCCTTTACTCTAGCCTACAGCACCTGTACTCTAGTATACCTACGGCCAGCCTTTACTCCTAGGCCTACAGCCCTTTACTCTTAGCGCTCTTACAGCCCTTTACTCTAGCCTATATCCCATTTACTCTAGACTACAGCCCTTTACTCTAGTACACCTTTACTCTAGTTACACCCTTTACTCTAGGTCTAACAGCCCTTTACTCTAGACTACAGCCCTTACTCTAGTCTACAGCCCTTTACTCTAGGTCTACAGCCCTTTACTCTAGGCTACAGCCCTTTACTCTAGACCTATAGCCCTTTACTCTAGACTACACCCGTGTCCTTTACTCTAGACCTACAGCCCTGTACTCTAGACCTATCCAGCCGCTTTACTCTAACTTCTAACAGCCCTTTACTCTAGACCTACAGCCCTTTACTCTAGACCTACAGCCCTTTACTCTAGACCTACAAGCCCTTTACTCTAGACCTACAGCCCGTTTACTTTATGACCTACAGCCCTTTACTCTAGACTAAGCCCTTATAACTCTAGGCTCAGCCATTTACTCTAGACCTACAGCCCTTTACTCTAGACTAAGCCCTTTACTCTAGACCTACAGCCCTTTACTCTAGGCCTACAGCCCTTTACTCTAGACCTATAGCCCTTTACTCTAGACCTACAGCCCTTTACTCTAGACCTACAAGCCCTTTACTCTAGACTACACCCTTACTCTAGTAAGCCTTTACTCTAGCCTACAGCCCTTTACTCTAGGCCTACAGCCCTTTACTCTAGACCCTACAGCCCTTTACTCTAGCTAAGCCCTTACTCTAGTACAGCCTTTACTCTAGACGTACAGCCCTTTACTCTAGTACAGCCCTTTACTCTAGCTACAGCCTTTACTCTGGCCTACAGCCCCTTTACTCAGTACAGCCTTTACTCTAGACCTATAGCCTTTACTCTAGCTACAGCCCTTACTCTAGGTCTACAGCCCTTTACTCTAGGCTACAGCCCTTTACTCTAGCCTACAGCCCTTTACTCTAGACCTATACCTTTACTCTAGACAGCCCTTTACTCTAGTACAGCCCTTTACTCTAGGTCTACAGCCCTTTACTCTAGCCTACAGCCCTTTACTCTAGCCTACAGCCCTGTACTCTAGACCACAGCCCTTTACTCTAGGACCTACAGCCCTTTTACTCTAGCACCTACAGCCCTTTTACTCTAGACCTACAGCCCTTTACTCTAGACCTACAGCCCTTTACTCTAGACCTCGACACCCTTTACTCTAGCCTACAGCCCTTACTCTAGGCCTACAGCCCTTTACTCTGACCTACAGCCCTTTACTCCTAGACTATAGCCCTTTACTCTAGGCTACAGCCCTTTACTCTAGGACCTACAGCCCTTTACTCTAGACTACAGCCCCTTTACTCTAGACCTACAGCCCTTTACTCTAGCCTACAAGCCTTTACTCTAGACCTACAGCCCTTATCTAGACTACACCCTTTACTCTAGACCTACAGCCTTTACTCTAGGCCTACAGCCCTTTACTCTAGACCTACAGCCCTTACTCTTAGACCTACAGCCCTTTACTCTAGACCTAAAGCCTTTACTCTAGGCCTACAGCCCTTTACTCTAGACCTACAGCCTTTACTCTAGGCCATAGCCCTTTACTCTAGGCCTTACAGCCCTTTACTCTAGACCTACAGCCCTTTACTCTAGACCTACAAGCCCTTTACTCTAGCTTACAGCCTTACTCTAGACCTATAAGCCCTTTACTCTAGACCTACAGCCCTGTTACTCTAGACCTACAGCCCTTTACTCTAGACCTACAGCCCTTTACTCTAGCCTACAGCCCTTTACTCCTAGGCCTACAGCCCTTTTATCTAGGCCTACAGCCCTTTACTCTAGGCTTACAGCCCTTACTCTAGACCTACAGCCCTTTACTCTAAGCTTACAGCCTTTACTCTAGGCCTACAGCCCTTTACTCTAGACACCCCTTTACTCTAGACCTACAGCCCTTTACTCTAGACCTACAGCCCTTTACTCTAGACCTACAGCCCTTTACTCTAGACCTACAGCCCTTTACTCTAGACCTATAGCCCTTTACTCTAGACCTACAGCCCTTTACTCTAGACCTATAGCCCTTTACTCTAGAACCACTATGCCCCCTCTAGACCTACAGCCTTTACTCTAGACCTATAGCCTTTACTCTACTACAGCCCTTTACTCTAGCCCTTACAGCCCTTTACTCTAGACCTACAGCCCTTTACTCTAGGCCTACAGCCCTTTACCTCTACAGCCTACTCTAGTCCCTTTACTCTAGACCTACAGCCCTTTACTCTAGGTGTTACAGCCCTTTACTCTAGACCTACAGCCCTTTTACTCTAGGCCTACAGCCCTTTAAGCCTTTTCTAGACCGACAGCCCTTTACTCTAGACCTACACCTTACTCTAGAACTACAGCCCTTTTACTCTAGACTACAGCCCTTACTTAGACCTACAGCCCTTTACTCTAGGCCTACAGCCCTTTACTCTAGACCTACAAGCCCTTTACTCTAGGTGTACAGCCCTTTACTCTAGTACACCCCTACTCTAGTACAGCCCCTAATCTAGGCCTAGCCGACTAAACTCATTAATTTATGATGGAGCTGAGCTGCAACTAGTCTGTGTGGACTGGAGCTCCAATGTTTATTCAAAAGTGACTGATTTTCAGGGCAGCCAAAGAATACCGCAATTACACGAACAATGTCGTGTATCAATCCCCACTCTCCTCTCAATCCTCAGTCTACCTCATCTACAGTCTATGTCTATATATTACTCAACCTTTGAACCCAAAGCGGAAAAATAACTGCGAGAGAGAGAAGAGGGGGAAAGAGAGAAGAGAGAGAGAGGAAAGGAGAGGGAGAGAGAGAGGGAGAAGAAAGAGAGAGAGGAGAGAGAGAGAGAGAGAGAGAGAGCAGAGAGAGAGAGAGAGAGAGAGAGAGAGAGAGAGAGAGAGAGAGAGAGAGAGCGAGAGAGAGAAAGAAGAGAGAGAGAAGAGAGAGAGAGAGAGAGAGAGAGAGAGCATTATTTTCCTTCCTAATTGCTGTGTGCATGGGGGAATAGATCATAAACCACAGAACAGATCATTAACCACAGAACAGATCATTAACCACAGAGAAACCACATAACAGATCATTAACCACCAGGAACAGATCAATTAACCACAGAACAGATCATTAACCACAGAGAACCATTAGAACGAATCATTAACCATAGAACAGATCATTAACCACAGAACAGATCATTAACCATAGAACAGGAATCATAACCAACAGAGAACAGATCATAACCAGTAGAACAGATCATTAACCACAGGACAGATCAATAACCACAAAACAAGATCATTAACCACAGAAACAGATCATTTAACCACAAACGATTCATTAACCCACAGAACCAATCATGAACACAGAACAGATCATTAACCACAGGAACAGATCATTAACCACAGAACAAATCATTAACCACAGACAGATCATAACCACAGAACAGATCATTAACCACAGGACATCATTAACCACAGAACAGATCATTAACCACAGAACAGATCATAACCACAGAGAACCACATAACAGATCATTAACCACAGAACAGATCATTAACCATAGAACAGATCATTAACCACAGAAACAACAAACAGATCATTAACCACAGATCAGAAAATCATTAACCACAGAACAGATCATTAACCACAGAACAGATCATTAACCAAGAACAGATCATTAACACAAACAGATCATTAAGAAAACAGATCATTAAAACCACATAGAACAGATCATTAACCACAGAACAGATCATTAACCACAAGAACAGATCATTAACCAAGAACAGATCATTAACCACAGAACAGATCATTAACCACAGACAGATCATTAACACAGAGAACCACAGAACAGATCATTAACCATAGAACAAAACATTAACCACAGACAGATCATTAACCCGATAGAAACAGATCATTAACCACAGAACAGATCAAACCATAAACAGATCATTAACCATAGAACAGATCATTAACCAAGAACAGATCAATAACCATGAAACAATCATAACCAAGAACAAATATTAACCACCAACAGATCATTAACCACAGAACAGATCATTAAACCATACACCAGATCATTAACCACAGAACAGATCATTAACCATAAAACAGATCATTAACCACAGAACAGATCATTAACCATAAACAGATCATTAACCACAGAGAACCACAAACAGATCATTAACCACAGAAACAGATCATTAACCATCAGAACAGATCATTAACCACAGAAACAGATCATTAACCACAGAACAGATCATTAACACCATAAAACAATCATAACCACAGAGAACCACATAAAAACAGCATCATTAACCACAGAGAACCAATCAGAACCAGATCATTAACCACAGAACAAGATCATTAACCACAGAAAGAATCATTAACCACAGAGAAAACCACACAACAGACAAACCACAGAACAGATCATTAACCACAGATAACCACAGAACGGATCTTAACCACAGAACAGATCATTAACCACAGGACAGATCATACCACATACAGCATCAATAACCATAAAACAGATCATTAACCATAGAACAATCATAACCACAGAACAGATCATAACCATAAAACAAGATCATTAACCACAGAAACAGATCATAACCATAAAAAATCATTAACCATAGAACAGATCATTAACCACAGAACGGATCATTAACCACAGAACAGATCATTAACCACAGAGAACCACAGAACAGATCATTAACCACAGAACAAATCATTAACCACAGAACGGATCATTAACCACAGAACAGATCATTAACCATAAAACAGATCATTAACCACAGAACAGATCAATAACCACAGAACAGATCATTAACCACAGGACAGATCATTAACCACAGAACAGATCATTAACCACAGGACAGATCATTAACCATAAAACAGATCATTAACCACAGAACAGATCAATAACCATAGAACAGATCATTAACCACAGAACAGATCAGTGCAACTCAAGGTAGTATGAATGAACCCATTCGGTCAAGTACCAATACAAATGGTTACACAAACCAACAAATAAGTGCATGATTTGCACATCTGACTATAAGTTAAAATTGCAGATTGCGCCTTTAAACCGCGTTCAAACCGCCTACAATAAAGAAAAGCTTTGTTTTCTGTAGATTCATAATTCAGATGACTGGTCTTCCCCCCTGTCTGTCTGGTTTTAGAGGATGGTGATTGGGTGGAGAGTGGTGGGGAGGAGGAGCTGGCCCACGTGCCCTACCCCGCTTCTCGGTACCCCGTAGAGGTCATGGTTCAGAGGTCACAGGACTTCTACAGCCTGATGAACCAGAGGAGGTCTGTCCGCTTCCTCAGCCCCGAGCCCGTTCCACGACAGGTCATCGACAACGTCATCCGCACTGCAGGTAACACAGGCATAAAGCACACAGACACACAGACAGACACAGACAGACACACACACAGACACACAGACACACACAGACAGACACACACAGACACACACACACACAGACAGACACACACACAGACAGACACACACAGACACACACACACACAGACAGACACACACACAGACAGACACACACACAGACAGACACACACACAGACAGACACACACACAGACAGACAGACAGACACATGAATGTGTTGTCTGTGTTGTCCAGGCACAGCCCCCAGTGGAGCCCACACAGAACCCTGGACGTTTGTGGTGGTGTCAGACCCAGAGGTGAAGCACCAGATCAGGCTAGTGGTGGAGGAGGAGGAGGAAGTCAACTACCGTCAGAGGATGGGGGACAAGTGGGTCAGTGACCTGCAGAGACTCAGGTCAGAAAAAACTCACAGTGCACACACCGTGTAAATATACACCATGTAGATATACACCATGTAGATATACACCGTGTAAATACACACCATGTAAATATATACCATGTAAATATGCACCATGTAGATATACACGATGTAGACATACACCATGTAAATATACACCATGTAGATATACACCGTGTAAATATATACCATGTAGATATACACCATGTAGATATACACCATGTAGATATACACCGTGTAAATATACACCATGTAGATATACACCATGTAGATATACACCNATACCATGTAGATATACACCATGTAGATATACACCATGTAGATATACACCGTGTAAATATACACCATGTAGATATACACCATGTAGATATACACCATGTAGATATATACCATGTCGACATACACCCTGTAAATACACACCATGTAGATATACACCGTGTAGATATATACCATGTAGATATACACCGTGTAAATATACACCATGTAGATATACACCATGTAGATATACACCATGTAGACATACACCGTGTAAATATACACCATGTAGATATACACCATGTAAACATACACCGTGTAAATATACACCATGTAAATATACACCATGGTGATATACACCATGTAAATATACACCATGTAGATATACACCATGTAAATATACACCATGGTGATATACACCATGTAAATATACACCATGGTGATATACACCATGTAAATATACACCATGGTGATATACACTATGTAGATATACACCATGTAGATATACACTATGTAGATATACACTATGTAGATATACACCATGTAAATATACACCATGTAGATATACACCTTGTAAATATACACCATGTAGATATATACCATGTAAATATACACCTTGTAAATATACACCATGTAGATATATACCATGTAAATATACACCTTGTAAATATACACCATGTAGACATACAAACATAGACATACAACATGCACGCTAGTCAGATATTTTTTTTTATCCTTCTCTCCATCCTTCTCCCTCCCCCTCTCTCCCACTCACGCCCTCACCCTCTCTCTCATCTCTCTTTCCCTCTCCTCTCTCTCTCCTCCCTCCCTCACCCTCTCTCTCTTGTCTTTCTTTCCTCCCTCTCTCACCCTCTCTCCTCACTCTCTCCCCCCCTCTCTCTCTCTCTCTCCCCTTCTCACCCTCTCTCTCCATCTCCCCTCTTTCCTTCCTCATCTCTCCCCCCTCTTTCCTCCTCTCTTCCCCCCTCTCTCTCCCTCTGGCTCCCTCTATCCCCCTCTTCTCCTTGCTCTCTCCTCTCCTGTCTGCTCCCCCCTCTCCTCCTCCTCCTCTCCTCTCTCTCTCCTCTCCTCTCCCCCTCTCTCTCTCCTCTCTCCCCCTCTCTCCTCCCTCTCTCCCCCTTCTCTCCTCCTCTCTCTCTCTCTCACCCTCTCTCTCCTCTCTCTCCCCTCCTCTCCCCTTCTCTCCCCTTTCTCTCCCCCTCTCTCCTCCCCTCTCTCCCCCTTCTCTCCCCCCTCTCTCCCCTTCTCTCCCCCTCTTCTCCTCTTCTCTTCCCTTTCTCCTCCCTCTCCCCCTTCTCTCCTCCCCTCTCCCCCTCTCTCTCTCCTCTCTCACCTCTCTCCCCCCTCTCTCCCCTTCTCCTCCCCTTCTCTCCCCCTCTCTCCTCCCCTCTCCCCCTCTCTCACCCTCTCTCCTCCCTCTCCTCCCCTCTCTCCCCCTTCTCTCCCCATGTCTCCTCCTCTATCCCAGGACGAACTGGGTGAAGCAGTATCTTGATGTGGCTCCCTACCTCGTGTTGATATTTAAACAGACGTACGGCATCGTAGCTGGAGGACAGAAGAGGACTCATTACTACAATGAGATCAGTGTGTCCATCTCCTGTGGCCTGCTATTGGCCGCGCTGCAGGTCAGATCATTCACACCGGTCATTTACATTTGAGTCATTTAGCAGACGCCCTTATCCAGAGCAACTTACAGCTGGTGCATTCATCTTAAAATAGCTAGGTGAGACAAACACACGCACACTCATTCAGATCATTCACCAAGTCACAACCCCGCGTGGACCTCTGGGGCGTATTCAGGGACGTGGACCTCTGGGGCGTACTCAGGGACGTGGACCTCTGGGGCGTACTCAGGGACGTGGACTCTGGTGCGTAATCAGGGACGTGGACCTCTGGGGCTTATTCAGGGACGTGGACCTCTGGGGCGTATTCAGAGACGTGGACCTCTGGGGCGTACTCAGGGACGTGGCCTTGGGCGTACAGGGACGTGGACTCTGTGCGTATCAGGGACGTGGACCTCTGGGGCGTACTCAGGGACGTGGACCTCTGGGGCGTACTCTGGGACGTGGACCGGTCTGGGGCGTACTCAGGGACGTGGACCTCTGGGGCGTACTCAGGGACGTGGACCTCTGGGGCGTACTCAGGGACGTGGACCTCTGGGGCGTACTCTGGGACGTGGACCTCTGGGGCGTACTCTGGGACGTGGACCTCTTAGGGTGTACTCAGGGACGTGGCCTCTGGGGCGTACTCAGGGACGTGGACCTCTAGGGCGTAATCAGGGACGTGGACCTCTGGTGCGTAATCAGGGAGTGGACCTCTGGGGCGTACTCAGGGACGTGGACCTCTAGGGCGTATTCAGGGACGTGGACCTCTGGAGCGTACTCAGGGACGTGGACCTCTAGGGCGTAATCAGGGACGTGGACCTCTGGTGCGTAATCAGGGACGTGGACCTCTGGGGCGTACTCAGGGACGTGGACCTCGTAGGGCGTACTCAGGGAACGTGGACCTCTTAGGGCGTACTCAGGGAACGTGGACCTCTGGGGCGTACTCAGGGACGTGGACCTCTAGGGCGTATTCAGGGACGTGGACCTCTGGGGCGTACTCAGGGACATGGACCTCTAGGGTGTACTGATATGATTCTCTATTCTATGTGAAGGTGGCGCCGACAGACACTGGAGCTCTGCCTCTACCTTCTAAGCAACTTTGCAATATTTTTTTTGTTTTGTGTTATTTCTTATATTATTAGTCTGGAATGTTTTTTGTGTTATAAAATACAGCCGGAAAGAACTTTTGACTATCAGAGAGTGGTAACTCATCAGCATTCTGACCAGAAATACAACTATCCCGAATGAGATCCTTTGTTCGTACCCCCCAGGGCAACTGAACTTATTCCAGAGGCTGCTCCAAGACGTCGCCGGCGGAGAAGAGGTATTCAGAGTGGACTTCTAGTCCGACTCAGGAGGCGTGCACACCATCCATCGCTTCCGACTATATTACTCGCTAATGTTCAGTCCCTGGACAATAAAGTAGATGAGCTCAGGGCGAGGATCTCATTCCAAAGAGACATCAGGGACTGTAACATACTCTGTTTCACGGAATCATGTCTCTCTCCGGAAATACTGTCCCGATCCATACAGCCAGCTGGGTTCTCAGTACATCGCGCAGACAGGAATAAAGACCTCTCCGGGAAGAAGAAAGGTGGAGGTGTATGTTTCATGGTTAACCACTCAGGGTGTGATTGTGATAACATACAGGAACTCAAGTTCTTTTGTTCACCTGACCTAGAATACCTCACAAACATATTACCTCCCAAGAGAATTCTCTTCGGTTATAGTCACAACCGTGTATATCCCCCCTCAAGCCGATATCACGACGGCCTTCAAGGAACTACACTGGACTTTGTGCTAACAGGAAACCACATATCCTGAGGCCTCATTTATTGTAGCTGGGGATTTTAACAAAAACATTTTGGGAGGAAAACACTACCGAAGTTCTATCAACACATTGCCTGTTGTACTCGTGCTTCAAAAACTCTCTACCATTGTCACTATCCCTTTCGGGATGGCTACAAGGACCTCCCCCGCCCTCCCTTCGGCAAATCAGATCACACCTCCCTTCTGCTCTTCCCTTCCTAAAGGCAGAAACTCAAACAGGAAGTACCCACGCTAAGGTCTATTCAATGCTGGTCTGACAAATCGGAATCCATGCTTCAAGATTGTTTAGATCACGCGGACTGTGATATGTTCCCGGGTTGCCTCTGAGAATAACATTGCCGTATACACTGACACGGTGAATGAGTTCATCAGGAAATGTATAGGGGATGTTGTTCCCACTATGACTATTAAAACCTACCCAAACCAAAAACCGTGAAAGCGCGAACCACGYCAAGGTCACTGGGAATATGGTTGAATACAAACAGTCCAGTTATGTCCTCCGTAAGTCAATCAAACAGGTAAAACATCAGTACAGAAACAAAGTGGAGTCGCAATTCAACTGCTCAGACATGAGACGTATGTGGCAGGGACTCCAGACAAAGGGAAAACCAGCCACTTCGCGGACACTGACGAGTTGCTCCCAGACAAGCTAAACACCTTCTTCACCTGCTTTGAGGATAACACAGTGCTACCGACCCGGCCCTCTACCAAGGACAATGGGCTCTCCTTCTCCGTGTTCGACGTGAGTAAAACATTTTAACGTGTTAACCCTCGCAAGGCTGCCGTCCCAGACGACATCCCTAGCCGCGTCCTCGGAGCATGTGCAGACCAGCTGACCGGAGTGTTTACGGACATATTCAATCTCTCCCTGTCCCAGTCTGCTGTCCCCACTTGCTTCAAGATGTCCACCGTTGTTCCTGTACCCAAGAAAGCAAAGGTAAATGACTAGAGCCCGGTAGCGCTCACTTCTGTCATCATGAAGTGCTTTGAGAGACTAGTCAAGGATCATATCACCTTCACCTTACCTGCCACCCTAGACCCACTTCAATTTGCATACCGCCCCAATAGGTCCATAGACGATGCAATCACCATCACACTGCKCACTGCCCTATCCCATCTGGACGAATACCTATGTAAGAATGCTGTTCATTGCCTTCAACACCATAGTACCCTCCAAGCTCATCATTAAGCTTGGGGCCCTGAGTCTGAACTCTGCCCTGTGCATCTGGGTCCTGGACTTCCTGATGGGCCGCCCCCAGGTGGTGAAGGTAGGAAACAACACCTCCACTAGGCTGATCCTCAACACAGGGGGCCCCACAAGGGTGCATGCTCAGCCCCCTCTTGTACCTCCTGTTCACCCATGACTGCGTTGCCATGCACGCGCCCAACTCAATCACCAAGTTTTCAGACGACACGACAGTGGTAGGCCTGATTACCAACAATGACGAGACGGCCTACAGGGAGGAGGTGAGGGCCATGGCGGAGTGGTGCCAGGAAAATAACCCTTTCCCTCAACGTCAACAAAATGAAGGAGCTGATCGTGGAGACAGCAGAGGGAGTATGCCCCCATCCACATCAACTGGGCCGCAGTGGAGAAGGTGAAAAGACTCAAGTTCCTCGGCGTACACATCAGACAATTTGAAATGACCCACCCACACAGACAGTGTGGTGAAGAAGGCGCAACAGAGCCTCTTCAACACCAGGAGGCTGAAGAAATACAGCTTAGCCCCTAATACCCTCAGAAACTTCTACAGATGCACCATTGAGAGCATCCTGTCTGGCTGTATCACCGCCTGGTACAGCAACTGCTCCGCCCACAACCGTAAGGCTCTCCAGAGGGTAGTGAGGTCTGCACAACGCATCACCGGGGGCAAACTACCTGCCCTCCAGGACACCTACACCACCCGATGTCACAGGAAGGCCAAAAAGATCATCAAGGACAACAACCACCCGAGCCACTGCCTGTTCACCCCGCTATCATCCAGAAGACGAGGTCAGTACAGGTGCATCAAAGCTGGAACCGAGAGACTGAAAAACAGCTTCTATCTCAAGGCCATCAGACTGTTAAATAGCAATCCCTAGCGTGCCTCCCCCCAGTACCTTGCCCTGAACTCAGTCACTGTCAATAGCCGGCTACCACCCGGTTACTCAACCCTGCACCTTAGGGGCTGCTGCCCTATATACATACTGGCGACATGGAATCACTGGTCACTTTAATAATAGTCTACTGGTCACTTTAATAATGTATACACACTGTTTTACTCATTTCATATGTACTGTATATAATGTATTKTAGTCAAGTCCAGTCTATTCAACTATTGCTGTACATCTACTAATCTATTCTATGAATTCTATAGATATATTCCATCCACATCCCGTCTATAATGTCAATACATCCCATCACATATACAGAGCCTTCGGAAAGTATTCAGGCACCTTGACTTTTTGTTACGTTACAGCCTTATTCTAAAAATGGATTCAATTGTTTTTCCCCCCCTCATCAATCTATACACAATACCCCATAATGACTAAGCAAAAACAGGTTTTTAAAAATGTTTGCTAATTTATACAAAATATTTTTGAAATATCAAATTTACATAAGTATAGACCCTTTACTCAGTACTATGTTGAAGCACCTTTGGCAGCAATTACAGCCTCGAGTTGGGTATGAAGCTACAAGCTTGGCACACCTGTATTTGGGGAGTTTCTCCCATTCTTCTATGCAGATCCTCTCAAGCTCTGTCAGGTTGGATGGGAAGCGTCGCTGCACAGCTATTTTCAGGTCTCTCCAGAGATGTTCCATCGGGTTCAAGTCCGGGCTCTGGTTGGGCCACTCAAGGACAATCAGAGATTTGTCCCGAAGCCACTCCTGCGTTGTCTTGGCTGTGTGCTTAGGGTTGTTGTCCTGTTAGAAGMTGAACCTTCATCCCAGTCTGAGGTTCTGAGCACTCTGGAGTATGTTTTCATCAAGGATCTCTCTGTACTTTGCTCTGTTAATCTTTGCCTCGATCCTGACTAGTCTCCCAGTTCCTGCCGCTGAAAAACATCCCCACAACATGATGCTGCCACCAGCAGGCTTCACTGTAGGGATGGTGCCAGGTTTCGTCCAGATGTGACACTTGGCATTCAGGCCAAAGAGTTCAATCTTGGTTTCATCAGACCAGAGAATCTTGTTTCTCATGGTCGGAGAGTTKTTTAGGTGCCTTTTGACAAACTCCAAGCGGGCTGCCATGTGCCTTTTACTGAAGAGYGGCTTCTGTCTGGCCTCTCTACCATAAAGGCCTGATTGGTGGAGTGCTGGATAGATGGTTGTCTTTCTGGAAGGTTCTCCCATCTCCACAGAGGAACTTAGAGCTTTGTCAGTGGAACCATTGATTGCTCAGTTTGGCCGGACGGCAAACTCTGGGAAGAGTCATGGTGGTTCCAAACTTCTTCCATTTAAGAATGATGGAGGCCACTGTGTTCTTAGGGACCTTCAATGCTCGACACAATCTTGTCTCGGAGCTCTACGGACAATTCCTTCAACCTCATGGCTTGGTTTTTACTCTGACATGCACTGTCAACTGTGGGACCTTATATAGACAGGTGTGTGTCTTTCCAAAACATGTCCAATCAATTTAATTTAACACAGGTGGARTCCAATCAAGTTGTAGAAACATCTCAAGGATGATCAATGGAAACAGAATGTACCTGAGCTCAATTTCAAGTCTCATAGTAAAGGGTCTGAATACTTATGTAAATAAGGTATTTCTGTTTTGTATTTTTAATACATTTTCAAACATTTCTAAAAACCTGTTTTCGCTTTGTCATTATGGGMTATTGTGTGTAGATTGCTGAGGATTTTTATTTATTTAATCCATTTTAGAATAAGGCTGTAACGTAACAAAATGTGGAAAAAGTTAAGGGGTCTGAATACTTTCCAAAGGCAATGTATATATATATATTATTATTWTTTWTTTTTTTATATACTATGGACTACGACAGTCAATGCCACTCAGACATTACTCGTCCTAATATTTATATATTTCTTAATTCCATTATTTTAGATTTGTGTGTAATGTTGTGAATTGTTAGATATCACTGCACTGTTGGAGCTAGGAACACAAGCATTTAGCTACACCCACAATAACATCWAAATAMTTGATTTGAAATAAAATGTCAAACAAAGACAGAAGGATGTTACATTACAGAACGTTGACGTAGAAATATATTGTGTAGAACAGAAATGATTGTCTGTCTGATAGAACGGGGAATGGTGTCAGCTCTAGCCAACCATAAGAGCATTTCAAAACCCTTAATAAACCTCTGGATATTCTGTTTGATATTCCGACCAAACCCTCGTCTCTCTGTGTTTGACTGACATGCAGTCTGTCCAATCCCCTGTCAGAATGCAGGTCTGGTGACGGTGACGACGACGCCCCTCAACTGCGGCCCCCAGCTCAGGTTGCTCCTTGGTCGGCCAGCCAATGAGAAGCTGCTGATGCTTCTTCCTGTTGGTTACCCCGCCCCCGACGCCACCGTGCCCGACCTCACCCGCAAGCCACTCGACGACATCYTGGTGCACCTGTGACATCATCATTAAGGGCCCGGCCGAGTGACATCATAGATGTAAGGGTACCTTCTGTCCTCGTCTCCTCCCAGTCATCTGCAATGATTTGTAAAGTAGCWACAGTCATCAAAATGTTTACTATTCTAATAAAATGCAACAATTGGACAATAAATGAAGATACTCCAAACGTTTTCAATTTTTATAATCCATCAGATATCAACTTACATAAAACATAAAACGTTTTACTGGCACGGACAAATAATGTTCAGGGATTTTGGTGGAAATTCAGGTATTCAATTTATTGTTAAATTTCACCTTTTTTTCTTCTTAGAATGGACTCATATATAGATGTTCTAATGGTATCAGGTATTTGTTTTAAACTTTTTTTGTGTTAAAATAAAGAAAATGGTATTGCCTCATTTGCATAAACACATGGGGTGTGTTTGCATATATTAATAAATTAACATAAAGGGGTGGAACAAGGCTGCAGCCACCCAACCAGTGCTCTGTCTAGGCCTACTTGCACTCACCTGTGCTGTGTAGACTGCCTCAATAATTACTGTTGTCACGTTCTAATTCAACATGCATGTCAATAGCAGAGGTGCATTCAGTTCGCATTAAAATTTGCTACGTTGCGAAACGATACATTTCTCCAAAACGTTCTTGTATGTTCTTTGAACAGACTTTGAGGTACATTTGGTGGGTGTGGCGAGGTGTGGCTTGAAGCAATGAGTGACGTATTTAAAGAACAGTGGTTATGCTGACAGCGTTCCCCAACCCACAACAAAACCCCTCCCCGTTTTTCAGTACAGCATCTTTTGGGTTCAATTGAACGTTCTAGAACATACAGATGTCCTGAACGCAGCCCTGGATACCGTCAGATTAAAAATGAACGGGTTTAGATCTACAGTGGCCTCCACTCATATTGGCACCCTTGGTAAATATGAGCAAAACGGGCTGTGAWTTTTTTTWAATTTGCTGTTTATCCTCTTGGTCTTTCATTCAAAATGTTRACAAAAATTTGCCCATTGGGGGAACTCCACAATATTTTTGAGCTCATATTCTATAAGAGGTTCAGGAACTCAGTAGAACATTTGACGTGAAGGTACTCTGTTCTGGTGAGCTCCTCCCAAATAAAGCACTGTTCACGACTATACATTTGTTTTGATCACGTTACACATATATTTTGGGATTCCTCCTCTGTCAAAGCCATTTGCCTGTGTGAAGTGGAGAAGAAACATCTAATTTCTCGCAATAGCATTTCCGTCTACTTTCCTTCTCCTCGCCGCCTCTCCTCAATTACCATTTCATCCCTATTCATGAGCAGTCGAGGAGAGGACGGAGGAGAGGAGGCGAGGAAAGGAGGGAGGAGAGGGGGCGAGGAGAGGATGCGAGGAGAGAACAGAGGAGGGAGGAGAGGAGTCGAGGAGAGAACGGAGGAGAGAACGGAGGAGAGGACGGAGGAGAGGACAGATGAGAGGAGGGAGGAGAGGACAGAATAGAGGAGGGAGGAGAGGAGGAGGAGGAAGAGAGGACAGAGGAGATGAGGGAGGAAAGGAGAGGAGGAGAGGACGGAGGAGAGGARGGAGGAGAGGAGGAGAGAAGAGGATGCGAGGAGAGGATGGAGGAGAGGAAGGAGGAGAGGAGCAGGAGAGGATGGAGGAGAGGAGGTTCTCCCATTATACGTAGAGGGAAATAACATTGGTTACGTCCCAATCATTGGCCACGCTTCCTCCCATAGTGAGCACTTGTTCACTTCCCTTCACTGATTTGAAACTAAATGACTGGTATAAGAAATATGGTGGAAACTTCCTCTTGAATGTAGCCCAGTGGTTCGTAACCTTTTTTGGTTACTGTACCACCAACTGCATTTTGCTCTGCCCGAAGTACCCCTGAAGTACTTTCTCATGTACACTTAAGGCCGTTCCATTCTGCCAGACACATTCTGTTAAAGGTCCCCAAAGCACACACATCCCTGGGTCGCTCGTCTTTTCAGTTCGCTGCAGCTAGCGACTGGAACGAGCTGCAACAAACACTCAAACTGGACAGTTTTATCTCAATCTCTTCATTCAAAGACTCAATCATGGACACTCTTACTGACAGTTGTGGCTGTATTGTTGTCTCTACCTTCTTGCCCTTTGTGCTGTTGTCTGTTCCCAATAATGTTTGTATCATGTTTTGTGCTGCTGCCATGTCGTTGTCATGTTGTGTTGCTACCATGCTGTGTTGTCATGTGTTGCTGCCTTGCTATGTCGTCTTTGGTCTCTCTTTATATAGTGTTGTGTTGTCTCTCTTGTCGTGATGTGTGTTTTGTCCTATATTTATATTGTATTTACTTTTAATCCCAGCCCCCGCCAAGGGCCTTCRGGTAGGCCATCATTGTAAATAATKATTTGTTCTTAACGGACTTGCCTAGTTAAATAAAGGTTAAATGAAAATAAAAAGGCCAGTAAGCCTTAAATATCTTCAGACGTCCGCATGCTTCCCATCCGAAGCAGTTCATGCATATATTATAACTACATTTTGTACCCCCTGTGGATAGGCCAAGTTACCCCCTAATACCCCACTAGTACCCTGGGTTGAGAACCACAGGTCTACCCTATGCCTCCACCAATCCAATGCTTTTAGAAGTAGTAAACTCAAATTAAACTCGACTCAACTTGAAAGATCATCAAACTAAAATTGTAAAGAGCATCTAATTTCGTATTGTAATACAATGACGTTTCTAATTCTTGAATGGCTGAATATTAAATTGGTCACTGATGAACGTGATCCTGATCATTTGAATTAGAAGARAACGTATGAGAACCATTTAAAACGTCTGAAAATAAACATATATATATATATTGTTCCTGACTTTACATTTGTTCTAAGTCATTAGATTTGATGGGTTTATTATAGACAGTATTGCCTATTATAAAGTGCGTTTCAGTACAGCGCGAACCTAACGTAGCAGACATAAGAGAAACACGTTTTTTTTTCTAGAAGGTATACAGCTTTTGTCAAAAGGGACTTTTCGTATTAGGTTTAGAAGTTACGCAACAGGTTAGGATAATTAARGTAGCAGTTTAGGATAATTAGGTTAGGAAAAGGGTTAATTTACAAAAAAAATCTACTTTTGACTTAAACTTTTGACAAAAGCTGTATCCCATCTAGCTTAGTAGCCAAGTACAGTTCCAAGGCTGGAAGTAATATCCAATACTAACCACTAGGTGGAAACATAACAATAGGGACAAGTTTCCGGAAGTTACACAGACGAAGAAGAAGAAGAACGGAAGCAGAAACTAACCCACTGCGCAGGCGTAAACCACGTACCCGATCTCTCGCAGCATCGCGCTGTTTTGGCCCTATGTTAGCTGGTGCCTGATCAGTGGTGTGTGTCAAGTCATACATACTGGGCTTGATTGGGAAGGCATAGCGGTGGAGAAGAAGGGGGACCCTAGACGCCCCGCGACGAAATGGCCGGGCAACAGTTTCAGTACGATGACAGCGGCAACACATTTTTCTACTTCCTAACGTCCTTCGTTGGACTCATCGTCATCCCAGCCACATATTACCTCTGGCCCCGAGATCAGAATGCGGGTAAGGCCCCGATGTATACGACAAGATAGCATCGCCTAGCTAGCATGCTAAAGTTGGTTAGTTGGCTAAGTATGCTGTGTGTGATGGGTGAAGTTAGCTAGCCTGCTAACTAACAAATTCGATTAGCCAGTTCTGAGACGGACCACCACTAGCTACAGAGTTTTTCTTGCCAGCCAACTCTGTTGCTAGCTAGCTACATTCGCATGTAGTAGTTACCTAACGTTAACTAGCTGGCTGGCTGAAATACACAGAACAACAAGTAGTTAACTGACGTTACCAACTCTGCATTGCTAGGGGTGCTATGAAGCGTCATGCCCAATCTCGCTGCGTTCGTGTTTACATAACTGAGAAGCTAGCTACGAGCTAGCTAACTTTTTATTTTTTATTTGATACTGTATCAGTCTGATAACATCAGTGCCAATAACACKTAACTAGCTAGTATTTCTCGTTCAGCTTAAAGTTTGGCTGGTGACTTAGCCAGCTAGCTGCGTCAGTTAGCTATATAACAAATGGTCCCGTCTAGCTAGCTAACTTTAGCTAGCTAGTTAACGGGTTACTCTGAATTTTACGTGGTCTTGCAAAATACTCTTTGCGACGTTTGTTACGTATGCTGCTGTTGACGTTAGCCAACGTTCGTGGGTGGTGCTAGCTAGCTACCTAACTTGTATTTATTTAGTCACTTGGTTGATAACTAAGTAAAGCATTGGAAGGAGGTTTTTGATATGGCTGTGAGGTTGAATTCATACAGGGGGGGGTAAATAAACACGTTTACCCTACTATTGCAGCTATTTCGTCACAGCTGTCTGTTATGCTAACGTTACCCGTGAAGTAACGTTAGCGGACTAAACTTAACTTCACGGTGAATGAAGTTTCTGATYTATTTCATCAACGGTGTGGATCCGAGACCGGGCTTTGTGGAATCTTGCTCCTACTACATCGATTCGAGCAAGGTCAATACTTAAAATAAAATATGAAACGTCCACCTTGTACCTATGTTTGTCCTCTGTAGTTGCTTGCCTTTCTTTGTCTGCTGAAATGAATACTTTTTTCAATAACCGGTAATCAAATAGTACCCCCAAATGTTTRCTTGTTGAGATTCAATTGGCATATGCACATTTGCGCCGAGTTGCCATCTTAGAGCAACGGCAATGAGCAAACAGTCGGTGGTGGTATTTGAATAACATTTATTTTTTTAAAAAGTATGGGTTTTAGAAAACAAAGAATTGCATTAAACTACAGGGGACAAACATGGGTACAAGGTGGTCGTTTCATAATTTAAAGAAAATGAAGTATTGACCTTGGGCGATGTAGTTGGAGCTAGATACCACAAAGCCTGGTCTCAGCTCCACGCGATTGGTGACGTTCATTATGAACCTCCTTCTCCGTGGAATTTAGTCTGCCACCCAGGAAACAGTTTAGCCCCCCTGTATCCATTTGACAACGTGGAAATCGTATCAGATTATATGAATCGATGGCTACACCTAATGTCAGAATTGAAAATACCAGTGCAACATACAGACTGAGACTCCAAGTACATCTAGCTAGATGACCTGTATGTTTGTGCAAAGAAGACATCCACCTGTTGTTGAAAAGTCTACTACTAGCAGACTAGCCTAGGCAGCAGGGGCATAGGCCTGGGTGGACACAGGCCCACCAACTGGGGAGCCAGGTCCTGCCAGGCCCACCCAATCAGATTGAGCAAAACAATTAATTAATTATTATTAATACTATTATTACAAAGGTTGGCCCTCCCACTAACGAATTTCTGGCTATGTCCCTGCTAGGTGGCCAATATAGTACAGTAGGTAAGCTTCCAAAATAAACCATATTGCTGGATTTTATATAGAAGCGTGTAGGGCTGACCCCATTTAGTTGACTGGTCGATAGGCTGTTGGTCGATCGAGATTTCTTTAGTAAAAAAAAAAAGAAAAGATGGTGTACAAGACACAAAGCCTGGTCTCCTGAGTGGACTGATCCATTGTGGAGGCCGTGGGGATGGAACAGTCCGTCACTAAGACATGTGCTACTGTTCCTGAGTGGACTGATCCATTGTGGAGGCCGTGGGGACGGAACAGTCCGTCACTAAGA
>NC_036874.1:1486517-1491944 GCF_002910315.2 Salvelinus sp. IW2-2015 | reverse complement strand
CATGAGTTGGCCGTAGGCCACTCCATTACAGAAACAATGAACAACCAGGATGGACACGGACACAGAAAAAATTAATGGCTAAACAAACACGTCAGCTAGACAGACGGCCCGAAAAACCCTAGTCGTTAATTCTTCGAATGACCCAGGACTGTAGGTGGTTGTTGTGGTTAGGTGTGAACGTCCTGGCAAACATTTTATAAAAATGCTGCTTGACTACTCACAGGCTTTTTGTTGTGAGTTTCTCGATTTGAGGAATGCAACAAAAGGCATCTTAAAGCCACACTCGTGCATCTCTCCCCAGACTCCAAGCCTAATTGCTTTTTGTCTTCTCCCCCTTTCGCTGTTTTTTGTAAGCCATGGTTGGAAAAATGATGTGGGTGGTAGCAAAGGTTCAATGCACGTTGCATTCCACAGAGCCTATGCGGCACGGGCAATAATAGGGTAGTGGACCTATTTAAAAAAAATATATTATGTTCAGGCCGAAATTCGAAAGTTATTCTTGCCACCTCTGCTTTCTTGACTTTGGACCTGCCGAACATTCCCCATTATCTAATCATTTACATCCAAATCTTTCTCGTAAGAAGACAGTTATGTTTGATTGATAGTAATTGATGACAATAGTTGGTTTTTCTCTCAATTAGACTCAGATTCAGACTCAGATTTTGTAAAGGGGGTTAATCGTAACATGTTGCTAACAAGTAACCCCGTACCGAAATCTCTGTGTAGTTTATATGGTATTAGGACACAATTCAATAGTTGATATAAATGCCGACATTGGATGTCGATTAAGGCAGGCCCCCCGCCCCCTCCGTTCGAGTGTGCAGTATTTTGAATTCATTTAATTTGGACCAATTGACTACGGTATTCCCTGTTCCAATAAAAAACACTTGTTTGTTTACGTTGCAAAACATTTTTGTTACCGGTTGTGCACGAGATGAACACGACCCTTGGGTTCCCTCATTACCTTCCTGTCCTGCTTTGATCCTTGTCCCCTTCTAGTCTCCTATAGTAGTTGCTCCCTTTGCTGGTCGTGGGCATCACACTGTGTTTGTGAACGGGCTCATTACATCTGCGGCCTTGTGCTCAATGATACTTTGATGATCAAGTAGCAAGACAGCACCAGCCGGCTAGGCTGGCAAGCTCAATTCAAACAAAACCAATTCCTCAGTTCAACTTGACTGCGGCCTTGGGCTCAGATAGGCAGTCAAACAAAAAAAAAATCTTGATCACATTTTCATTTTGTCGCATGGCCGCACGGCCCTAATGAACAACAACCCTTGTCACAACTCAAGCACTTTGAGCTACATTCTGGGGTATGCACATGGTGCTGGCACAAATAAATATTTCTAAAATGGAAGTAATTGATTATCATTAATTGTCTCATAGGCGACCACAGGCGAGGACATGAGAGGCACGCCTAGATGTGCCTGGTCAAGGGGCCACGGCCATACGCAGGTGCACAGGACGTGAAAGAAGTGCGTCGGCCCAGGCCTGCTGGCATTCTTCAAATCAGGGGGAAGCTTCAATTGATGATCCGCGAATGAGGAAAACCCCTGGGCGAGAAAGGAGTGGACTGGGAGCGGGCCCTTGGAGCGACAGTAAACACAAACACTCCCTCCCTTCAGGCGGGAAGTGGTTAACTACACAACCAGCTAGTATAGAATTAGATTCTGTATTCTTATTCGATTTGTACACAAAACACTGCTAATGAAAGCTTCTCCTATTCAGATGCCCTTTACTGGCCTCGAAAACAACTCCTAGACGTCTGTGAGGAGTATGGGGGAGGAAGAGAGAGGTGTTCTCGATCTTTTCTGAAAGGGAAGTGTGTGTGGTGGTGGTGTGAGGGGGGGGAGGGGGGGGGGGTGAATTAAATGCCATAAAGTAACTGTTGGAACATATTACGTGTTGAATGTGGTGTTCGTTTTATTTATTTATTTGTAAGGGAAAAACAACCAATAGGAGGGAAAAATAAGGGTAGGCTCTACATTTTTTACCATTTCAATGTTAGGTTGTGTCGTGGGTGATGGTAGTGTAAGCGTTGTTGTGTGTGGTGGTGTGTGTGGTGTGTGTGTGTGGGTTGTGTGTGTGGTGTAAGTGTAATTGCGCATGAAGTGAATGTAGGTTGTGTTGTGTGTGTGATGCCACAGTGGAAGCCGTAGGGGGTACGAAAGTCCCATCACTAAGACGATGGCTACTGTTCCCTGAGTGGACTGATCCTGTGGAGGCGTGGGAGGGAACAGTCATCACTAAGACGTGCACGTTCCTGAGTGGACTGATCCATTGTGGAGGCCGTGGGACGAACATGCTAGGTCAATAAGACGTGCTAGTGTTCCTGAGTGGACTGATCACATTGTGTGGAGGCCGTGGGGACGGAACAGTCCTGTCACTAAGACATGTGCTACTGTTCCTGAGTGGACTGATCCATTGTGAGAGGCCGTGGGGACGGAACAGTCCATCACTAAGACATGCTACTGCTTCCTGAGTGCGGAGCTCGACCTTGTGACAGAGTTTGGGCCTGGGGAGGAACAGTCCCATCCACTAAGAGTGTCTACTGTGTTTTCCTGAGTTGACTGATCCATTGTGGAGGCCGTGGGGACGGAAACAGTCCGTCACTAAGACGTGCAGCTGCGGTCCTGAGTGGACTGATGCAATGTTGCTACTGATATTGATATATGATGTAAGGAACATGGATGCAACATAATAAAAATATAAAAAATAAATAATATAATATATACTTTTATAACAAATGCTTTTTCTCCTGTGTTTGACTTGGTCGCTGTCTGCAGTTCTGAAACATCAGTCCCACTGTTGAATTGGTAACTTTTCCTAGACCGTGTTGCTATGTGCATAATAGCAAAGTTAACCAGTATATTGGTGTTGAACAATGTGGCGGAGGCAGCAGCAGAGTTAGGAGACGAGAAAACAGCTGTTGCCTTAATTGTCAGGCGAGAAGAAACTCCAAACTTAAATAGGTCTATAATCAATAGCTTAACTGTTAAATCCACATATATCTACAGAAATAAGACAGATCCTGCTTCCTGTTTGAGTGTTTGTTTAATAGCCTACTAATTCCATGAGCTCCAAGCCTTACGCAACAACAAAATGTCGGATAAACAATTTAGCTATTTTTAATAGTGATATGACTTTTTTGACCGATTATCGTGGTATTGTGAACACATTGTTCGTGGCCGATGTTTGCAGACTTTTCTTGTACAGCTTTGACAGTGCTACTGTATCTTTCTTGACATGCAAAGACCCAAACGGCGTCCCATAGTGTGTCGTGAAGCTAATAGCAGTGACTCTATTACCGTGTAACTCCGGTAGGGAAACATCTGAAAAATAGCGCACTTGGTAACGTTAGTGTCTACCGGTGCTCGACCAGTCGGCGAAAGCCAACATCACCCACGACAGAGAACGGTTGATTGTCAATGGCAATGAATTCCATTATCTTTGTGTTGATGAATTTCACCTTTGAGTTGTATCTCTGAAATGTTCTTACTCTTTTAAATGACTGCTGGACTTGTTGACTGCTCGATCCACACAGCAGACATTGTTGTTAGTTTAGGAATGCTGTGTTGCACGTGTAGCGTGACATTTTACGTGGCGTAATTACATCAGGTTCCTACGTTATGTAGGTATGKATGGTAGTTTTGACATCGGTTTTTAACATCGGGTCATTAAACTAAATGTTGGCATTTTTAGCTAAATCGTCCGATTCCAATATGTGCATCCCACATTTTTTWAATATTTACTATACTGTTATAAAAGTTTCATTAGAACAGCCTCTCTGGTTTTACTTGTAATTTATTTACTTTTTAAATTGTATTATATTAATAATAACCATCCTATTTCTTATTCTCTATATTGTTATTATTATGATTATTTTAAGTATTGTCATTATCTTTAGTAGGTTTAGTATAGCAGCCTTGTATAAGCACCACTGAGTTGTAGGCCTAAGAGTGCATCCTGTTTAGTCTTTATAGCGTAACTTACTTAGGCCTATATTGCAATACTTAGTGTAATATAAACTACTGTATCAATCACTTATTCGTTCATGTAATCACACGGCATATGAGTCATTCATGATTTGAAATGCAGTCAAGGATTTTAGTTATAAAATAACAAAGCGACCCGTTGAATAATTACCGTATACAATAACACAACCGTTCCGTTTCATCAATTTCATAAACAAATTCCATGCGACTTTTAAAAAAAAAGTCTTGGCTGTTATAAAGTCTTTACAACAAAATAAAACATGTACCTGTTACCTCTCTGGTACGCTTTCCATTTATTTAGTGTTTACGCTGTGCCAAACAGTCTGATAGTGATAGCGTAATCTAACAGCATCTGTTTACATACAATATGCACACGTCACTTCCTCCTTCATCTCCAGTATATTAGATAGGACGTCATTGTCAATAACAATTTGTTCTTAACTGACTTAAAGGTTAAATCATTTTTAATATATATATATWTTTTWAAATATTAGTCACCTAGTCCAATTMTATTCCACACATCTGACTGACCCTTTACCTCGCGTGAGAAACCAAACATTCCCGGTTCGAGTTTATTTGTCACATCTACATCCATTTAGCTCTCACGTGTTTTTCGGGAGTTTGTTTATAACCAATTTATTGACGTGAATATGATATAGGTCGGACCCTATTGGTCACGTGCATGCGACGCATACGTGTGTCACGTAAAGAGAGCAAGCGTTGAGGGAACAGAATGTTTTTTCCTAAACAAATGGGATTTTGTTAACGAACTTTTCAGTCGGAAATGGGGGGGGGCTGTCGGATTTTCTGGTGGGGGGGGGGGGCTGTCGGATTTCTCTGGGGGGAGGGGGGGGCTGTCGGATTTCTCTGGGGGAGGGGGGGCTGTCGGATTTCTCTGGGGGGGCTGTCGGATTTCTCTGGGAGAGGGGGCTGTCGGTTTCTCGGGGGGGCTGTCGTTCTCTTGGGGGGGGGGGCTGTCGGCTTTCTCTGGGGGGGGGGGCTGTCGCTTTCTCTGGGGGAGGGGAGCTGTCGGCTTTCTCTGGGGGAGGGGGGAGCTGTCGGCTTTCTCTGGGGGAGGGGGGGGGTTATTTACTCTAAACACTTCTATGAACACACATCCACATGTGTGTGACTCCTGTCTAACCTGTGTGTGACTCCCTGTCTAACGTGTGTGTGACTCCCTGTCTAACGTGTGTGACTCCCTGTCTAACGTGTGTGTGACCCAGAACAGCTGCGTCTGAAGAGCCTGCGGAAGGTCATGGACGGTGTCTGTGGTACCGTCTCCGCTTGATGAAGTCACAGCAGAGCATCATACCCACCACTAAGTGAGTCACTTCTCTTAATGAACCAGAAACTAGTGTCCTCTTTCTTTCTGTGTGTCTCTCTCTTCTTTCTGTGTGTCTCTCTCTCTTGCTCTCTCTCTCTCTCTTCC
>NC_036874.1:1477953-1486492 GCF_002910315.2 Salvelinus sp. IW2-2015 | reverse complement strand
AGTGTCTGTCTGTCTGTTGTCGCTCTGTGCTAGTTAATAACAATGTCTGACTCCATGGGTGTTATCTCTATGTCCCTGTACTTTGTACATCTCATGGTCCGAGTGCTTCTCGACACTTCTTGTGGAGGCGCGATGTCGCTGAGACACTCCCTACTGTTTACCTCCGCTGAGCGCACGTCCCTACTGTATTACCTCACGCTGGCAGCACTCCCTACTGTCTTACCTCCGCTGAGCAGCCTCCCTACTGTATCTCTACCTCACGCTGAGCGCTCCCCTCTGTTTACGCTCACGCTGAGCAGCCTCCCTTATGTATTCCTCCGCTGAGCAGCACTCCCCTACTGTCTTACTTCACGCTAGAGCGCACCCTCTACTGTTTTAGCCTCACGACTGAGCGCACTCTCCTACTGTCTTCCCTCCGCTGAGCGAGCACTCCCCTAGTATTTACCTCCGCTGAGCAGCACTCCCCCTACTGTATGTACTCCCGTGGCAGCCTTCCGTATTCTACTGATTCCTCAGCGCTGAGCAGCACTCCCCTTACGTGTTCTACTCACTTGCAGCGCCTCCCTCCTACTGTATTAGCCTCCGCTGAGCGCACTCCCCCTACGTATTACCTCACGTGCGCAGCACTCCCCCTACTGTCTTACCTCACGCTGGCACGCACTCCCCCTTTACTGTATTACCCTCACGCTGCAGCACTCCCCTACTGTTACCTCACGCTGGCAGCACTCCCCTATTTATTACTCACGCTAGCGCACTCCCCCACTGTATACCTCACGTGAGCAGCACTTCCCCTACTGTATTCTCCGCTGGGAGCATGCACTCCCCTCTGTATTACCTCACGACATGAGCGCACTCCCCACTGGTATTACCTCACCGCTGAGCAGCCACTCCCCCTACTTTTATTACCTCACGCTGAGCGCACTCCCCCTACTGGTGACCTACGCCCGGCAGTCTTCCCTCTACTGTATTACTCACTGCTGAGCGCACTCTCTACTGTATACCTCCGCTGAGCAGCACTTCCCCCTACTGTATTACATCCGCCTGAAGGCAGCACTCCCTTCTGTATTACCTCCGCTGGCCGCACGTCCTTCTACTGCTTACCTCACGCTGAGACAGGCTCCCCCTTACTGTCATTACCTCACGCTGAGCGGCACCTCCCTTCTGTTACTCACGCTGGCAGCACTCCCCCCTACTGTCATACCTCACGCTGAGCGCACTCCCCCTACTGTATACCCTTCCGCTGAGCGCACTCCCCTACTGTATTACCTCACGCTGAGCACCTCCCCCTATGTCTATCCTCCCGCTGGCGCACTCCACTACTGTTTTACTCACGCTGGCGCACTCCCCTACCTGTATTACCTCCGCTGAGAGCAGCCGTCCTACTGTATTACCTCACGACTGAGCGACTCCGCCTACTGTATTACTACGCTTGAGCAGCATGTCCCTACTGTAATTCCTCCGCTGAGCAGCCCCCTCTCCTGTACTTACCTCACGCTGGCAGCTCCTGCTACTGTTTTACCCGCCACGCTGAAGCGCCTCCGCCCTACTGTTATTACCTCCGCCGAGCGTACTCCCTCTACGTATTACCTCGCGTCTGCGCACGCACTCCCCTACTGTTTCCTCACGCTGAGCGCACATCCCTACCTGTCGTTACCTCCGCTCGGCCACTCCCTCTATTGTCTTACTCCGCTGAGCCGCCACTTCCCCTACTTATTACTCACGCTGAGCAGGCACTCCCTCTGTATTACCTCACGCTGAAGCTCCACTCCCTGTACTGTCTTACCTCACGCTGAGGCAGCACTCCCTTACTATATTACCTCACACCGGCGGCACTCCCCCTCTGTATTACCTCACGCTAGCAGCACTCCCTACCTGTATTACCCCGCTGAAGCAGCACTCCCTCCCCCCCTACTGTCTTACCTCACGTGAAGCAGCACTCCCCCCTATAGATGACCTCACGCTTGAGCAGACCTCCTCCTACTGTTTACCTCCACGCTGAGGACAGCAGCATCTCCCCCTACGTCTGTACCTCAGCTGAGCCAGACTCCCCCTATGGGATTTACCCACGCTGAAGCAAGCCCCCCCTACCTTGTTCTCGCTAAAGCCACCTCCCCTGTTTACCTCACGCGAGCCACATCCCTACTAGTATTACTCACGCTGAGCAGCACTCCCCCTACTTATGTTACCTCCACGCTGAGGCAGCACGTCCTCCCTTACTGTACCTTCTCACGCTGAGCAAAGCACTCCCCTACTGTTATTAACCTCACGCTGCAGCAGCACTTCCCTCTACTGTATTACCTCACGCTGAGCAGCACTCCCCCTACTGTATTACCTCACGCTGAGCAGCACATCCCCTAGCTGTTTTACCTCACGCTAGACAGCACTCCCCTTACTGTTTACCTCACGCTGGGTCGCACGTCGCACACTTACTGTATTACCTACCAGCGAGATGAGCAGAAGGTACTCACCTCGACTGCTAATTACCCCGCTGGAGAGACACTCCCTAATGTATTACCTTCACGCTGCAAAGCAAACTCCCCCTACTGTATTTCCCTCACGCTGCAGCCGCGACTCCCCCCTACTGTATTACCTCACGCTGAGCAGCACTCCCCCTACTGTATTACCTCACGCTGCACCTCCCCATTCACTGAACCTTCTTCCAGACAGGACAATGACAACAATAGAGACAAAACAAGATATACACACAGTTTTTACTTCATAACTATCAGCTCGATATGTGAGAATCGTAATAATCTAGTTAGCCTGCTAGTTAAACAGGCAAAAATGACCTAACACTAATGTTATTCAAGGGAGATGTACATTTGTTGTGGGTAGCTACCAATTCTTTGTGGGTAGCTAGCTAACAATTCTTCGTGGCTATCTGGCTAGCTATCAGTACTAGTAGCTAGCCAGTTAGCCCTATTGACTTATTATGGGCTCTACTCTAAGTAGGCAGGTAAACATGCCCATAATGATCACAGCATGTATTTATTAACGTATCAAGATATCAAATATTGTCGTCTGGCAACATATGAGATGTGAATAGGCAACGTTTCATTCCCGAGTGTATTTGCTCTCGTTTCAGCTCAAATAATGGCTGCCATTTTGATTTCAAGGACATTTGCGTCATATTTTTTTTGTTGTTGAAGCTTTCATCGACGCATGTCCGAACGGAGTATGCAATTCAGAAGGGCCTCTGTGCGCCGTGTGGCATACTTTGATTTGGACTCGTACTCCCGACCTTCCATCGTTCCCCCGGTTTGCGTGCTCGGAGCACGGCAGTATGCATTTTGAGAAACACCCAATGTGTTTGCTTCATCTAGTAACATTTCTTCCTTCCGACCCTTTTTTCCCCCAGGCTGACCAATGACGAGTCGAGACAGAACTGGGAGACCTACGGCAACCCAGATGGTCCAAGAGGTACACCTAGTCAACAACCCGGTTCAACTTCTCAATGTTATAATATTTTAATAATAATTTCATTGATCCTACGTCCCAAGCGCGTCTCCTTCCTCCAAAAGTGTGCACTTGCTCCACCAATCCAATGCTTTTAGACTAGTGGACACTTCGGAGGGAAGGAGATGGTGGAGCGCCACGCACCTCTGGACTCTATTTCAGGCCCGCGGTTGGTTTGGCTAAAATAAAATATGTGTTTTTCACAAAACCCACACGTAGACAGACAGGCAGGCAGAGACCGACACGTAGACACACAGGCAGGCAGAGAACCGACACGTAGACAGACAGGCAGGCAGAGAGACCGACACGTAGACAGACAGGCAGGCAGAGAGACCGACACGTAGACAGACAGGCAGGCAGAGAGACCCACACGTAGACAGACAGGCAGGCAGAGAGACCCACACGTAGACAGACAGGCCGGCAAGAGACCCACACGTAGACAGACAGGCAGGCGAGAGACCGACACGTAGACAGACAGGCAGGCAGGAGACCCACACGTAGACAGACAGGCAGGCAGAGAGACCCACACGTAGACAGACAGGCAGGCAGAGAGGCCTACACGTAGACAGACAGGCAGGCAGAGAGACCCACACGTAGACAGACAGGCAGCCTTTACAATAGAACGCTTGTTACCACGACAGCCTTTACAATAGAACGCTTGTTACCGCGACAGCCTTTACAATAGAACGCTTTACCACGAAGCCTTTATAATAGAACGCTTGTTACCACGACAGCCTTTATAATAGAACGCTTTGTTACCACGACAGCCTTAACAATAGAACGCTTGTTCCAACGACAGCCTAACAATAGAACACTTGTTACCACGACAGCCTTTATAATAGAACGCTTGTTACCACGACAGCCTTTATAATAGAACGCTTGTTACCACGACAGCCTTAACAATAGAACGCTTGTTACCACGACAGCCTTTATAATAGAACGCTTGTTACCACGACAGCCTTTATAATAGAACGCTTGTTACCACGACGCTTTATAATAGAACGCTTGTTAACGACAGCCTTAACAATAGAACGCTTGTTACCACGACGCCTTAACAATAGAACACTTGTTACCACGACAGCCTAACAATAGAACACTTGTTACCACGACAGCCTTTATAATAGAACACTTGTTACCACGACAGCCTTTACAATAGAACGCTTGTTACCACGACAGCCTTAACAATAGACACTTGTTACCACGACAGCCTTTACAATAGAACGCTTGTTACCACGACAGCCTTTATAATAGACAAAAAGTGACTAGTTTGCATCCCTAAGACAGAACGACAGGCAGGCAGAACGACAGGCAGGCAGAACGACAGAACGACAGGCAGACAGAACGACAGGCAGACAGAACGACAGGCACTACTTTACCTGTGGTACTTGGATGTTGTCCGTGGGTCGTATGGTGGCCCCTTTGTTGCTGCGGGGGTCAAACTCGAATGCAGCCGTCAACACCTGGATAACCCTACACATGAAGCGTGAAAAACGATAATATCAGCACCATTGGCTAATTCCATTTGTGCCACAAAGAAAAGTTAGCATTTGGAAACAGTGGCCAGGTAACGTAGCCAAAGGTTTGTTGTCACACTGGTCCATAGACTGATTACATGGTAAGGAAAACAAAAAATGTGTCATTTTATAATTTGGGTGAAGTACCCCTTTAAACTGCGGTCAGGTTCGTTAACTCACGTTTCATGTTCATGTTCGGCGTCTTGTACATAAAGTGCATGAAGAGTTGTGTTGTGTTGATCAGTATCTGGTCTCCACTGTAACGTATAGACGATACCACCACGTACCCTGAGGTGGAGAAGAGAGAGTTGAGGAAAGATTGAAGGAACTAGAGAAGAGCAGAAACGAGGTTGGGAGGTTTCTCATACCGTTTCTGTACCATTGGTTAGTTGTTGACGGGTACTCAGATTTGCGTATACCGTTTCGTTTATAATAATAATAAGCTTCTTTTTGGGAGACGCACAAAACAATTTAGGCAGCAGGGATTTTGATCCAGGAAGGGTTGAACGTCTCCGCTGTATCAAGAAGCTTGGGCTGCGTTTCAAACTCAAAGTAGATAGCACTCAGCCCTAAACCTTCTTCAGGCCCCTAAACCCCCCTCGGCCCCTAAACCCCTCGGCCCCAAAACCCCCCTCGGCCCCCTAAACCCCCTCGGCCCCCAAAACCCCCTCTGGCCCCAAACCCCCTCGGCCCAAACCCCTCTCGGCCCCTAAACCTCTCTCGCCCCTAAACCCTCTCAGCCCTAAACCCCCCTCAGCCCTAAACCCCCTCCAGCCTTAAACCTCTCTCAGCCCTCAAACCTCTCTCAGCCCTAAAACTCTCTCAGCCCCTAAACCCCCCTCGAAGCCCTAGAACCCTCTTGCGCCCTAACCCCTCGGCCCTAAAACCTTCTCACCCCTAAATCCTCTCTGACCCCTAAACCCTCTCGACCCTAAACCCTCTCGACCCCTAAACCTCTCAGCCCCTATAACCTCTCAGCCCCTAAACCCCTCTCAGCCCCTAAACCCCTCTCAGCCCCTAAACCCTCTGCCCTAAACCTGAGTAACGTATCTAGTCACCACTCCTGTCAGATAGCTAGCTACAGTAGATTAATGTACCTAGTAAGCTAACGTATCTAGCCAGCACTTCTGTCAGGTAGCTAGCTAGCTACAGTTACCCATTTGCCGGCTAGCTAGTTTTATAGTTTGGTCATTTATTCCAATATTATTTCAGAATTGCAAAAAAATATGTTTATGAATCTAGCACGTATTATAGGCTCCTCACTTGAGACTAAGCCAATTTTACGCTTAAAATCAATGTGTGTGTGTAGGTGTGTATACAGTGGGGCAAAAAAGTATTTTGTAGTCATCCAATTGGTGCCAAGTCTCTCCACTTAAAAAGATGAGAGAGGGAAATAAATTCATTATATCCTACAATGTGATTTTCAGGATTTTTTTTCTCATTTTTGTCTGTCTTAGTTGAAGTGTAACCTATGATGAAATTACAGGCCTCTCTCATCTTTTTAAGTGGGATAACTTGCCAATTGGTGGCTGACTAAATACTTTTTTGCCCCACTGTATATATATATATATATATATATATATATATTTATTTATTTTAGCAAGCTAGCTTTCATACTTTTTTCTGACATGCCGAAAATGCAGCCTTGATTACATTTGAACTTCACGGCCCAGAGTTTGACATGTGACTACAGTTTGCATTGAATTGCGGGTCATATCGATGGTCTGCGCCAGTGACCAAAGATGTTCCTCGCTCCCTTCAAGCTGAACCAAGGGCCGAGGGGTCCAACGTCAGTGAACTGGACTTCCACTTAAGATGGCAAACAACTGCATTCCGGTTTCGACTAGATCCCCCATCGTTAAAAAATAACGTGTTTGGACTGCAGCCTTGACCTTAATATCTAGCCACTTAGCTAGCCACTAGCTGCAAGTTAGTAAACCGCTGCAAAGGCTGGTGAGCCCTGAGCTGGAATATCTTTGAGACAATTTATTTATAGTTCTAAGCAAGTGGCGTAGCACGCACCGCCCAGAGACAGGTATTGAAAATCATTCCATCAGTATTTTTTGAAATACACCGTTTATACCGTATACTGGTGTATTGCCCAAGCAACACCACAGATCTGAGTTTCTATGGTAACAGAGTCTCTTACCACAACAACAGGTAGATGACCATGAAGGCTAGACCATAGACCAGCAATACCTAGAGACAGAGAGGGGGTGAGAGAGAGGGAGAGGGGAGACAGAAGAGACAGAGAGGGGGTGAGGGAGGGAGGGAGAGAGACAGAGAGGGAGAGAGAGAGGGAGAGGGGGTGAGGGGGAGAGGGGTGAGAGACAGAGACAGAGAGACAGAGGGGGGTGAGAGACAGAGACAGAGAGACAGAGGAGAGAGAGAGAGTAGAGAGGAGAGAAGAGACAGAGAGGGGGTGAGAGACAGAGACAGAGAGGGGGTGAGAGACAGAGACAGCAGAGGGAGAGAGACAGAGAGAGAGAGAGGAGCGACAGAGAGAGACAGACAGAGAGAGGAAGAGACAGGGGGACAGAAAGACAGAGGGGGACAGAGAGACAGAGGGGTGAGGAGAGAGACGGAGAGAGAGGGGTTGAGGGAGAGAGGGAGAGGAGAGCAAAGAGAGAGGAAACAGAGAGAGGGGGGTGAGGGAGAGAGAGAGGGGGTGAGAGACAGAAGACACAGAGGGAGAGAGACAGAGAGAGAGAGAGAGCGACAGAGAGAGACAGAGAGAGAGAGACAGAGAGAGACAGACAGAGAGAGGAAGAGAGCAGGGGCAGAAGAGACAGAGGGGGACAGAGAGACAGAGGGGGTGAGGAGAGAGAGGTAGAGAGAGGGGTTGAGGAGAGAGGGAGAGGAGACGAACAGAGAGAGGAAACAGAGGAGAGGGGAGGGTGAGGGAGAGAGAGGGGGTGAGGGAGAGGACAGAGAGAGGGGTGAGGGAGAGAGAGGGGGTTGAGGAGAGAGAGACAGAGAGAGAGGGAGTGGAGGGAGAGAGACAGAGGGAGAAGGAGAGACAAAGAGAGAGGGGGTGATAGAGAGAGAGAGAGAGGGTGAGGGAGGAGAGGGGGTGATGGAGAGAGACAGAGAGAGGGAGTGAGGGAGAGAGACAGAGGGAGAGGAGAGACAAAGAGGAGGGGTAGGAGAGATCTGTTAACTCAGTAATGTATAAAACAACAGGGTGGATAAAACCTAACAGGAAAAATACATTACCAGCATATGAGTTCTTGGAGTCTATCGACCACGCAGGCAGAGCGATGCCAAAACTAGTGGCTGGAGTAGGAGGGAGAGGAAGGAGGAAGAGGAGAAGGAGGAGACATGAAATGTAGATTGTTTAATGAAACTAGGACCAGGGTTTCAAACTAATTTTGTCCCGGGAAGGGGGGGGGCACATTCGGTCTCAACGAGGTCCGGAGGGTCACACTTAAAATGATTATATTTCCACGCCATCAAAATGAGCCAAAAAACATTTCCCTCTATCCATCGCTTTTGGAATTTTGATGCTCCCTGACTGTCTAGCTTTGATTTAGATGACTGTTGTCAAACTGGACACAGTGACGAGACTA
>NC_036874.1:1461816-1477928 GCF_002910315.2 Salvelinus sp. IW2-2015 | reverse complement strand
TGAGACTTATTCATGTCTATCAAGCTGGACCACGAGTGACGGACTGATCCAAATGGGGAGGGGGACCCCTTTTTCAAAAAGGGGGGCCCTGGGGGAAAACCAAACAGTTGACGAGATATTCATCTATCATCAACAATGACTTATCAAGCTGGACACAGTGAAGAGACTTATCAATGACTTATCAAAGCTGGGACACAGTGACGAGGACTTATCAATGAGCTTATCAAGCTGGACACAGTGAAGAGACTTATCAAATGACTTATCAAAGCTGGGACACAGTGAAGAGACTATCAATGACTTATCAAAGCTGACACAGTGACGAGACTTTATTATGTCTTATCAAGCTGGACACAGTGAAGAGAGCTATCAAGACATTATCAAGCTGGACACAGTGACGAGACTATTCATGGTCTTATCAAGCTGGACACAGTGACGTATGACTATCAATAGACTTATCTAAGCCGGACACAGTGAAGAGACTTATCAATGACTTACAAGCTGGACACAGTGAGAGGACTTATCAATGACTTATCAAGCTGGACACAGTGAAGAGACTTACAATGACTTATCAAGCTGGGACACGTGACGAGACTTATCAATGTCTTATCAAGCTGCGACACAGTGACGAGACTTATTCTTATGAACTTGATCCAGAGGCTGGACACAGCGACGAGACTTATCAACTTCTATTTCAAGCTGGACACAGTGACGAGTCTTATCATATACTTATCAAGCTGGACACGATGACGCAGACTAGCAATGACTTATCAAGCTGGAACACAGTGAAGAGACTATCAATGAACTTCATCAAGCTGGACACAGTGAGAGACTTATCAATGACTTATGTCAAGCTACACAGTGAAGAGACTTATCATGACTTATCAAGCTGACACAGTGACAAGACATTACAATTGTCTATCAAAGAGCAGGACACAGTGAAGAAGACGTATCAATGAGCTATCAGAAGCTGGACACAGGCGACGAGATCTTATCAAGCTGGACACAGTGAAGAGACTTAATCAATTGACTTATCAAGCTGTACACAGTAAGAGACTTATCAATTGACTTATCAAGCTGGACACAGTGAAGAGACTTATCAATGAACTTATCAAGCTGGACACAGTGACAAGACTTATCAATGTCTTATCAAGCATGGACACGTGAAGGAAACGTATCAATGACTTATCAAGCTGGACACAGCGACGAGACGTATCAAAGCTGGACACAGTGAGAGACTTATCAATATGACTTATCAAGCTGGACACCAGTGACAGAGACCTTATCAATGTCTTATCAAGCAGGACACAGTGAAGAAACGTATCAATGACTTATCAAGCTGGAGCACAAGCGACGAGACTTATCAAGCTGGACACAGTGAAGAGACTTATCAATGTACTTATTAAGCTGGACACAGTGACAGGATTATCAATGACTTATCAAGCTGGACACAGTGAAGAGACTTATCAGAGTGACTGCATCAGCATAGAGACACAGCGACGACTTATCAATAGGACTGAGTGCAAGCCTGGACACAGTGAAGAGACTTAATGACTTATCAAGCTGGACACAGTGAAGAGACTTAAATGACTTATCAAGCTGAGAGTGAAGATGAAGAGACTAAATACGTAGGGTCCATCAAAATTTCTTCAAGGGTCTCTCTCTCTCGGCCTCTCTCGGCCTCTGTCTCTTCTCGGTCTGTTAAACCTCTCCCTGTCTCTCTCTAGCTGATCCGTGAGTTGGGGAACATCAACGTGAAGAAGAAGGAGCCTCCGTTCTGCTACCCGTACAGTCTTAAGGCCCGGGTCCTGGTGTTAGCTCACCTGGCACGCATGGAGGTCTCGGACGACATCGAAGAGGGTACGACACACCGGGCTGCTACGGTAACCGTATTACCGCCACACCGACGGTCACGAGTCATGAAGGCAGTCAAATTCCACGTGACCGTTTAGTCACGGTGATTAGGCTTCTCCAAGCTCTGATGTCGCTGATGGTCATTAGTAGCCTACCAAACTTCCTACCTGCCTGGTACTCAGCACTCTATTGTCCCTCTAATCACTCTGACATCAATGCAGATGTGATTGAATAATCTAATCAAACACTTCATGAGAGCACATGAGCTTATGTTGCGTAACATTTATGATAAAACAGAGTGATGGCCTCTATTAAAAAGAGGAGGATCCCATCAGCTTTCTATAGGCTAGGCCTACAATATTTTTTTCTCAACTTTCCTAATATTCAGCACATTGCTTGTCTTTACAACAGGAGTATAGCCTACCTGGCTGGCATGAACATGGACCACGGGAAAAGCATCCTCCATTCACTATTTTTTTATTAATTTCATTTATTTAATCTTTATTTAACTCGGCAAGTCCGTTAAGAACAAATTCTTATTTACAATGACGGCCAAAGGCCTCCTGCAGGGACGGGGGATAAAAAAATATATATATACAGACAGAGAAGAAAAGATGCCTCACGACAAGAGAGACTACACAAGGCTACATAAAGAGACCTAAGACAACACAGCATGGCAGCAACACAACATGACAACGACATGGCAGCAGCACAAAACAGGGTACAAACATGATTGGGCACAGACAACAGCACAAAGGGCAAGAAGGTAGAGACAACAATACATCACGCAAAGCAGCCTCAACTGTCAGTAAGAGTGTCCATGGTTGACTCTTTGAATGAAGAGATTGAGATAAAACTGTCCAGTTTGAGTGTTTGTTGCAGCTCGTTCCAGTCGCTAGCTGCAGCGAACTGAAAAGACGAGCGACCCAGGGGTGTGTGTGCTTTGGGGACCTTTAACAGAATGTGACTGGCAGAACGGGTGTTGTATGTGGAGGATGAGGGCTGCAGTAGATATCTCAGATAGGGGGGAGTGAGGCCTAGGAGGATTTTATAAATAAGCATCAATCAGTGGGTCTTGTGACGGGTATACAGAGGTGACCAGTTTACAGATGAGTATAGAGTGCAGTGATGTGTCCTATAAGGAGCATTGGTGGCAAATCTTATGGCCAATTGGTAATGAACATCTAGCCTCTCGAGAGCACCCTTACCTGCCGATCTATAAATMATGTCTCCGTAATCTAGCATGGGTAGGATGGTCATCTGAATCAGGGTTAGTTTGSCAGCTGGAGTGAAAGAGGAGCGATTACGATAGAGGAAACCAAGTCTAGATTTAACTTGAGCCTGCAGCTTTGATATGTGCTGAGAGAAGGACAGTGTACCGTCTAGCCATACTCCCAAGTACTTGTATGAGGTGACTACCTCAAGCTCTAAACCCTCAGAGGTAGTAATCACACCTGTGGGGAGAGGGGCATTGTTCTTACCAAACCACATGACCTTTGTTTTGGAGGTGTTCAGAACAAGGTTAAGGGCAGAGAAAGCTTGTTGGACACTAAGAAAGCTTTGTTGAAGAGCATTTAACACAAACTCCAGGGAGAGGCCAGCCGAGTATAAGACTATCATCTGCATATAAATGGATGAGAGAGCTTCCTACTGCCTGAGCTATTTTGTTGATGTAAATTGAGAAGAGGGTGGGGCCTAGGGTCGAGCCTTGGGGTACTCCCTTGGTGACAGGCAATGGCTGAGACAGCAGATGTTCTGACTATATACACTGCACTCTTTGAGAGAGGTAGTTAGCAAACCAGGCCAAAGACTCCTCAGAGACACCAATACTCCTTAGCCGGCCCACAAGAAGGGAATGGTCTKCCGTATCAAAATCTTTGGCCAAGTCAATAAAAATAGCAGGACAACATTGCTTAGAATCAATGGCTATGATGACATCATTGAGCACCTTTAAGGTTGCAGTGACACATCCATAACCTGAAACCAGATTGCATCCCAGAGAGAATACTATAGACATCAAGAAAGATAGTCAGTTGATTATTGACAAGTTTTTCCAACACTTTTGATAAACAGGGCAAAATAGAAATAGGCCTATAACATTTAGGATCAGATTGATCTCCCCCTTTAAATAAAGGAGGCACCGTGGCTGCCTTCCAAGCCATGGGAACCTCCCCAGAGAGGAGAGGCGGGTTAAAGGTCAGAGATAGGCTTGGTGAGGATAGGGGCAGCGACCTTAAAGAAGAAATGGTCTAAACCATCTGACCCAGATGTTTTTTTGGGGTCAAGTTTAAGGAGCTCCTTTAGCACCTCGGACTCAGTGACCACCTGCAGGGAGAAACTTTGTAGCGGGGCAGGAGAAAAAGAGGGAGGAGCATTAGGGATAGTCACATTAGAAGGGTCGCTCTGTGGCCTCTCGCTCTGTGGCCTCTCGCTCTGTGGCCTCTCGCTCTGTGGCCTCTCGCTCTGTGGCCCGCCCGCCCGCTCTGTGGCCTCTCGCTCTGTGGCCCGCCGCTCTGTGGCCTCTCGCTCTGCGTCTCACTCTCTCTCTGTGTGTTTACAGACCAGAGGTTTGTGGTGAGGAAGAGTCCAGCTCTGCTCCAGGAGATGGTCAACGTGGGCTGTCAACTCACCATGATGGCCAACAGCAGAGGAGGTACACACACACACACACACTGTCAACTCACCATGATGGCCAACAGCAGAGGAGGTACACACACACACAACCACCTGTCAACTCACCATGATGGCCAACAGCAGAGGAGGTACCACACACACACACACACACACACACTGTCAACTCACCATGATGGCCAACAGCAGAGGAGGTACACACACACACACACACACACACACACACACACACCACACCCACACAACACACACACACTGTCAACTCACCATGATGGCCAACAGCAGAGGACATACACACAACACACACACACCACACAACAAACACACACACACACACACACACAACACACACACACACTGTCAACTCACCATGATGGCCAACAGCAGAGAGGTACACACACACACACACACACACACACACACACACACACACACACACACACACACTGTCAACTCACCATGATGGCCAACAGCGAGGAGGTACACACACACACACACACACACACACACACACACACACACACTGTCAACTCACCATGATGGCCAACAGCAGAGGAGGTACACACACAACCACACACACCACACACACACACACACACACACACTGTCAACTCACCACGATGGCAACAGCAGAGGAGGTTACACCACACACACACACCACACTGTCAACTCACCATGATGGCCAACAACAGAGGAGGTACACACACACACACCACACTGTCAACTCACCATATGGCCAACAGCAGAGGAGGTACACACACACACACTGTCAACTCACCATGATGGCCACACAGAGGAGGTTACACACACACACACACACAACACACACACACACACACACACACACACACACACTGTCAACTCACCATGATGGCCAACAGCAGAGGAGGTACACACCACACACACACACACACTGTCAACTCACCATGATGGCCAACAGCAGGAGGAGCAACACACACACACGTACACACACACACACACACCACACACACACTGTCAACTCACCATGATGGCCAACAGCAGAGGAGGTCACACACACACACACTGTCAACTCACCATGATGGCCAACAGCAGAGGAGGTACACACACACACACTATCAACTCACCATGATGGCCAACAGCAGAGGAGGTACACACACACACACACCACAAACACACTGTCAACTCACCATGATGGCCAACAGCAGAGGAGGTACACACACCACACTGTCAACTCACCATGATGGCCAACAGCAGAGAGGTACACACACACACTGCTCAACCTCACCATGATGGCCAACAGCAGAGGAGGTAACACACACACACACACACACACACACTGTCAACTCACCATGATGGCCAACAGCAGAGGAGGTACACACACACACACACACTGTCAACTCACCATGATGGCCAACAGCAGAGGAGGTACACATACACACACAACTTGACCTAAGTGACACAGATGCATGCTGACCTGTGTGTGCAGGGTTCCACGCCCCAGGTGGTGTCCATAGAGAACTGTATGAGAGCTGACCCAGATGATCGTCCAGGGTCTTCAGGAGTCCAAGTCTTCCTCTGCTGCAGCTTCCTCACTTTGAGGAGGAACACCTCCGGTACTGCGTCTCCAAGAAGGTACCGTCTCCCAGACAACCGTCTCCCAGACGACGTGTGGCTCTGTATACAAGGCCTCTTTCTCAATTCATCTTTCCTCGATTCCTTACGTCCTCTTTTCTCACCTTCTCAAAACCCCATTGGAGGAAATAGTCTGAGGGGAGGGACCTTGGATCTTGTCGTCCAATAGAGTTGAGAAGGATGCAAGGAGATAGGATGTGAGGAATTGCAGTAAGACCAATTGAGATGGAGCCATAGCATACTGACTCTCTATCCCCCTCCCTCCAGTATAAGGTGTGTACTATGGTTACCAGTATTAGTGGTAACCTTACAAGGTGTTTATGGTATGGTAAACTATAGTAACCTCTCCCCAGTACAAGGTGTATATGGTATGGTAATTATTAGTAACCTCTCCCCAGTACAAGGTGTATTATGGTAGGTAATTATATTAACCTCTCCCCAGTACAAGGTGTATTATGTATGGTAACTATATGTAACCTCTCCCCAGTACAAGGTGTATTATGGTATGGTAATTATAGTAACCTCTCCCCAGTAACAGGTTATTATGGTATGGTAATTATATTAACCTCTCCCAGTACAAGGTGTATTATGGATGGTAACTATAGTAACCTCTCCCCAGTACAAGTGTATTATGGTATTGGTAATTATAGTAACCTCTCCCCAGTACAAGGGTGTATTGTGGTATGTAATTATATACCTCTCCCCAGTACAAGGTGTATTATGGTATGGTAACTATAGNCCCAGTACAAGGTGTATTATGGTATGGTAACTATAGCAACCTCTCCCCAGTACAAGGTGCGTAGCCTGCAGGACCTGGTCAGCCTGAAGGACTCGGACCGTCGGAGCATGCTCCGTTTCCTTGGCGAGGAGAAGTATGACGAGGTTATGGCCGTGCTCGCCAGCTTCCCGTCCATCACCATGGATACCAAGCTGCAGGGTGAGGTCACGCCCCTTCTCTGGAGTTTGTGTTTGTATTCACTCAGTTTTAGTTCCTGCAGGCTGTCCCGACAGATACTGGCATGAAACCATATCTAACAGGCTGTCCCGACAGATACTGGCATGAAACCATATCTAACAGGCTGTCCCAACAGATACTGGCATGAAACCATATCTAACAGGCTGTCCCAACAGATACTGGCATGAAACCATATCTAACAGGCTGTCCCGACAGATACTGGCATGAAACCATATCTACAGTCTCGTCTCTAACCTGTTGTCTTCTGTTCTCTCTCCAGTCCTGGACTGTGTTGTTACTACAGTCTCTAACCTGTTGTCTTCTGTTCTCTCTCCTGTCCTGGACTGTGTTGTTACTACAGTCTCTAACCTGTTGTCTTCTGTTCTCTCTCCTGTCCTGGACTGTGTTGTTACTACAGTCTCGTCTCTAACCTGTTGTCTTCTGTTCTCTCTCCNTGTTACTACAGTCTCGTCTCTAACCTGTTGTCTTCTGTTCTCTCTCCAGTCCTTGATGATGAAGACAGCAATAACATCACAGCTGGATCCATCGTCACGGTTACAGTCACCCTGACCAGGAAGAGGATGGCGGTAAGGGAGGGATGGAGGGAGAGAATGGATCTGTTATTCAGTGTGTTTGTATGGTCTAATGTCAATAAAGCCACATTTTTAAATGTTTAACAAATATTAGTCTTTTTTTTTATACTTCAAGGGGTTTTAAAATTCAAATAGTTAAATGATCCTTTGTGTGACCTTCTAAAAACAATCCTAAATAGCTTCGTAAACCCCCTCGGCTTAGTGTAGAGGACTAAACATAGCAAATGATTCGCACTTATGTATTCAATATGTCACTTTAGCTACTGTGTGTGTCTCTGTCTCTCTGTGTGTAGGAGGTGTTTGAGAAGGAGCAGAATGTGACACCGTGTCTCGGAGTCGGAGAGGAAGCCAGTACAGAGGATGCTGCCACGGTACGCACCGTCTGAACACACACACACACACACACACACACATTTGACAACGCGACGACTGATAACATAACTTGTGCATCACCTGTTTGTGTGCAGCAGGGAGACGCCAGTAAAACCAAAGCCAAGGTGTGGCAGAACAAGACGAAAGCAGCCAAGAAAACCAAGCAGTCCAAGAAGAAGAAACTCACCAAGAAGAAGCCCCTCCCGCTGCCAGCAGCCAAGGCCAAACAGGCCAATGGGAGCGCGCCAGGAAGTGTAAGCAGCCAATCAGAGAGTCGATCCAATCGGATTGTTTTGTTTTAATTAATAACTGTAGTCACAAGGACGTTTCGGCCTCAAGTCGTCTAAACTTCTTTTACTGCCAGTACCAGACCGAGATTCAAATACTATTTAGAGTATTTCATGTTTTAACAGATATAATGCCAGTACCAGACCGGGATTCAAGTACTATTTAGAGTATTTCATGTTTTAACAGATATAATGCCAGTACCAGACCTGGATTCAAATACTATTTAGAGTATTTCATGTTTTAACAGATATAATGCCAGTACCAGACCTGGATTCAAGTACTATTTAGAGTATTTCAGATACTTTGAAATAACATTTCCTAGTAGTTTTGAATATTGGAAAGTATTTGGAATTATAAACTAAGTGGTTCGAGCCCTGAATGCTGATTGGCTTACAGCCGTGGTATATCGCACCTTATTCCACGTATGACAAAGCATTTATTCCCAGTCTTTGAATCCCGTTGGTTACTTAGTTTACAATAGCAGAAGGTTCTCCAGGGTTAGTGGTATATGACCAATATACACCACGGCTAAAGGCTGTGTCCAGGCACTCTGCGTAACGCGTAACAACAACCCTTAGCCGTGGTATTTTGRCCGTGTACCACACCCCCTCGTGCGTCTATTTCATAAATATTCAAATACACAGTTAAGTGTGGGTTTGTTTTTTTCCAAACACAGGTAGTTAAATACTCATTATGCATTTGACCCGAGGTCTGTTTGGTCGTTGGGGTATTTTAAATAAGTAAAAAATACCTTCAAACACTTCAAATATATGTTTGAAAATACCCAAATACTCAGAAAAATATATTTTCAAAATATTTAAAACTGCATCTATTTAAACCCAGGTCTGGTGTATAAACTAACCAATCGGTGTCGATTCTGCTTTATTGATGCCTGTTTGTGTTTAAGGAGGTGATTGCCGTGGCGAAGGAGGATGAGGAGGACGGGTCAGACAAAGGCAGCGAATCAGAGGAGGGCGAGGGTAACAAAGATTCTCCGAGCGAGAGAGATGAGGAGAGTGACAAACAGAGCGACACGGAGCAGGATGAGATCGCCGGGGACGACGAAGAGGTCAGACACCTGTGTGTGTGTGTGTGTGTGTGTGTGTGTGTGTGTAAAACTCCCTCGAGCACTGATGGGTAACCAGTCCTGGGCGGTGTCACACCTTTGCCCCAGTCCCAGCTAACACACCAGACTTCAGTAATCAACTAATCCTGATCCAGAATGTAATTAGTTTAATCAGGTGTGTTTGCTATCGATGGGGGAAACGTGTGAACCACTCCGGCCCCCAGACCACTGCAGTTACCCATCTCTGAAGTAGGACATGACCTTACCGAAGTAGAGGATGTGTTAAAACCTACAGGAGGGTCTCTCTCCAGGAACAGGGTTGGAGTTAAAACCTACAGGAGGGTTTCTCTCCAGGAACAGGGTTGGAGTTAAAACCTACAGGAGGGTTTCTCTCCAGGAACAGGGTTGGAGTTAAAACCTACAGGAGGGTAGCTCTCCAGGAACAGGGTTGGAGTTAAAACCTACAGGAGGGTAGCTCTCCAGGAACAGGGTTGGAGTTAAAACCTACAGGAGGGTAGCTCTCCAGGAACAGGGTTGGAGTTAAAACCTACAGGAGGGTAGCTCTCCAGGAACAGGGTTGGAGTGCTATACACTTCTCCAGGTATAACCCCCCCCCCCCCCCCTCTCTCTCCCCCCCAGGAGTGGGAGGCGCTGCAGCAGAGTATCCAGCGGAGGGAGAGGGCGCTGTTGGAGACGAAGTCTAAGGTCACCCACCCGGTCTACAGCCTGTACTACCCAGAGGAGAAACACGAGTGGTGGTGGCTCTACATTGCTGACCGCAAGGATCAGACTCTAGTCTCCATGCCATACCACGTCTGTACACTCAAAGACACAGAAGAGGTGAGAGAGAGAGTGTGTGTGTGTGAGACGCTGAACAGTTTCCCGTGTGTATCAAGAATGGTCCACCACCCAAAGGACATCCAGCCAACTTGACACAACTGTAGGAAGCATTGAAGTCAACATGGGACCAGCATCCCTGTGGAACYCTTTTGACACCTTGTAGAGTCCATGTCCCTGATGAATTGAGGCTGTTCTGAGGGCAAAAGGGTGGAGGGGGGACACTTCAAGATTAGGACGGTGTCGTTTAATGTTTTGTAATGTGTGTTGTCACTCTGACAGGTGGAGCTGAAGTTCCCAGCGCCCTCTAAAACAGGAAACTACCAGTACTCTGTTATCCTCCGCTCTGACTCTTACCTGGGTCTGGATCAGATCAGGCCACTCAAGGTGAGACCTTACAACTCACCTGTGTGTGTGTCTTTCTCTGTGTGTGTGTGTGCGTGTGATATATTAGAAACTAAAGTGTTAAAAGTGAGAATAGGCCTGTTCCACCCATATGCTCTTACCAAGSTTTTACAGCCCACAGKTTTGACCTGCTACAGTAGTTATGTTACACTGTGTGGAGATATAGTTTGAAGTACAATAGGATTCAAACCAGCAGCTCATTTCTGTCTGCAGTCTCCGACTGTGTGTGTGTTTTGACTGTGTGTATTTTGACTGGTGTGACTGTGTGTTGTTGTGACTGTGTGTTGTGACTGTGTGTTGTGACTGTGTGTTTTGACTGTGTGTTGTGACTGTGTGTTGAGACTGTGTGTGTATTTGGACTGTTTTGACTGTGTGTATTTTGACTGTTGTGACTGTGTGTGTTTTGACTGTGTGGTGTGACTGTGTGGTGTGACTGTGTTTTAACTGTATAATTTCACTGTGTGTTGTGACTGTGTTTTGACTGTATGTTGTAACTGTGTGTTGTGACTGTGGGTTGTGTGTTTTGACAGTGCCAGCTGGAGGTGTGTGTTGACTGTATAATTTAACTGTGTTTTGACTGTGTGTTTTGACTGTGTGTTTTGACTGTGTGTTTTGACTGTATAATTTAACGGTGTGTTTTGACTGTGCCAGCTGGAGGTGCACGAGGCCAAGGCGGTGTTGGACAACCACCCCCAGTGGGACATCCCAGAAACAGAGGAGGAGGACGAGGAACAGGAGGACAGTGACGGGATCGAGGAGAGCGAAGAGGAGGATGAAGACAACGACTAAACACACACACACACACACACACATATAACCACACCCCAGGGCAGTTAGTACACACACAACCACCCCAGGGCAGTTTGTACACACACACCCACCCCAGGGTAGTTAGTACACACACACCCACCCCAGGGTAGTTAGTACACACACCCATACTGACATGGACTGTGGACCTCCCTATCCGCCCCTCACATCCTTTTCTACGGAGACCTAGATTGGGTCGTGTCCTGACTTTAATGTTCACTTTCAGAGGACAGCTATCAATATATATATCCAGCCCTGTGTGTCTGTCTGAATGTGTGTGTGTGTGTGTGTGTGTGTGTGTGTGTGTGAATAAGCGAGAGAGAGAGAGAGAGAGAGTGTGTCTGTCTGAATGAGTGTGTGTGTGTGTCTGTCTGAATGAGTGTGTGAGTGTGTGTGTCTGTCTGAATGTGTGTGTGTGTATCTGTCTGAATGAGTGTGTGAATAAGCGAGAGTGTGTGTACGCTCCTCTTTCACACTGTGGTCCAGCGGACTGGTTACTGAGGCTCTGTGTTTCCCCCAGGGGTGTGTAAACAACTTCCCTTATCAAAATAAATATCAGAAATGGACTCAATTGAAATCATGACATTTTGTTTTTGTTCGTAGTTTGAGTTTTCAACGTCACTCATTCCAAAACCCCCGTCCCCCAGAGTATGTACAGTAGTATAAAAGMTTTCACAGAAATATCTGTTTATAGATCTGTAATACTTCGTTGAAAGCAAGTCTGATATGTGATAGAAACGTACAGAATGCTATTTCTATGCTTCCCGTACTTAAGTTTCTTTTTTGTTTTGTCTAATTACTTTTGGTTTTGGTTTTAAACAGCAAAATATTTAATATTTTTGGTTATTGAGTAGATATTTCACAGCGGTTTTAGACGGTACAATTACTCTCTACACTATAGATTGCTTGTTTTGTCACAAACTGAAATTAGGGGGACGTGATATACCAGACGACCGGGGGGACGCGGTGGACCGGTGGGGACGCGGTGGACCGGGCGCCGGTGGGGACGCGGTGGACCGGTGGGGACGCGGTGGACCGGACGACCGGGGGGACGCGGTGGACCGGTGGGGACGCGGTGGACCGGACGACCGGGGGGACGCGGTGGACCGGGCGCCGGTGGGGACGCGGTGGACCGGGCGCCGGGGGGACGCGGTGGACCGGGCGCCTGTGGGGACGTAGTAACATTCTGGTTACCTTTAACTACAAACAGTTTTTGGGGGTTATTACATATTTATCTAATATCCGGATATCTTGTAAACTACCCACAATGCACTATTTCTCAACGTCATATGGAGGATCTACTCTGCTGCTGAGTTTGTATGCTAGCTCAAACTGGCTAACGTTAGCCTCTAGCCGTGCTGTCATGCTAATACATTCCAGACCGAGTGTTGGCGGTGGTGAGCTACAATCCACCAATCACAGCAGGCAGATGGTGCACGTGCTCTTCACGGAGTTTGTGGCTGCGTTTGATCTAGCGGGAACCCGTTAGCARAGCAGGCTGTGGTGCCTTCTTGCCGTGTGCTCAAAACCTAAAGAGAAAATCACACCTGCTCTATTTTGTGTTGTACCTCGTCCGTTCTCCTTTTTGTTTTGTCGACTTTTCTCCGTGTTCTCTGTGAAGTAGACCCGCTGGAGTTTTGTATCTTTTACCACCTTGACGTAATGCTAGCGCGTTAGCTGACGGACATCTGGAATCTTATCTATTTGGGATTTCCCTGATTTTAATATACCTTCTCTAGGATATCTACGGAAGATCAGCCATTTTCAAGGAGGAGAGGGAGGGAAAGRGAGGGATGCAGCTTGAGGGGGAATGAGAGAGGACACATTCAGCCAATCAGCAGTCAGAATGAATCATCATACATTTCTGTTTTTTGAACAATCTAACTAGCCGTTCAACATCTGTCTTTCTAGGTTACTTCTATTATTTTGTAAATTAAAACGGGGCTCAACTGCTTATAGCTCTGTGGTCCGAAAATATCATGTATTTTGTAGTTCTGTTGGGAGAAAAATAACTATCTTTGGTGGCGAATATCAAGACTTATCGATAATTATTATTTACATTCGAGTGTAGTGCTACCTGTAACTGGGAGAGAAGGTTCAAATCAGACCGCTTTCATTACCACACGGTCCCTCATTACCACACGTTCCCTCATTACGACGCAGTCCCTCATTACGACGCGGTCCCTCATTACGACGCGGTCCCTCATTACGACGCGGTCCCTCATTACGACGCGGTCCCTCATTACGACGCGGTCCCACCCGCATTACGACGCGGTCCCTCATACCACGCGGTCCTCATTACACGCGGTCCCTCATTACCACGCGGTCCCTCATACCACCCGGTCCTCATTACCACGCGGTCCCTCATTACCACGCGGTCCCTCATTACCACACGTTCCCTCATTACGACACGTCCCTCATTACGACGCGGTCCCTCATACCACCGGTCCCTCATTACCACGCACGCGGTCCCTCATTACCACGCACCGCGGTCCCTCATTACCACGCACGCGGTCCTCATTACCACGCACGCAGTCCCTCATTACCACGCACGCAGTCCCTCATTACCACACACGCAGTCCTTTGGGTTATAGCAGCTGGCCTACATCAGACACACGAGGTGATAGTTGTACTGTGAGTATTTTTCTCTCTGCAATAGAATGTTCAGTCTAACCGACCGCTGTGCTGTGTGGATACTGACTGCTGGATCTTCAGTGTACTGCACTACTTTAGAACAGGGCCCTATGGCACCCTATACCCTATGTAGTACACTACTTTAGACCAGAGCCCTATGGCACCCTCTTCCCTATATAGTGCACTACTTTAGACCAGAGCTCTATAGAACCCTGTTCCCTATATAGTGCACTACTTTAGACCAGAGCCCTATGGCACCCTAGATGATGTAGGGGGAGGGGATGCTGACCCTCCCCAATAATGTTTAAGGTCAGGATTGGGGGAAGGGGCTCCTAGATGCTGATTAAGGTCAGGATTGGGGAAGGGGCTCCTAGATGCTGATTAAGGTCAGGATTGGGGAAAGGGGCTCCTAGATGCTGATTAAGGTCAGATTGGGGGAAGGGGCTCTAGATGCTGATTAAGGTTAGGTTTGGGGGAAGGGGCTCCTAGATGCTGATTAAGGTTAGGATTGGGGAAGGGCTCTAGATGCTGATTAAGGTCAGGATTGGGGAAGGGATCCTAGATGCAGATTAAGGTTAGGATTGGGGAAGGGGATCCTAGATGCAGATTAAGGTTAGGATTGGGGAAGGATCCTAGATGCAGATTAAGGTCAGGATTGGGGGAAGGGCTCCTAGATGCTGATTAAGGTCAGGATTGGGGGAAGGCTCCTAGATGCTGATTAAGGTCAGGATTGGGGAAGGGGCTCCTAGATGCTGATTAAGGTCAGGATTGGGGGAAGGGGAAACTGACACATAGGGGAACCGCTGACCAACAGGAATTATAATATCTACCTAACACAATAACTATCTGCCACTGGTTTACAAAACAGGCATTGTAAATGGGGAAAAACTATATTATATAATTATTTGTATTTTAAATCATTTTAAAATAAAATAACTTTTAAATTAGATGTTTCCATCTGTTATCAAGGGGGTTCATTCTCTCTCTCACACCCACACACAGGAATGCATACACGTACACACACACACACACACACACACACACACACACACACCCCACAAACACAGGAATGCATACACGTACACACACACACACACACACACCCACACACACACACACCCACAAACACAGGAATGCATACACGTACACACACACACACACACACCCACATACACAGGAATGCATACACGTGTACACACACACTACACACACCCACAAACACAGGAATGCATACACTACACACACACACACAACACACACACCACCCACAACACAGGAATGCATACACGTACACACACACACACACACACACACCACAAACACAGGAATGCATACACGTACACACACACACACACACAACCCACATACACAGGAATGCATACATGTACACACACCACACACACACACACACCCACCACACAGGAATGCATACACGTACACACACACACACACAGCACACACACACACACACACACCCACAAACACAGGAATGCATACACGTACACACACACACACACACCCACACCACACACACCCACAAACACAGGAATGCATACACGTACACACACACACACACACACACACACACCAACCCACAACACAGGAATGCATACACGTACACACACACACACACACCCACAAACACAGGAATGCGCATACACGTACACACACACACACACACACACACACACCACAAACACAGGAATGCATACACGTACACACACACACACACACACACACACACACACACACACAACACCACCACACACACACACACAAGGAATGCATTACACACACACACACACACCCACAAACACACACACACACACCACCCACAAACAACAAGAATGCATACACGTACACACACACACACACACACACACACCACAAACACAGGAGATGACATACCACACACACACACACACCACACACACACACACACCCACAAACACAGGAATGCATACACTGACACACACACACACAACACACACACACACACACACACACACACACAGGAATGCATACACGTAGCACACACACACACCCACAACACACAGGG
>NC_036874.1:1458619-1461791 GCF_002910315.2 Salvelinus sp. IW2-2015 | reverse complement strand
GACCGCACCCCCTAGCACACCCCCCCACCTACGTCCATCCCTATCACACTCCGTGCCCCCCCCACGAGCCCAACCCCCCACTACCCTTCATCCACTTAAAACCTGTCCCAGACCCTCTTGCCCCCCCTAACTCTCCCCCCCACCCATCACCTCCGACCTCCCTCCTACTAAACTGTCCATCCCACCCACCCACCCTACACCCCCACCATACCTGCAATCCTATCACTAACCTGTCAGCAGTAGCCACCCCCCACTACCTCGATCCTTATCGATAAGACTCTCCTCCCCAGACCGTAACCCTCACTACTGTCTTCCCCTTCCTCAACCTGTCCCCACAGCCCTACACCCACCTTCACCCTCTACTCAACCTCTCTCACACCTTCCAGGCAATCCTAGACCCAACCCACCTACACCTGACTCCTATACAACCACTGTCAGCAGTAGACCCTCCACTACTGATCCTTCGTTCAACGCTGTCACGCGCTCCCTAGACCCCCCCCACTTTCCTTATCTAAACTTCAGAGTAACCCCACTATTGACCTTATCAACTCTGTGGAGAGTAGACCCACTTTACTGATCCTTATCAACTGTGGAGATAGACCCACTACTGATCCTTATCCACTTACAGAGAACCACTACTTATCCTCTATCAACTTGGAAGTAGACCCATCCTACTGATCCCTATAAACGTCCAGAGTAACCCACTACTATCCTTATAAAAAACTGCCAGATAACCCACTACTGATCCTGTATAAACTGTACGAGATGACCCACTACTGCACCCTAACAATGTCCAAGTAGACCCACTACTGATCCCCTACTCATACTTCCAGCAAGTAGACCCACTACGATCCTTATCAACTGTGAATAGACCCACTTACTATCCTTATACAAACTCGTAGAGAGTCAGACCCACTACTGATCCTATTAAACTTCCAAGAGACCCATAACTGATCCTATCAACTTCCAGACGTAGACCCACTACTGATCCTATCAACCCTACAAAAGACCACTACTATCCCTTATCAACTGGTACATAACCCCACTACCTATCCCTATCCAACCTGTCCAGAGTAGACCACTACTGCTCCTTACTCAAACTTTCCCAGAAACCCACTTACTATCCCTCTATAAACCTGTCAACAGTAGACCCCATACTGAGCCTATCAACTGCAGAGTAGACCACTACTGATCCTCTATAACAACTGTCCAGAGAGACCCACACTCATCCTTATCAACTGCTGGAGAGAGACCCACTACTGATCCTTATAAACTGTCCAGAGTCAACCCCACTACCATCCTTATAACACTGTCCAGAGAACCCCCCTACTGACCTTATAAACTGAGAAGTAGACCCACCTTCTTAAAACTGCCCGAGTAGACCCACTACTATCCTATAACCACTGTCCAGATACCCACACTACCACTCAAACTGCCAAAACCCCACTACTTGATCCTTCATCAACTGTCCAAAGTAACCCCATTACTGATCCTTATCAACTGTAAGAGTAGACCACTATCTGATCCCTTACAACTGTCCAGAGTACAACCCACTACTGATCCCTTACAAACTTCAGAGCGTAACCCACACTCCGTCCTTTAACTGTCCAAAGTAGAACCCATTCACTGATGCCTTACACACTGGAGCGATTTAGTAACCACACACACCTAGCTATCCTTATAAACTGCCAGTACCTAGCTATCCCCATTACATACACCCACCTTGCCCTTATCATCCTGGAGTCATCCAGAATATACCCCCCGCCTACGATCCTTGTTCCCACATATCTGTCTTCAGAGGCGCGCACCAGTCCGCTCAGCAACTCTCAACCGGACTCCGACCCCTCCGTCCATTTATACAAACAACGCGTTTTCCAATGCCCTTCAATATCTAGAACCACTACTATCTCCCCTTACTCAATTAACGCACAGACGCAGTGACCACTACTGATCCTTAGCAACTGTCCAGATAGATCCCCTTTCACTACTGAATTTTACCCACCTGCATAAACTTCCAGGGTTACCCTCTTATGCACCCACTAAACTGATTTTCCATCTACCACTAAACTGTCGAGAATGGCAGCAGTCTCCATATCATCTCTAACCTCATCCTTAATCAACTGTCCAGATAGAACCCACTACTGACCTTAATTACCAAACTCTGATTCTCACGCAGTCACACACTGATCTCTTATAAACTGTCCACCGATTCGAACCTCTTAACCTCACTATCCTTATAAACGTGCTCACGCATTCGATAGACCCACCACTACGATCCTGATCCCTCCACTGTCCAAAAGTTTAAACCCACTACCTGCTCCTTAATCAACCTCCAGTAGACCCCACTACTGATCCTGATCCCCATCTGTCCATTAAACCAATTCACCCCGGTCCACCTTCACCTGATATACACCATCGACGATATCTTCCCATCCGACGATACCGACACCCTCCACGCACTACTATCCCTCAAAATATCACACCTTGTCTTCTAGACTAGAATTAAACCCAACACCTACATCCTTACGGGTCTCCCATATCTGTCCAGGATTTTAACTCCTTTAACCACCTGGCACTCACGCTTTAAGTCCTAACATATCTGTCCTTTACCCCACGGCAAACGGGCCAGTCCCTCATACCACCACGAGCCACACACGCCCAAAGTCCCTATCAATCTTAAATCCACTCTATCCAAACCGTGTCCCAAGTAGCTCGACACCTCCCACTAAACTCGAACATGCCACGGTTCATCAACTGTCTCCAGAGAGATCCACACCCCCCACTTACCACGACATTCGCATCGTTATCAACTGTGACGGAGTAACCACTTACCTCTTCACTGTAGTCAACTTAATCAATATCACCTTCCAAGCGCCGTAAACCGCCCGAAGTACCCTACTCTCTTTACATTCTAACTCTCCCAGAGGTACACGCCCACTACTACAGTCTCATTAACTCAACTTTGATCCCCCAACGCACGCTAGACCCACTACTAGTATTCCTCTACATTACCAACATGTCGCACGCAGGATAGCGCCTCTATTATGCAACCACTACACAACTTCTCAAAGCGTCTCCCAGATAACCCACTACTATCCCTCTACTTACCAAACAACTGACCCAGAGCATAGCACCTCTTAGCTATTGATCCTTATACAATACCAGTGGAGAG
>NC_036874.1:1445084-1447812 GCF_002910315.2 Salvelinus sp. IW2-2015 | reverse complement strand
TCTCCTCTCTTTCCCTCTCCCTCTCTTCTCCCCCCTCCTCTTCCTTCCCTGTCTCCTCTCTCTCCTCCTTTCAAGCCAGCATGACAACTCCATGAGTTGGCAAGAGAGCAGTAACAGACTGACACCCAGGCTAACAGACTGACACCCAGGCCAACAGACTGACACCCAGGCCAACAGACTGACACCCAGGCCAACAGACTGACACCCAGGCCAACAGACTGACACCCAGGCTAACAGACTGGCACCCAGGCTAGGAATCCCTCTTTCAGAAATGTAACTGGTGAGCGATACTGCTCTCTGCTGGACAGAAGCTTGAACTGCAGTGTAATCATCATAGTGACCACTAGAGGGCAATGGTACTCCATCACCACAATTCAATATCTAAACTCAGGCAAAAAAAAGAAACGTCCCTTTTTCAGGACCCTGTCTTTCAAAGTTAATTTGTAAAAATCCAAATAACTTCACAGATCTTCATTGTAAAGGGTTTAAAGACTGTTTCCCATGCTTGTTCAATGAGCCATAAACAATTAATGAACCTGTGGAACAGTCGTTAAGACACTAACAGCTTACAGACGGTAGGCAATTAAGGTCACAGTTATGAAAATTAGGTTTATGTCGTTTTTTTCAGTCTGATAGTCTTTAATAAATAAATGATTTGACCAAGTTAATCTGCTCACGTTGTGTGTGTGTTCAATTATTTGTGATATTTGTTACAATGTAAACAATAACTCCTATTCATACTGAATAATCAGATGCGTGTTGCTTTATTTTCCCYTATTTCGTTTTTTACTCATTTATTTTATCTCCATTATCAGGAAGTGACAGTTGTGCACCGGGGCCTCCCACTCCTCTTCCTATTCTGGTTAGAGCCAGTTTGCGCTGTTCTGTGAAGGGAGTAGTACACCGCGTTGTACCAGATCTTCCATTTCTTGGCAATTTCTCGCATGGAATAGCCTTCATTTCTCAGAACAAGAATAGACTGACGAGTTTCAGAAGAAAGGTCTTTGTTTCTGGCCATTTTGAGCCTGTAATCGAACCCACAAATGCTGATGCTCCAGATACTCAACTAGTCTAAAGAAGCCTCTCTCTCTCCCTCCTCTCTTTCCCGCTCTCCTCCTCTCTTTTCCCGCTTCTCTCTCTTTCCCTCTCCTCTCTTCTCCCCCTCCTCTTCCTTCCCTGTCTCCTCTCTTTCCCTCTCCTCTCTCCTCCCCTCCTCTTCCTTCCTGTCTCCTCTCCTCTCCCTTTCAAGCCAGCATGACAACTCCATGAGTTGGCAAGAGAGCAGTAACAGACTGAACACCCAGGCTAACAGACTGACACCGCAGGCCAACAGACTGACACCCAGGCCAACAGACTGACACCCAGGCCAAGACTGACACCCAGGCCAACACCAGCTGACACCACAGCTGACACCCAGGCAACAGACTGACACCAGGCTAACAGACTGCACCCAGGTAGGAACCCTCTTTCAGAAATGTAACTGGTGAGCGATACGCTCTCTGGACAAAGCTTGAACTGCAGTGTAATCATCATAGTGACCACTAGAGGGCAATGGTACTCCATCACCACAATTCAATATCTAAACTCAGGCAAAAAAGAAACGTCCCTTTTTCAGGACCCTGTCTTTCAAAGTTAATTTGTAAAAATCCAAATAACTTCACAGATCTTCATTGTAAAGGGTTAAAAGACTGTTTCCATGTTGCAATGAGCCATAAACAATTAATGAACTGTGGAACAGTCGTTAAGACACTAACAGCTTACAGACGGTAGGCAATTAAGGTCACAGTTTGAAAAAGGTTTATGTCGTTTTTTCAGTCTGATAGTCTTAATAAATAAATGATTTGACCAAGTTAATCTGCAGTTGTGTGTTTTAATTATTTGTGATATTTGTTACAATGTAAACAATAACTCCTATTCATACTGAATAATCAGATGCGTGTTGCTTTATTTTCCTATTACGTTTTTTTACTCTTTTATTTTTATCTCCATTATCAGAAGTGACAGTTGACTCGCCTCCACTTCTTTTCTTTTTTGGTTAAGACAGTTTGCGCTGTTCTGTGAGGGAGTAGTACCCGCGTTTGTACCAGATTCTTCCATTTCTTGGAATTTCTCGCTTGGAATAGCTCATTTCTAGAACAGAAAGACTGACGAGTTTCAGAAGAAAGGTCTTTGTTTCTGGCCATTTTGAGCCTGTAATCGACCCCACAATGCTGATGCTCCAGATACTCAACTAGTCTAAGAAGGCCAGTTTTTTTGCTTCTTTAATCAGGCAACAGTTTACAGCTGTGCTACATAATTGCAAAAGGTTTTCTAATGATCAATTAGCCTTTTAAAATTATTAACTTGGACTAGCTACACAACGTGCCATTGGAACACAGGAGTGATGGTTGCTGATAATGGGCCTCTGTACACTGTAGAATATTCCATAAAACATCTGCCGTTTCCAGCTACAATAGTTATTTACAACATTAACAATGTCTACACTGTATTCTGATAAATTTGATGTTACTTTAATGGACAAAAAAATGTGCTTTCTTTAAAAAATACAAGGACATTTCTAAGTGACCCCAAACTTTTGAACGGTAGTGTAGATATATATATATATATATATATATACATGTGTTTACAGAGCTTTCCATAGTCCACTCCAGTTTCTTCAACTGTCTTCTGACTGTATTAGAGCGATTTGATGTTTGATGCCACAGAGTCCAGATGGCCTTTTGCGATC
>NC_036874.1:1431233-1440593 GCF_002910315.2 Salvelinus sp. IW2-2015 | reverse complement strand
CGGTGTTTTAATTGCTTCTTTAATCAGGACAACAGTTTACAGCTGTGCTAACATAATTGCAAAAGGGTTTTCTAATGATCAATTAGCCTTTTAAAATTATTAACTTGGACTAGCTAACACAACGTGCCATTGGAACACAGGAGTGATGGTTGCTGATATGGGCCTCTGTACACTCTGTAGATATTCCATAAAACATCTGCCGTTTCCAGCTACAATAGTTATTTAACATTAACAATGTCTACATGTATTTCTGATAAATTTGATGTACTTTAATGGAACAAGCTCATCATCTCCAACCATCAGTGAGTCGATGGCTTCAATAGTCTCGCTGGAAAGGGAACACAATGTAAACATGTGCAGCAGACAGTAAAGACCAGCAGTCGATTTATTTCAGCATGATTTTCTTTAGCATTATTAAGCCTACTTTACAGTATTGTAGCCTACTGTACCTGTTCATTTTCCTGGGATTTCGTGTTCGGCGGTAACACAGGCGAATAGCACTGTCCGTGAGCCTAATCCCCAAGTCTACCAGTATTTTACCGACACGTTTAATTATTCAAGGCTCCTTTCTCTTCTCTGTCTCTGAGTTCTTTAAATAATACAAAAGAAGCCCGTGCACCCGTGATGAGCGATCGGCAGGACGACAGACTTTTACCGCGTCCACCAAATGCATTCAAGCCCCACCTGGATGGATCCATAACTAATTACTATGGGAATAAATATCACCGAATGACAAGAGTATGGGGACAGGTCTTAATCAATCAATCTGATTTTTATTTGGAAATGTTAGGATGTTTTTGTGCTCTTCACTGTCACAATATGAAAAACGTTCAAATGCATTTATGAATTAAATCGCTTTAGCCGGCATGTTATGGTTCATGTGATAAAGGTGCTCACGGGCCTAATTTATATAATTAATATTAATTCGGAGGGTAGAAATTATTAAACATTAAAGCATTAGACCTCTCACTAAAGGCGTCAGTCKTACAAAGGTTATACTTAAATCCTAAATGGTTCTCTAGTKAAATTAGTAGGAATGTGTCTCCCCATGTTCAAGAATGACCTTTTTCCATTTATTCAGATTACAACATATTACTTTCGGTTATTTGAAAACAAAATAATCTAAAAAATATTGTTATTTAAAAAAACTAGCCACAGAAAGATGTTTCAAATTTCAGTTTAATCCACCAGAAAAAAAAACAGAACAAATAATACCACAAATATTGTGGTTAAACTCAAATATACTAATTGATATAAAAAAATATATATTTTTCKKAAAAWWWWTTTTTTTAAAGGTATAATCTTTGTAAATTATATCATAAATAMGACTGGTGGAGTTAAGTCACACATGCAACTAACACAAATATGTAAATGTCTGCTCTACCCAGAATTACAACCAACTAATTGCAGCATTACCACAAAACAGGAAGAGGAAAGTAGAAGGGGAAAACAGGAAGTAGATGCAGGAAAACAGGAAGTAGATGGGGGAAAACAGGAAGTAGATGGGGGGAAAACAGGAAGTAGATGGGGGAAAAGTGAGGAACTTGTCTGTCGGCCCTGGAGGCATTTTGAAATCATGTTCTCAAACATAACAAGGGCTATTAGCAGCACAATAGACACGATGTGGTCCCCAAAAACACCTCTCTGACATAGGGTCCAGCATATCTCTTTACGATGTCATTGAATGTCTCGCCAGCTTTGATCCAAGCCCAGGTTCTGCAGAAGGTAAAGGTCTTTGTTTGTCAGACCGACTCATTGGGTCGAAACTACAGAACAGTCAAACAAGAGAACACACACATGGTTAATTTTCCCTGGAAAATATATTTAAATTGTCTTACAGAGTCTTTCCATCAGTCCACTCCAGTTTCTTCAACTGTCTTCTGACTGTCATTGAGCGATGTTGATGTTGAGATGCCATCAGATGACAGATGGCCTTGCCGATCGCTCATCATCTCCAACCATCAGTGAGTCGATGCTTCAATAGTCTCGCTGGAAAGGGAAACACAATTGTAAACATGTGCAGCAGACAGTAAAGACCAGCAGTCGATTTATTTCAGCAGTAATTTTCTTTAGCATTATTAAGCCTACTTTACAGTATTGTAGCCTACTGTACCTGTTCATTTGCTGGATTTCGCGTTTTATTCTGCCATGGAAATACACATTTTCCTGTTACAAAGTCATTTAGGGTTGCCTATGCCTTTTGTTCCCCACGTGGACCAATTATTCAGTGAATTGTGAAAAGCCATCCAAGATTGTTCCAGATGTTGTGTTCTAGGGAGGGATATTGGTTGTGGTAGAATCTGTTTCATTTCCTTCCGTATTGTTCTATGTGTCTCAGATGTCGATGTCTCATCCTCTGAAACGACACGTAAAAAGATTCTGGGGATTCTTGTTCGTGCTGCTGCTCCAGTTTCTGCCTGCGGCTATGGAGCCTGACCTGTTCACCGGACGTGCTACCTCTCCAGACGTGCTGTTTTCAACTCTCTAGAGACAGCAGGAGTTTAGAGATACTCTAATGATCGGCTATGAAAAGCCAACTGACATTTACTCCCTTTCGGAAAAGCGACCACGACTCCATTTTGTTGATTCCAGCCTACAACAGAAACAACAACAAGCTCCCGCGCTCAGGTCTGTTCAACGTCGGTCCGACCAATCTGAATCCACGCTTCAAGACTGCTGCGATCAACGCGGATTGAATATGTCCATCGCGTCCAACAAGCCAATATTGACGAATATGCCTGATCGTGAGCGGAGTTCATTGGAGGCTTGACGATGTCGTACCACAGCAAAGCGATAAAACATCCAAACCAAAACGTGGATTGACGCAGATTCGCGTGAAACTGACAGCGCCGAACCACTGCTTTTACCGGGCAGGTGACCGGCAAGCATGACCGACTACAAAACAGTGATGCTATTCCCTTCCGAAGGCATCAAACAGGCTAAGTCTCAGTGACCGAGACAGAAATCGAGTCGCAATTCAACCGCTCAGACCAAGAGGTATGTGGCAGGGTCCTACAGTCAATCAACGGGATTACAAAAAGAAAACGCAGCCCCTCGCGACCCAAGGATGTTTGCTCCCAGACCGGCTAACAACTTTTTGCCCGCTTTGGAGGACAATACAGGTGCCCAACTGACACGGCCCCTACCAAACCTGCGGGCTCTCCTTCACATGCAGCCCGAGGTGAGGTAATACATTTAAACGTGTTAACCCTCCGCAAGGCTGCAGGCCAGACGCATTCAGCCCGCGTCCTCAGAGCATGCACAGACAGCTGGCTGGTGTGTTTACGGCATATTCAATCAATCTTATCCCAGTCTGCTGTTCTCCACATGCTTCAAGGAGGGCACTCATTGTTCTGTTCCCAAGAAGCTAGGTAACTGAGCTAAAACGACTACCGCGCTCCGGTAGCACTCACTTCCGTCATCATGAAGTGTTGAGAGACTAGTCAAGGGACATATCACTCCAACCCTGCCGGACACCTAGACCCACCAATTTGCTTAACCGCCAATAGGTCCACAGACGACGCAATCGCAACCACACTGCACACTGCCCTAAACCCATCTGGAACAAGAGGTAATATCCAGTGAGAATGCTGTTCATGCGATTACACTTCATGCATTTAACACCAATAGTACCCTCCAAACTCGCATCAAGCTCGGACGCCTGGGTCTCGACCCCTGCCCTGTGCAACTGGGGTCTGACTTCTGACGGGCGCCCAGTGGTGAGGGTATGGGGTTAAAACACTCCACCCGGCGATCTCAACACTGAGGCCCACAAGGGTGCGTTCTGAGCGCCTCTCCTGTACTCCTGTTCACCCACGGATGCGTGGCATCACGCCTCCACTCATCATCCGTTTGCGGATGACACTAACAGTGTACGGCTTGATGACCGAACAATCGACGAGACGGCCTACAGGAGGAGGTGAGGGCCCTCGGAGTGTGGTGTCAGGAAAATAACCTCACACTCACCGTCAAAAAACAAAGGGATGGATTGTGCGACTGCAGGCAACCAGCAGAGGTAGCACCCCCTATCACATCGACGGTCAGTAAGTGACGAACAGGTGTGAAGTTTAAGTTCCTCGTTGCACATCACGGACGAAACTGAATTGGTCGCCCCCACGACAGACAGCGTTGTGAAGAAGGCGCAGCAGCGCTCTTCAAGCTCAGGAGGCTGAAGAAATTCGGCGTGTCCACCAAAAGCACTCACAAACTTTAGCAGATGCACACATACGAGAGCATCTGTCGGGCTGTATCACCGCCTGGTACGGCAACTGCTCCGCCCACAACCGTAAGCTCTCCAGAGGGTAGTTGAGGTCCGAGAAGCATCGACCAGGGGCAGACTACCTGCCCTCCAGGACACCTACACACCGATGTCAGCAGGAAGGTGCATAAAGAATCATCAAGGACAACAACCACCCAAGCCACTGACCTGTTCACTCCCGCTTATCAATCCAGAAGGCGAGGTCAGTACAGGTGCATAACAAAGCAGACCGAGAAACTGGGAAAAACAGCTTCTTCTCAAGGCATCAAGACTGTTTAAACAGCCACCACTAACCATTTGCGGCCGTGCCAACATACTGACTCAACTCCAGCCACTTAAAAATGGGAAATTGATGCGGAAATTATGTAAAAATTTACTCACTAGCCACTTTAAGCAATGCCTACTTAATACACATGTTTACATACCCTTAGCATTCTCCCATCTCAATATGTATATTACTGTAACTCTAGTATCATCTACTTGCATCTTGCATCTTTTATGCAATAATGTTACCACTAGCCATTAACTATGCACTTTATGTTTACATACCTACAGTACTCATTCATACGTATGATACCGTACTCTATACCATCTACTGCATCTGCCTATGCCGTTCTGTACCAACCACTCCTTCATCGATATCTTTATGTTACATAATCCTTTATCCCTTTACACTTGTTGTAAAGGTAGTAGTGTGGAATTGGTTAGTGTTTAGATTACTGTTGTTATTACTGATTGTGGAACTCAAAGCACAAGCATTTCGCTACACTCCGCATTACTACATCTGCTAACCATGTGTAAATGTGACTATAACAATTTGATTTGATTTGATTGAGGTGCTGACTTGCCTGCACACTCTAACACCACTGTGATTATATTATTTGACCCTGCTGGTCTTTAGCCATTGAAATCTTGGGCATTGTTTGTTAATACTCCACCACACAGCAGAAGAGGATGGCCACCCTCAGAGCTGGTTCTCTCTATGGTGTCTTCTAGGTTCTGGCCTTTCTAGGGAGTTTTTCCTTGCCACCCCGTGCTTCTACCACCCCCTGCTTCCTCTGCTGTTTGCGCGTCTTTCTAGGCGGCTTTTCTGTACCAGCATTCTGAGCACAGTCAAGCTATGGGTGTCAACCTAGAACCACTGCTCTGGTGTCCAGCTGGAACTTGTCGTGGTGCAGCCTGGAAAGCCTGGAACACTGCTCTGGTGAGCTGGAACACTGCTATTGGTGTCAGCCGGACAACTGCTCTGGTGTCAGCCTGAAACGGACATCTGCTCTGGTGGCAGCCTGGAAACTGCTATGGTGTCAGCCTGGAACATACTTCTGGAGCAGCCTGGAACCTGCCTGGTGCACCGTGGAAACAGCTGGACAGGCCGGACAGCTGCTGCTGGTGTGAGCCTAGGAACGAGCCTGGATCACTGGACACTGGCTGCCTGGGTAGGAACACTGCTCTGGGAGTTCAGCCTGGAACAACTGGCTCGGTGTCATGGTCAGTCCTCTGGACCTGCCTGGCCTTACGGATCAGCCTGACTGCTCTGGAGTTCAGCCTGGAACACTGCTCTGGAGTCCCTGGGCACTGCTCGGTGCAGCTGGAACGCTGGAAAGCTGCTCTGGTTGTCAACCTGGAACAGCACTGTGAACATGCGGCTGGTGTCAGCTCTGGAACAGCTGGAACACTGCTCTGGTGTGCTGAAGCCTGGGAACACTGGCTCTGGAGTCAGCCTGGAAAGCCCTGGAACACTGCTCTGTGTAGCTGACTGGGTGTAAGAACGCTTGGGTGGTGACGCCTGGAACTTGTCCTGGTGTCCAGCTGGAACAGCCTGGAACACGGCTCTGTGTCAGGCTGGAACACTGCTCTGTCGTCAGCCTGAGAACAACTGCTTGGGTCAGTGGCAGCCTGGAAACACCTGGTCGCAGCTGGCCGCGAGCGAAGCGGACGGGGCTGACGCTGGTCAGTTGACCCCGGAGGGAGGGAGGGAGGAGGAGGGAGGGCGAGGGAGGAGGATAAGCTCTGACAATCCATGGGGGGTTATTAACTGTAAGAGGATGGATGTGTTTATCACTTGAGTTTTGTTTTCCATACATCTCGACCTACTCATCTCTCTTCCTCTCTCTCTCTTCTCTCTCCTTTTCTCGCTCTCTCTCTTCTCCCCGCTCTCTCTTTCTCCTCTATCTTCTTCTCTGCTCTCTCTCTCTCTTATCCTTCCTCTTCTCTTCCCTCTCGGCTCTCTTCTGCCCTCCTGCTCGTGTCTATTGGAGCCGATATGACATCGTCAACAAGTTATTACCACAACAGTTACAGCAGGTTACAACCTTGGCCAAACCACCCCCCACTCCCTTCCTCCATCGAAGCCCAGGTGTATCCGCGGGGGGTAATGGGGTGTGACAGGAGGGATGGAGAGTGAGAGAGGGTGGAGAGGAGCTCCACGACTCAGCGCTTTCTACAGGGACTCTCTCCGTCTTCTCTTCACCCTCCCCTCCTTCCTTCTTTCTCGCCTTCCTCCGTCTTCCTTCCTTAATTTGCCTGTTGTTTTTCCCCAGAGGCGAAGATGAGAAAATCAACTGAGATGTCATGTGTTGGCGGTGGTTGGAGGGCCATAGGAGCACTCTTCCTCTGGTCTTAAACAAAGTCCCAATGCCCAGGGCAGTGATTGGGGACACTGCTGCCTGTGTAGGGTGCCGTTCTTTTCGGATGGGCCGTTAAACGGGTGTCCGACTCTCTGAAGGTCATTAAAGATCCATGGCCTNGGTGTCCTGACTCTCTGAGGTCATTAAAGATCCCATGGCACTTATCGTAAGAGTAGGGGTGTTAACCCCGGTGTCCTGGCTAAATTCCCAATCTGGCCCTCAACCATCACGGTCACCTAATAATCCCCAGTTTACAATTGGCTCATTCATCCCCCTCCTCTCCCCTGGAACTATTCCCCAGGTCGTTGCTGCAAATGAGAACGTGTTCTCAGTCAACTTACCTGGTAAAATAACGGTAAAATAAAAAAATCTAAAAAATAAAATTTCCTCATTTTGTTGTGTTACAGCCTGAATTCAAAATGTATTTAAAAAATAATAATTCCTACCCATCTACACACAATATGCCATAATGACAAAGTGAAAACATGTTAATTAATAATTGAAGTAATATGTAGCAGTGTGATTATGTTTACCTCTTACCATTTAGTAATTTTCCCTTTAAATATGTATGTATTTAATCGAGGTGTGACACTTGACAGTAGATTAGGCAACATTTAAAATTTCCCACACTAAATGTCAAAATAGACACATATTTTGGAAAAAAATCATATGCATTGTAACATCATATGCAAAAAAAAAAATACATCATTGCTCATTAGTATAATTACATTTTATGTCATCATCCTGCCTTTTTGATCATTTATATTTTGATTTCGGATTAATACACTAGTTGACATGAAGTTAGCATTTAGTAAAACATGAAATTCAGTGTACTACATACCCATGGTGAAAGTAGCTGTCACTTTCTGTGTCTTCATTTTGAACCCAGTTCATGCAGTTGTTTTCTGAACAGAAAGAAAAATATACATTTTATTGACTGTTCTTATGAACCACTATTAATGTGCAATGGTGGACTCCATTCAAGTTAAACTTAATGTGTAACTTGGTAAGGAAACGTGTGCACTTGAACTCATTTAGGTGTGCCAGATCAAGAGGTATAAAGATCTCAAAAAGTTTTCTATAATTTTTGTATAGTAGGCTGCTGTAAAAATTGATTTATACACCCTCGTGAAATTTTATAGGAAAATCTAAATTTGTGTTGTATTTTTTCTATGAGAAATCTGCCTTTTACTGCAGCACGTCAATCATCTTACTTCATAAAAGAAGAAAAGTAATTTCTAGTTTTCAAACAGTCTACCAGCACCCAGCAATTCACTCTGAAACCAATACATATTCTGATACAGTAATTGGTGAAGTTCATCAAAAGTGGAGTGTTTTCCCAAATATAACACATAATACATCAAATAAAAGGAATCCACATCCATCCATTATACTGATGAATGTATATCACTTAAATCATGTAACCGTTACTTCATAAAAGAGGAAAAGTTTCGAAACAGTCTGCCAGAAATTCTGAATCCTATATATATTCTGTGACAGTAATAGTTGTCGTTCATCAAAAGTGGATGGGTTTTCATATATAACACATACATAATACCCATAATCTTCATAGTTTCAATGTTTTTTATTTACATTATCCATTTAGGACTTATATCCTTTCTTAAAAGCCAATTTTGGGATTATCTTCCTCATGTGACATGTGTACATACCTTGTGTTATATTTTCTATAATTTTTTTTTACTGTGTGCAAATAAAATATGTTAAAAAATCAAAGCTTTTCCATGTATAGATTACATTATACAGTAAAGGTCATTACTTACCTACAGAAAACACTTTACTGCCAGTCTCCTTATTTCTGTAATTTCTCCAAAAATCAATTGAGGAAGGAATTGGTCAATGACAATAAACAATCACAATATCTAGCTTCTATCCGCTCTAAAATGTTATTGTCCGTGTAGTTGTGTTTGCCATTCCAAGCTTACAATTGAACTGTTCATTTGTATACTGTCATGCCAATGTATTTCTAGTTTCTATTTATATTACTCTAGGGCTGTTATGATGCCACAAATTCTTCACCTTTCAAGTGACGTAAATATTTTGGGAGGCACAAAATATAAGATAAAGATTATGAAAAAGGGAGGGACAATGGATGGGCGGGTGAATGCATGTGAAAGGTCTTGTGCATAATACTGTTATTGTTATTTCCCAAGATACTGACGTGGTATTGAAAACTGGTCAGGTGAAAGAAAACTGGTTAGGTGTTCTGACAAAAATTTGGGAGGGACAAAAGATATGAAAAAGGGTGGAACAAAATATGGGCAGGTAAATCAGTTTGTGAGTATAATAACAATTTCGTTTTCCCCAATTACTGACCTTATTGTATTGAAAACTGGTCAGGCACAATTACAATTTTTCAACGTTTTCTATAGTCAAAAACATACTTTTATTTAGTCAGTGGCCTAAGGTTATAATTCAGCCTTTTTCTATTTAACAGTCCTACACTCACACACCTGC
>NC_036874.1:1374160-1430098 GCF_002910315.2 Salvelinus sp. IW2-2015 | reverse complement strand
CGATCAGGTGAAAGAAAACTGGCTAGGTTTTCTGAAGAAAACTTGTGGGAGGGTCAAAAGATAATGTGAAAAAGGGAGGGACAAAAGATGGGTAGRTGAATCTCTTTGAGAGTATAATTACAATTGTTAGTTCCCCAGTTACTGACCTTCTTGTATTGAAAACTGGTCAGGTGACAAACATTTTTCAAGATTTTCTATAGGCCAAAACTTGCTTAATTACACTTAATTTACTTAACTTTTGAGCCATTCATTTAATTTAGTCAGTGGCCTAAAGTGATCACTCAGACTTTTTTATTTAACAGTCCTACACTCACATACCTGCCAATTCCAATATATTTGAACTAACATAACCTAGCTGTTTCTTCTAACAGTAGATTCAGTTTATGAATCTCTAACAAAAGAGATGTCAAGGTATTTTGTAATCAGCTGCTAACTATGATTGAGAGTCACAATGACCCCACATGGTGAACCCAACAACGGAGGAAATCGTCTTGGATTTCCAGATTTCTAGTTTTATAGTGAGTTGAACTTGTGTTAATAAGAATAATATACACTGTACAAAAATATAAACGCAACATGCAACAATTTCAAATATTTTAATGAGTTACACAGTTCATATAAGGAAATCAGTTCATTGAAATAAAATCATTAGGCCCTAATCTATGGATTTCACATGACTGTGAATACAGATATGCATCTGTTGGCCACAGATACCTTAAAAAAAGGTAGCGGTGTGGATCAGAAAACCAGTCAGTATCTGGTGTGACCACCATTTGCCTCATGCAGCGCAATACATCTCCTTCACATAGAGTTGATCAGGCTGTTGCTTGTGGCCTGTGGAATGTTGTCCCACTTCTATTCAATGGCAGTGTGAAGTAGCTGGATACTGACGGGAACTGGAAGACGCTGTCGTACACGACGATCCAGAGAATCCCTAACAAGCTCGATGGGTGACATGTCTGGTGAGTATGCAAACTCTAAAACGATGGTGGAGGTGGCTTAGGGTAGAGAAATTAACATTAAATTCTCTGGAAACATTTCTGGTGGATGTTCCTGCAGTCAGCATGCCAATTGCACGCTCCCTCAAAACTTGACATCTGTGGCATTGTGTTGTGTGACAACACTGCATATTTTAGAGCGGCCTTTAATTTTCCCCAGCACAAGGTGCACCTGTGATAATGATCATGCTGTTTAATCAGCTTCTTGATATGCCACACCTGTCAGGTGGATGGATTATCTTGGCGAAGGAGAAATGCTCACTAAAAGGTAAGTAGACAAATTTGTGCACAGAATTTGAGTGAAATAAGCTTTAGTGTGTATAGAACATTTCTGGGATCTTTAATTGCAGCCCATTCATTTTAAACATGGTACCAACACTTTACATGTTGCATTTATCATTTTGGTTCAGAATGTATACAGTGCATTAGGAAAGTAGTCAGACCCCTTGACTTTTTCCACATTTTGTTACGTTAAAGCTTTATTCTAAAATGGATTAAATTAAAAAAATCCTCATCAATCTACACACAATACCCCATAATGACATGGCGAAAACGTTTTTTAAGTATTCAGACCCTTTGATATTAGACTCGAAATTGATAATCCTTGAGATGTTTCTACAACTTGATTGGAGTCCACCTGTGATAAATTCAATTGATTGGACATGATTTGGAAAGGCACACACCTGTCTATAAGGTCCCACAGTTGACAGTGCATGTCAGAGCAAAAACCAAGCCATGAGTTCAAATGAATTGTTTGTAGAACTCCATGACATGATTTAGTCGAGACACAGATCTGAGGAAGGGTACCAAAACATTTCTGCAGCATTGAAGGTCCCCAAGAACACAATGTCTTCCATCTTTCTTAAAGGGAAGAAGTTTGGAACCACTAAGACTTTTCCTAGAGCTGGCCACCCAGCCAAACTGAGCAATAGGGGGAGAAGGGCCTTGATCAGGGAGGTGACCAGGAACCCGATGGTTCCAGAGCTCCAGAGTTCCTCTGTGGAGATGGGAGAACCTTCCAGAAGGACAAGCATCTCTGCAGCACTCCACCAATCAGGCCTTTATGGTAGAGTGGCCAGACGGAAGCAACTCCTCAGTAAAAGGCACATGACAGCCCGCTTGGAGTTTGCCAAAAGACACCTAAAGGACTCTCAGACCATGGGAAACAAGATTATCTGGTCTGATGTAACCAAGATTTAACTATTTGGCTTGAATGCCGAGTGTCACGTCTCAAGGAAACCTGGCACCATCCCTACGGTGTAGCATGGTGGTGGCAGCATCATGCTGTGGAGATGTTATTCAGCGGCAGGGACTGGGAGACTAGTCAGGATCGAGGGAAAGATGAACAGATCAAAGTATTTTGGTATTTCATTAGGATCCCCTTTAGCTGTTGCAAAAGCAGCAGCTACTCTTCCTGGGGTCCACACAAAACATGACATAATATAGAACATTAATAGACAAGAACAGGTCAAGGACAGAACTACATTAATCTTTTTATAATGTTAAAAGGCACACATAGCCTACATATCAATACCAATACATACACACTAACTATCGAGGTCAAATAGGGGAGAGGCGTTGTGCCGTGGGTGTTACGTTATCTGTTTTTTAAAAACAGGTTTGCTGTTCACTTGAGTAATATGAGATGGAACGAAGTTCCATGCAATAATGGCTCTTTATAATACTGTACACTTTCTTGAATTTGTTCTGTATTTGGGGACTGTGAAAAGACCACTGGTGGCATGTCTGGTGGGGTAAGTGTGTGTGTCAGAGCTGTGTGCAAGTTGACTATGCAAACAATTTGGGATTAATATTTCTTATAAAAATAAGTGATGTAGTCTGTCTCTCCTTAACTCTTAGCCAAGAGAGAATGGCATGCATAGTATTTATATCAGGCTTTCTGATTACAATGAAGAGCAAGACGTGTCGCTCTGTTCTGGGCCAGGTGCAGCTTAACTAGGTCTTTCCTTGCAGCACTCGGCCACACGACTGGACAATAATCAAGATAAGACAAAACTAGAGCCTGCAGAACTTGCTTTTTGGAGTGTGGTGTCAAAAATGCAGAGCATCTCTTTATTATGGACAGATCTCTCCCCATATTTACAACCATTGAATCTATATGTTTTGACCATGACAGTTTACAATCTAAAGGTAACACCAAGTAATTTAGTCATCTCAACTTGTTCAACAGCCACCCCATTCATTACTAGATTCAGCTGAAGTCTAGAACTTAAGGAATGATTTGTACCAATTACAATTATCTTATTTTTTAGAGATGTTCAGCACCAGTTTATTACTGGCCACCCATTCCAAAACAGACTGCAACTCTTTGCTTAGGGTTTCAATGACTTCATTAGTTGTGGTTTCTGAATGTTATATGGTTGAATCATCAGCATACATGGACACACATGCTTTGTTTAATGCCAGTGGCAGGTCATTGGTAAAAATAGAAAAGAGTAGAGGTTCTAGAGRGCTGCYCTGCGGTACACCACACTTCACATGTTTGACATTAGAGAAGCTTACATTAAAGAAAACCCATTGAGATCTATTAGATAGATAGCTCTGAATCCATGATATGGCAAGGGTTGAAATGCCATAACACATACGTTTTTTCAACAACAGGTTACTGTCATGACGTTGCCTGCTTGGGTATTGCAAACCCCATCCCCCTCTCCCTGCCTCTCCCTTTCCTCCTTCAACCCATGCTGTGATCACAGAGAGACGTCGTAAATTCCTGAGAATCTCCTCATGGCTAAACAGTATTAGAGAGAGGGTACACTTTCAGGACAAAGAGGTTTCTTCCACCTCACAGAACTTGAGGTACGAACAGATTTCATGTTCCGGAAAAAGTATTAAAGATCGGTGAAGATCCCAGCTATTAACATGCCTGTTTGTCACCACGTGGGAAACTCATGTGAGACTGTGGGACTACATTACCATACCGCTGTTTATATAATAACCTCAGATATGAGGTTTACATCTGTTTGTTGTATAAAATGAATGAGTGAGTATGATACTGTTTGTATAATTGTGTAATATGATTTTGGACTGTTTAATGAAGAAAACTACAAATCCCTTTTTGATTTGAACTAAATCCAAGGACCGCCCCTGAGCCCCGTTGGGTCAGACATCCAAGGACAGCCCCTTCCTGCTATCTGAATAAAAGCCAACTCTGAGAAATTATCCTTTAGACCATGTTTTCTCCATCGTAGGAGAACGAAGGTTAAGTACCATTGCTGAATCTTTAACGATACCACGTGGTTAAACTCTTAGACGAATAAGAACAAGTCTTTGATATTGACTACTAGTATGCAGCTAGGAATTCGGTATCATTGAACGCGAAGAAAGACAACCGCCGAAACATCCATTCTATAACGAATGTCACTCTGAACTACCCACAAGAACTAAGACAGAGACAGAAGGAACTCCAACAGAAACTAACTTCTCTCCAACGATCAAGACAACACACACCGAGCGTAACTATATATATATTGATTGCAATTGTTCCCGAATGAGTGAGCGTTCATGTGTAAGGATTAGCATGTCAATTGTTATAATTATGGACTCTGTAGTGAATTCTTAGTCGAACGCAACTTTCCCTTTGTCTAACAGCCGCCATGCCGGTTCAGCCCCCTAGGGCATATTTCTCCCATCATTTTCATGTAACCATTTTTAAGTTTGTTTGTTTGTTTATGCATTTCTGTAAATGAATTAGTTAGTAATAAATAAATTATTTAAGACAATTGATGTATGGATGACTCATAGTGAAGACTGGGTTCGTGCAGATAACCAACAATTTACGACGTTTGGAATGAGACTAACGTGAGGTAAAATAAATAAATCATTAATCAGAAGACTATTGATCAGATATGAAAATATCTGAAAGGTTATATTGGGAAATTATAACTTTGTAATCTGACTACTTTCCCTGGGGCCCTCGAATTCATAGTTAATTAGTTACGTTACAACTCAGTTGATCGCGTAATCCCTAATTACAGGAATCTTTGATAAAAACTATAAGTCTTCAATTGAATGATAGCAAAGACACGACATTACAATATCAAAGGCTGCACTGAACTCTAACAGAAAAAAATCATGGCGGATGTAAGCAATGTCCCCACGTGCTCTGACAGCTTTCATGACTGGGATAAGTTCTTTCCTCTTCTGGCACACAGCTTCAGGGGAGTCCTTGTTGAGGAAGATATACATTCCTCAGACTTCGTCCAGGTCTCATGTGGGGATTCTGCAATTCCGTCCACAACCATTTTGTTCCGCCTTGATTGTCCCTCGAGATTTACCCGTCATTGTTATCATGGATTCACACACAGAACTGATGCCCTCTCTCAATGACTTACGATTGCTGTCATCTTGCCGTTCTCCTGTTTCACCTCGTCGAGCTGACCCTGGGAGAACTGCAAACTGTTCTTCAGGTCCTGGACTCATTTTTTTGTTTAAAAGATCCTTCACCTGWGAYASSRMKRYMCYMMWSWMYWCWMCMRYMSKCYYKYSKSYTTKKSWYKKYRKSWWSSWAKSTAGSWWMSKMKGTTACKYTKYSMMKTYYCRSASWTSSMMRSWYRSMRGGWMRMWKGRAMMMMAMAAACAGCAGGGATCTAGACAGCCACAAACCCGAGACAATCCGCGGTCCCAGCCACAATGGCTAACCGCGTCGCTGGCTACATTGAAATCCTCAATGAACCCTGCTAGCTTGATAGGCAGCTATTAAGCAGCTAGGCTAGCTGCTACGCCAAATAGCTCCTCAGACCCGGCCTTGGTTGGCAGGATCACTGGACAGAATAGCAGTCCCAGTAACTGATGTCAAATGCGTTGCGGGATCCAAACTAAAAACTTAGCTAGCTACGAAGAAACTTTCCAATACACTTTCAAAACAACAAACTTCTCAAAACAACAAACCAAGTTCTCCCTTGTTCCGCGTTCAACAAGATGTGTTCAACAGGAACTTATAGAGAGACTTATAGAGAGATCCTTGATGAAAACCTGCTCCAGAGCAAACAGGACCTGACTGGGGTTAAAGTTCACCTAAGCACACAGCCAAGACAACGCAGGAGTGGCTTCGGGACAAGTCTCTGAATGTCCTTGAGTGGCCCAGCCAGAGCCCGGACTTGAACCCGATCRAACATCTCTGGAGACCTGAAAATAGCTRTGCAGCWAYGCACCCCATCCAACCTAACAGAGCTTGAGAGGATCTGCAGAGAAGAMTGGGAGAAACTCCCCAAATACAGGTGTGCCAAGTTTGTAGTATCATACCCAAGACGACTCGARGCTGGAATCACTGCCAAAGGTGCTTCAATAAAGTACCGAGTGAAGGATCTGAATACTTATGAAAATGTGATATACATTTTTTAGGTTTTATACATTTGCTAAAATTTCTAAAAATGTATTTTTGCTTTGTCATTATGGGGAATTGTGTGTAGATTGATGAGGGGGAAAACAATTTAATCAATTTTAGAATAAGGCTGTAACGTAACAAAATGTAGAAAAAGTTGAGGGGTCTGAATACCTTCCAAATGCACTGTATATAGACATATACTGTACATACGTACATACATACATACACATTCAGTACCGGTCTAAAGTTTGGAGACACCTACTCATTCAAGGGTTTTACTTTATTTTTACAATGTTTTACATTGTAGAATAATAGTGAAGACATCAAAACTATGAAAAAACACATATGGAATCACGTAGTAAYCAAAAAAGTGTTAAACAAATCTARATATACTTTATACTTGAGATTCTTCRAAGTATCCGCCCTTTGCCTTGATGACAGCTTTGCACACTCTTRGYATTCTCTCAACCAGCTTCATGAGGTAGGTGTGCCTTGTTAAAAGTTCATTTGTGGAATTTCTTGAAAGACAAACACACTTTTATGAGTAGACTAAAACAACTGGACACACACACAACACACAAAAAGAAGAGGAAGGTAATGTTTTCCGGGATGTTCTTCCTCAGAGGGAGCAGAGGGAGAGTAGCAGGTTAGCGCCCTCGCACACTAACCTCTTCAGGACAGAGAGTACGACRTGTTCCGCCTCCTCACCACCTACACACATCTCCTCCCTCATCCCTTCTTTCKCCCMGTCTTACCARTAAYGSCTGTACCACAGGGAGTGTTCTCRATAGCTCCATGGCTGTGTRYATGCASTATAAGGGTTGCTCCCCGCTCTGGCCCTCTCCACAGTCACCTTAAAAACTCTCTCAGCCAACCCCTCGGACACTGTCACCGGAGAGTCTTCATACACACTGCTGCATCTCGAGAATCTCTACTTTTTTGTTAATCTGCAAAAAACGAGATAACAACAACCAATGTATTTTATGAAAAAATTAACGTGCCTTTTCACATTGCTGACGTTTCCATTTTACATCAGAAAACCATTGTCTAAGATGTACACGGACCGGGTCACAACCTTGAGTATCTGGCATGACAATAATAAAAGTAACCACGGGAAGCACGTTGGCCATTTTAATTCATAAACATTAGGCCTCTACTCTCTGTAAAATTCACACAATTACCCTGTATTTATAAACACTAAAAAATCACCTGATTTTATTTTGCAAATTGAACATGAAATCACTCACAATTGAAATTACCTGAATGTCAAGCCCTGGACTGGTACCCAGGCTAACTGCCTTCTATTTTGAACACATGTATTTTCATTGTTAGAGCGACCACTTGAGTATCTGGTCAATATATTGGATAAAATGCGGTCACACACAATATCTTACATTTATTAGTTGGAGGACATGTTTAATGTTGCCTTGTTTATCAGTACAACGAAAATGTGTATTCCACCTGTCACAGTACCCAACCCTCTGACATACTATTCACGCAACAGTCTGGGAGCATCAGGTAAGCCTCAGAGCAGTACCCAGGTAGCAGTTCAGGGGTTTATGTGCCTTGCTCAAGGACACAGTGGCAGAAGGGGTTGGAACCAGACCTGGATAAATAGTATATTCTAAATACTCTAACTAGCTGTGGTCGATGATTGAGCTTGCCTGGCACAATGGGACCACTGTAATAGTCCCAAAAGAGCAAACCACATCTTTCTGGCACTCCACTCCAGACAGGCTCAATACTATTTGAACTCAGGTCAGAGCAATTGTTTCTTTTATAAAGCCCTTTTTACATCAGAGGTGATCAGGAGGTGCTTTACAGATACCCGGCCTAACACCCATTGAACCACAGCCTTGTGGTGCACAGGACTAATCCTGTCAGCAACACCAGCAACAATACTGCTACTAAATACTGTAATGAAAAAATAACTTATTCTGGTATCTTTTGAATTATTTTTAAATATTAGGTTGTTATGGCACCTTTAACATTCACAAAGTGTTACCCAAATTATTTAGATAAGCAATTTGGGCGAGTTTCTTTCAACATGTGAGTATCACTTGTGAACCTGTACATCCCTGAGAGTGATGCCTGACTCAACATGTCTAATTGTTACTATCAGAGCCTTCTTGACTAATAAGGACTGTTTATATGGATGTAATGTGTGTGCATTTCCGTTGTACTTGCTAGGTGCAAACACAACACAAGTTTTAGAGAGTATGTTAATCTTCGAGGGTGTGACTTTTTAGGGTGTGACCAGATTTAAGACTCATTGTATACCAACCTACTTAGAGACAGTGCTTGGAAAGAAGATATTTATATTCATATGACATTTCACATTCATTAAATCCCGAGGCATGGTCCGTGTCCAATATATGTCTTGCCTACTACTTACTAAAAGTACATACTTCTGTGTACTAATCGTACTATAGATTATTTAGAACATACTGTTTAGTAAAACATATGCAGGAAGCAAGAATATCAACATACTAAGTTTATTCATACTGCGAAGACATCTAATGCGTGATTTCCCGCCATTTGTTCATTTTGGTATCATCAGCTGTTGAATGTATGCATTTAAAGTATACACATGTTTTACCAGTGTCTGCAATGTTTTTCAAGAGACACTTGTTCTACAACTATGAACTATGCTATGAAAGTAGCTTGCAACTTGAAGTTTTGTAATTTCATGTAAAGACAAAACATTTTCTGCTGTAATATTGATGTGCTTATAAAGACAGTATAGCTACACTTTACCTAGCAACAATACAAATAAGTTCTGTGTAGAGGAGAACCACAGATAGAACAAGGAGCATACAAATCTTCGGTACAACTTCAGCTGTCCCAGAAATAGCATGGCATTCAATTCTATTTCTATGGTATTTTCTAAGGATTTGGCTGTCTAACCACATACCGACATTCACAGGTCTCTGGGTGAGGTTCTGTCTTCATGTACGTACAAGTGCAGTCAGGTGGCAGGAGGGGTGGAGTGCATGACACTTCACCCTGGATATGACACTGGATATGACAGAGTTTGCCTCAAGCCATGGGTCCAGCAGTAGCCTACAAAGTAATAAGAGAAAAGTGCAAATTGCTGAATTTATGTAGATATTCTAAACAAAGTGTTTTGATAACTTTCAAGTGCAACGGTTCCATGTAGAATAAACCATCCTTATTGTTCTGCTAATACAACAATGTGCAAATATTATAATTGTCTTTCAAACCAATACAGATACAGTACCTATGAGCATTTATTTCTGGTGGTAGACGTTAGTCGTCATCCCTTCATTCGGTGTCCCATATAAGACAGTTTCCTGACATGTTTGAAGAACACACTCATTTTTAATAGGTCAGTAGCCAGTGATGCTGACGCCGTCACTATTTCCACATTCAAAACAACTGGGAACTGGGCACTCAGAAAAGAATGGGAGAAACTCCCCAAATACAAATCTGCCAAGCTTGTAGTACCATATTCAAGAAGACTTGAGGCTGTAATCGCTGCCAAAGGTGCTTTAACAAAGTACTGAGTAAAGGGTCTGAAAACTTGTGTAAATGTCATATTTCAGGTTTTTATTTTTTATAAATTAGCAAAAAATTCTAAAAACCTATTTTTGCTTTGTTATTATGGGTAGATTGTGTAGACTGATGAGGGAGAAAAATATTAAATACATTCTAGAAGAAGTCTGTAATGTAACGAAATGTGGAAAAAGTCAAGGGGTCTGAATACTTTCTGAATGCACTGTGTAGCGAATGTGCCCACTCTGGTATTGGCACGTGTGCTCTAGCTAACAGCTAGCAGATACATTGTGGGTATAGCCTACATCAGGGGTATTCAACTTTTACTCTACGAGGTCCAGAGCCTGCTGGTTTTCTGTTCTACCTGATAATTAAGTGCACATACCTGGTCTCCCTAAATCAGTCCCTGATTAGAGGGGAACAATGAAAAACATGCAGTGGAGCTGGCTTCGAGGTCCAACTGCAGCATCAATCATCATGTCACCAGAATAAGACCATCGATATTTATTGAAAGGAGAATCATGCTCATCACTGTGCACTTTCACCACACTGTGAAGTACATCATAACTTATTTAATTTGTAGCCTAATAAACTGCATGCTTTCCCGAGTTGTATTGGGAGAACCACACAACATATCGTCACATGAATCCAAGATTAATTATTTTTTTACGTACTTTACTCGCATAAAAAGGGAAGCACTGCTCACACAGCCGCGAGCTGCCCAGTGACACCGGCCTAATAGACAAGCTAAATTACTTCTATGCTTGCTTCGAGGCACGCAACACTGAAGCATGCATGTTAGCTTCAGCTGTTCCGAACGACTGTGTGATCACACTCTCCATAGCCGATGTGAGTAAGACCTTTAAACAGGTCAACAATCACAAGGCTGCGGGGCCAGACGGATTACCAGGACGTGTAGTCCGAGCATGCGCTGACCTACTGGCAAGTGTCTTCTGACATTTTCAAACGGTTCCTGTCTGAGTCTAATACCAACATGTTTCAAGCAGACAACTATAGTCCCTGTGCCCAAGAACACTAATGTAACCTTCCTARATGACTACCGACCCATAGCACTCATGTCTGTAGCCATGAAATGCTTTGAAAGGCTGATCATGGCTCACATCAACACCATCATCCCAGAAACCCTAGACCCACTCCAATTTCAATACCGCCCCAAGCAGATCGACAGATGATGCCATCTCTATTGCACTCCCCACTGCCCTTTCCCACTTGGACAAAAGGAACACCTACGTGAGAATGCTATTCATTGACTACAACTCAGCGTTCAATACCATAGGGACCCTGATCCAAACACCTCCCTCTGCAACTGGATCCTGACTTGCTGATGGGCGGGCCCCAGGTGGTAAAGTAGGTAAACAAACACATCTGCCATGCTGATCCTCAACACGTCGGCCCCTCAGGGTGTGTGCTCAGTCCCCTTCCTGTACTCCCTGTTCACTCATGACTGCATAGCCAGGTACGACTCCAACACCATCATTAAGTTTGCTGCACGACAACAGTTGTAGGCCTGATCACCGACAACGATGAGACAGCCTATAGGAGAAGGTCAGAGACACTGGTCATGTGGGTGCCAGGAAAACAAACCTGTCCCTCAACGTGATCAAGACAAAGGAGATGACTGTTGGACTGAGAGGACCGAGCACGCCCCCATTCTCTAGACGGGGCTGTAGTGAGCAGGTTGAGCTCTTCAATTTCCTTGGGTGTCCACATCACCAACAATTCTATGCATTGTTCCAAACACACCAAGACAGTCATGAGAAAGGGCACCGGCAAAAACTATTCCCCCATGGGTCTACAGATCCTCAAAAAGTTCTACAGCTGCACCATCGAGAGCATCCTGAATGGTTGCATCACTACAGAGGGTAGTGCATACGGCCCAGTACATCACTAGGGCCAAGCTTCCTGCCATCCAGGACCTCTATCCAGGACCCGTTAAACCTCTGTGAAGTGGATTATTTCTATAGAACTCCTTCCTGCTTATAGGATGGCTACTTGCCACAGTAAACAAAACATATGGGACCTACGAGGACCACACGTGGTCCCATGTGGCTCAGTTGGTAGAGCATGGCGCTTGCAACGCCAGGGTTGTGGGTTCATTCCACACGGGGGGACCAGGATGAATATGTATGAACTTTCCAATTTGTAAGTCGCTCTGGATAAGAGCGTCTGCTAAATGACTTAAATGTAAATGTAAATATGTACAGGTAGAAATATATTCATTTAGAGAAAACGTGTCATCTTGCGAAGTCAACATCCCCAGTCAGTGTGTCAGTGTTTTGACCAATGATATACTTTTTTTTGCACACATCCCAACTAACGATTTGCAGTGACCCAATCATAACAAATCCTAACTTGTATTTATCAGATGTGAATTGTACAACTTACCCTTACACAACACTATTTGGATATGAGAAATGTGATTTCAAGTTTCTGATTATTTATTGTTGTCTTAGGCATTGCCATCCTCCAATAACTAGACACACCCTAAACAGTACTGGTTGATTTAAAACTTGTTTGGTTTGTCATTAGATTTCATAATATAAGATGGCATGTTAATTTAAGCGTTGACTCACTCCCTGACATTTCCCTGACTTCTACTATGACGCTGAAAGGTGTTCTAGTTTCATTGAATCTGTTCTATTGAACATGCCATTACATCCACGATAAGGAACATCCTCCTTGTTTTATGTGTGAATGCCATGGTATGACATGAAAGATGAACAATACATGCTTAGTTTATATTATAATTTTGTAGATGCTTTTTTTGAAAGCGAACCACAGTAGAGCGTGCATAGATTTTTGTGTGAAGGACTCTAGTGGGAACCGACCCTGGCATTGCAAGCTCCACACTCCACATAATGGTACATAATGGCTCTTGGAAAACTTGTAATGTTAGTTTTCACCAATTCAGACATATAAGAATGCATTTTCAATATATTTGGAGCGGGCCTGTGTTGAACAATAACTAACCAGAACCTGATCATTTGGCGCCCTCTTGCTGTAGAGACAAAATATGACTACAATAGTGAAGTATTCTGACTGAAGTCACAAGCTCTGCTGATCGGCTACTGCGTAGCAACCAAGCGGTGCCATCAGCCCTGGTCTGCCATAGAAAGCCTATGTAAATTACAATCGTCAGAGCGACCAAAGTTGTTGTGATTCTACCAACAACGACAAGAAACTGCCATGTGGGGAATTGTTTTGACTGATTTCATGTCAATGTAACGTTAAATATGTCTACAATTGGCTAGCTAGCTAAACAACTGTAACGATGTTTTGAGAGACAAGTGCTCATTGTGCAAACGTATTTTTGGTTGCACGTTGATAACAGGGGTTCTTAAACTTTTTCACCCTGGGACCCAAATGAGAAATTCTGTTTTCCTGAGACCCAAGCTTATGAAAATATGCAACTATACGTAAATACTGGTACATTTTATTGCCCTTAAGCCAAAAACAAATAACAATGAAATACCCTTATAAATAGCTATGCATATTAATTTATTTTTTTTAAAACACTCTCTACATCTGTCTAGGTTGGAACTGTTGTTGTTAAAATAAAATAAATAATTTTACATTTTAACTGGAATAAACTCATTGATCACATCACACAGGTTGAGTTTTTGATAGTGCAACCCTAAGTAACAGTACAGATGAAAAAAAAAAGTATTGTTGAAAAAAAGTCTAGGTTAGAACTGTTGCTTTTAAAATACAATATATATTTTTTATTCTAAATAAATCACAGACAGTGTCACCAGCAAAGCCATAGGCGGAAATCCCAGGGGGGACGGGGGGGACACGACCCCCCCATCCTGGGAAAAATATGATTTGTCCCCCCCAATCTATCACTGTAAACAGTAATCTACTGTAATTTCAATAATATTAATAATACGCAATAAAGCAGTTGTGGCTGATTATAGACACTTAATAGCGCCTTTTTAAGTTTCAAAAGATGCGACCACCCCGCCCTTTGCCTCACAATGGTTTGATCCACTGCCAGTTCTTAGCTGGCAAGGTATAGAGGTCGTATCTACTGTCCGAAGGCACATTACGTAACTGACGTGAGGTTAATCCAGTCAACGCGCCATAGCAGATTTACATTTTTATGTTGGCAGGGTTCACACACTAGCTGAATTTTGCAGAGCTAGCGCGCAACTAAAGCAAACATTAACTAGCAAGCTAGCTAGTACCTATTCCATTAATGTGGCGTCGTCAAAGATGGAATCTTTGCTATCGTCAATTTATTCCAAGATCAGCATGCAGCTTTAGTGCTTCAAAGTCCCTTGATAAGGTAGCTTAAACTGAAGTCCAAACTGAACAGAACTACACTCTCTTATACCATTGTCTTAAATATATTTAATGGTCTCGTTGCAAAAGCTTAATTGTCGCTAGTGACTTTTTTACATTTATTTTATTTCTTTTTTTTTAAGATTATAGCAAACACCACAGAAACGGAATTGGTGCTCGCTAGCTTTACAAATTCAGCTATTGTTGGAAGCCAGCCAATATGAAACAAACTATATTAAAATAGAAAAGGTTGTAGCATATGTGTGTAAATGTGTGTGTGTGCAGCTAGACCGGCCAGCCAGCCAGGTAGAAAAATGGCAGAAAAAAAGTAAAAAGACGGACATCAGAGTATTTTTCAGTACACCAAAACGCAAAGTAAGAAATTAGTAGCCTAATATCTCAAAGACGAGTTGATAAAATGTTCATAAGAAAGAAGTGAAATGCTAATGGAATGTTTCACAATGATGTTATTGGCAGAGCAGGCAACAGATGGCACACAGACAGCAGAGCTGGGGACAGAAGGCAGGGACAGACTGCAGAGACAGGGAGTCTCAGGTAAGTTTGTTGAGTCTTTTGTTTGGCAACATTATGAAAGGTTCTCAATTTTTTTTACTTGTAAAATAGGGACATAATTGGAAAATGCCATGGATACCCCCGCTCTCAACTAAACTGATGACTAAACTAAGATTTGTTTATGGCAATGGTATTGCTGTTGGATTAATTGTGTAGTTTTGGGTACCGGTAGGTAGGAGTACGGCAAACACCTTATTCTTTTCTAGGAGACAGACTGAGTCTGTGAGGGTGGTGAAAGGAAAGAGCCAGGAGAGAGACTTCAGGAACAATGTCACAGCCACGGCAGACCAGGTGTCACCCTTGTTGCCAGCGCACCAGTATAGAGGGACAGTGGCACAGCATTGTCCAGTTACCTCAGTGATGGCACAAAACCATATTCAGCCACACCCACAATTTTTGAACCGCAAACTCTTGCCAACAGAGTGTTGACGTTTCAAGAGGCCCCAAAGCACAGAATGAAATTCTGAACATCATGGCCAATACAATCATTCGAGGCATTGCAGCTGAGATTAGGTCTCCGATTGTACAATTTTTTATTGTTGATGGTACCAAGATGTCTCTGTGCTGAACAGGAGAGTGTCTTTTTGCATTATGTTGACCATGACCTTGTCCCTCACGAGGAGTTTATTGGGCTATACAGGGTGTCGGAGACAACAGGCGAGGGCAGCGAAAGTGGCAACTGAAGTGTTGTTGAGGCTCAATTTGCCCATGTCTGGCTTACGTGGCAGAGTTAGATGGTGCCTCAAACATGGCAGGAAAATACACAAGTGCACAGGCAATTGTGAGAAGGCAGCCGCCATTAGCCCTCTATGTCCATTGTGGAGCATACTGTGTAAATCTGATTACACAGGCTGGCTGCTCAGCCTCCCCACTGATCCGGGATTCCCTTTCTTGGGTCCATCAGTTAGGTGTCTCTCTATGGCCAGTCAGGAAAGTTTAAGAGCATGTTTGAATCAATGCCACGTCCAAAGAAACACATCTGCCCACCCGGAAACCCTATGTCCAACAAGTGTGACTGTGCGGAATACTGCTATAGAGTTGTGCTAGGGCAGTATGAGCGGGTACTAAGCAACCTAGAGGAGATAGTTTTTAGTACATGACAGTACACGACAGTACACTTACAAATATTTATTTCATGTTATTTTTATTTAAATTGCATACTTTGTGCGACATACTTGTCCATAGCTGCTTGTGAAGAGTTGAGACACTGACTGAAGGATATTTTGTTTGATTTATTTGGGTTTTTCATTGAAGTAGTTATTTTGCTTTTAGAACTGTACTTATTTTAAGCTTTTGTTTTGTAAAGATATTGTAGTAGACTCAGGCAGTGGCACATTTAATGACTATATAAATGTATCAGAAAAAGTCAAATTAAAAGGTCAATTCAATACGGAGACTAACTTTGTGATGGTTCTCAATGGGAGTTATTTTAGATGAGATCACACCATGTTCATTGTATTTATGAAAACTACACCCATACAGTGTACAGTACCATGCTACCTACTGGCCTTTCTTGATATTGCTAGTTGTAAGTACGAATACCTGCCTACATACTGGACTGGTAAGGAGCAATGCTATAACTATTATTAATAGTAGTATTATAATGATTTTAACATTTGAACAAGTTGGTTAAACCCTTCAGTTAACTACTGTACCTATCAATTATTCAGTTGTAGGAATTATGGTTCCTCAATATACATTTAACATATTACAACGTAGGCTATGTGTTACAGCACTACTTTTGGTGTCCCCCTCAGGAATTGCTCTTGAGAAAATGTAATGTAATTGTCCCCTCCAAGGTTGATATCAGATTTTCGCCCCTGAGCAAAGCACCATATCACCTCCTCCTCCATGCTTTACGGTGGGAAATACACATGCAGTTAATCCGTTCACCCACACCGCGTTTTACAAAGACACGGCAGTTGGAACCAAAAATCTCCAATTTGGACTCCAGACCAAAGGACAAATAATACACCGGTCTAATGTCCACTGCTCGTGTTTCTTGGCCCAAGCAAGTCTCTTCTCCTTATTGGTGTCCTTTAGCTGTGGTTTCTTTGCAGAAATTCGACCATGACGGCCTGATTCACAGAGTCTCATCTGTTAGATTTGAGATGTCTGTTACTTGAACTCTGTGAAGCATTATTTGGGCTGTAACTCTAATGAACGTATCCTCTGCAGCAGGTAACTCTTGGTCTTCCATTCCTATGGCAGTCCTCATGAGAGCCAGTTTTTATTTTACTTTATTTAACTAGGCAAGTCAGTTAAGTTCTTATTTCACATGACGGCCTAGGAACAGTGGGTTATCTACCTTATTCAGGGACGAACAACAGATTTTTACCTTGTCAGCTCGGGGATTCAAACTTGCAACCTTTCGGTTACTAGTCCACGCCTAACTACTAGGGTTAGTGATCCGGTTTTGAAAGAGTATAGCATTAGTTACTTGGAGGCTACGGAAGGAGAGTTGTATGGCATTGAAACTCGTCTGGAGGTTTGTTAACACAGTGCCCAAAGAAGGGACAGAAGTATACAGAATGGTGTCGTCTGCGTAGAGGTGGATCAGAGAATCACCAGCAGCAAGAGCGACATCATTGATGTATACAGAGAAGAGTCAGCCCGAGAATTGAACCCTGTGGCACCCCCATAGCGACTGCCAGAGGTCCGAACAACAAACCCTCTGATTTGACACACTGAACTCTATCAGAGAATTAGTTGGTGAACCAGGCGAGGCAATCATTTGAGAAACCAAGGCTGTTGAGTCTGTCAATAAGAATGTGGTGATTGACAGAGTCGAAAGCCTTGGCCAGGTCGATGAATACGGATCAGTAGGTGCTCTAAAACTTTTTACCGGTAGTGTATTTGCATAAACTCTTCAGAGTTGTGTTCTGTGGGTGTAACCGAGTAGACTGATACCCCATTTCATTGCTTCATAATCATTGCTTCACAATCCAACCTTGTTTAACATTATCTAGTCTAAATATGGCATGATTCCACCAATTCTAAACTTCTGCATCACTTTCAAATAGGTACTTTTATTTTGAAGGTAAACCTCAAATTACACTATTGTGCCTAATCCTTATTGTGGCTAGCTTCACAACATATAACCCGGTCCGGTCGAGCATCACTAGCCAGATGAAGCTAGCTGACTGCTTTTAACGCTAGCTTTGGGCAACAGGTCTAAGTAGCTGCCTAGCTATTTATTTTCATGAACTGAAGTTTAATTTCATTAGGCGAACAACAAGTGGCTACCTAGCTAATACTTACTCACAAAGATTCCTAAATCATTGCTAAGAATAATGAAAATTACTGCAGTTTCAACTGGTCATTGTTTTCAGGCTGGTTGCATTGGTGCTCGCTAGGTACCAAGCTAAAGCTAACTACCCCAAAAGTTGCTAATAACATCTGCATCAAAATATATTTGCTAACATTTTTGATCCTGCTCGTTTGATCCTGATCTTATTTCAAATGCTAACACAGACGTTGTCCCATTCAGTCAAACAAATAATGACTTATTACCAACGCAGTATTGTAACTACATCGTGGCCAAGGAGTGTGCTTGTTTGCAATCTTTTATTTATTTTTTACAGCAGCTTTGACAGTGCTACTGATCGTAATGTTGGCGCTTGGCTTTGCACGTGCAAATTAGGCACACACAACAATACAACTTTTTTATTTGACATGTAAAATTAAAACCTTATTTGACTCATCAAATAGTGTTATTTGACATGGGTTTTTTTTACATGCAAAGAGCCAAATGGCTTTCCATAGTCAACAATCTAAACCAACTGCCAACCCAGTCTGTTTTGCCCCATAGTTGCTTAGGCGTCGGTTGTGTTGCTAAACAACCATTAAGGTTGACTCTCAGGCAAGATGAAAATGACTACATCGACCATGATCCTTTGCTTGTTACGGCCACTTTCACCATGATTCTTAGCTATTTTTGTTGTGCCATTTAGCAACATGACGCCTGAGATAGTAGAGAAAGGAATCACATTAGGCAATGAATAATTCAATATATAATGTCCACACAGCACCGTCGACCAATCGCGTTCTCATTGTTATGCAGCATCACGTGGCTGCTAAGCTAATCACCCAATCCCTCCTCAAAGTCAGGGTGAGTCGAGAAAACTGCCTATTTTCCGCGAAAGTATATACTGACTAAAGTGGAAAAAAATGTATCAATAATTTGGGTTAGAAAAAATAAATGTGTTTATAACAAGTAATATCTTGTGTTGAGTACTTCAAGACATTCACTTTAATGTTCCAAAATTACTTTTATGATAGGTAGTAAAAAATAATGTAAAAAAAAATACCAAGTCTATATTATGGTAAGAACAGCTCAAATAAGCAAAGAGAAACAACAGTCCATCAGTAATTTAAGACATGAAGGTCAGTCAATTCGGAAAATGTCAAGAACCAACAAGCGCTATGATGAAACTGGCTCTCATGAGGACTGCCACAGGAGATGAAGACCCAGAGTTACCTCTGCTGCAGAGGATAAGTTCGTTAGAGTTAACTGCACCTCAGATTGCAGCCCAAATAAATACTTTACAGAGTTCAAGTAACAGACACATCTCAACATCAACTGTTCAGAGATGACTGCATGAATCAGACCTTCATGGTCGAAATACTGTAAAGAAACCACTACTAAAGGACACCAATAAGAAGAAGAAGCTTGGAGGAGGTGTGATGGTGTGGGGGTGCTTTGCTGGTGACACTGTCTGTGATTTATTTAGAATTCAAGGCACACTTAACCAGCATGGCTACCACAGCATTCTGCAGCAATACGCCATCCCATCTGGTTTGCGCTTAGTGTGACTATTATTTATTTTTCAACTGGACAATGACCCAACATTCCTCCAGGCTGTGTAAGGGCTATTTGGAGTGCTAAATCAGAGGATCTAGCCTCCACAATCACCTGACCTCAACCCAATAGAGATTGGTTAGGATGAGTTGACCGCAGAGTGAAGGAAAAGCAGCCAACAAGTGCTCAGCATATGTGGGAACTACTTCAAGACTGTTTGAAAACCATTCCAGGTGAAAGCTGGTTGAGAGAATGCCAAGAGTGGTGCAAAGCTGTCATCAAGGCAAAGGGTGGCTACTTTGAAGAATCTAAAATCTAAAATCTATTTTTATTGTTTAACACTTTTTTGGTTACTACATGATTCCATATGTGTTATATCTTCACTATTATTCTACAATGTAGAAAATAGTAAAAAGAAAGAAAAACCCTTGAATGAGTAGGTGTGTCCAAACTTTTGACTGGTACTGTAGATATTAAATTGTGTTAGATATTTCTGAGCGTAAGGTGCCAGGTGGGACAATCTTGACTTCCTTTGATGTTTAGATGTGCTGTCTGTAATCATACAATGTTTTCTTAATACTGATTTGCAAAGTCTTTATTACATTTGTCAAACTGTGTGATGAAGAAACAGTTACAGTATTGCAGTTGAAAATAAGTTAGTTAATAGTTAGTCAAGAGAGGAAATAACAAACTCAAATAAATATTTTAATCTACCTTATTATACATTAAATAAATAACTGATAACCATTTTAGTCAGTGGACAGCACAGCTTGAAACCACATAAATTACATAGCTAATAAATACATAAGCATACATGCTGTTCAGCTCAGCTGTAACTATGATTAACAATCAGATGTATAATATAAAAAATTGTACAATGCGCAAAAAACTTGTGGATTATTAAGCCCATTATGAATTTTCTTTTCATGATAAAAAAAATTGATGCAAGCACCAATGAAGTCTCCTGATATGCAGATATAGATAGATAATTGGCTGTTCTTGTGATGACAGTTGCCTACTGATGTTAGTGTTGTCACCTCAGAAGAGTCCGTTTCTGGTGGTGTACTGTACATTGTAAGATCTGCGTCTGTGCCAGCGTCTCCTTACAGCTGCACAGCAGCCACATAGCATACACTGCAAAGAAAGATGGGGAGGCATGATTCACATGCAAAATATCATTGCAGAAATTAAACAGCTTATTGGATGAAACACTTTGTAAACTATTTTCACAGTACACATGTGAACACAAGCCTATACGTACACATAGCAGGATCCACAGGGGTACCAGAATGATAGCGATGCCACAAGGAATGATAATGGCCAAAGCCCAGCCAGGAAACCTCCAACATTGTGGTATTGAAAGGAGTGGTCAGCAAAAGGGTAGGAAGTGGTGTGGTGCTGGTAGTTGTTGTTGGGGCAGAAAGAAAAGTTAACATTTTGGATGCTTTCATTAAAACATCAGTAGTTAACGACACAAGCATGGATATACATGGTTCATTGTTGCAAAGGTCCTCGATTGACAAGGTGTTAATTGAATTGTATGAAATAATTATAAAAATGATGTTGCTTACCTAGTTGTTGATGTCACTGAAGTCAAAAGGGTAGGAAAGTGGTGTGGTGCTGTAGTTGTTGTTGGGGCAACAGTGGTGGTCAGGAGACCTAGAAAATAAATGAAAATACATTTTAGAGGGATTATAAACTTGTAATATGTCATATAACATAGATATATAAGTGTTTTCGAGTTGAGTATTATACACGTTACATGGTGTTTGATAACTCACTGTCATAAAAAAAACACAGCAATGACAACCGTATGGTACAAAAGCAGCATACCTGAGACTTTTAAGACTTCCTGTAGAAAACTACTAGGGTGGTTGACATCTCCTCTTTGTATACATACGTCACGTTTGCTCTGATTTCAGTGCCATCAGCACTGTGGACGTAAAAATGGGTTTTGTGTGAAGTTAAACATGTTCCCTTCATCCTGTTTAGCTGTACAAGAGCAGCTAAATGAAATCTGCAGAAATTCTAAAGAGTGCAGTTGAGAAAGATGGGTTGGTTCAAGGATATGACGTTGTACTTACATGAAGTCGGCGATGGAAATTGAAACTGGTTGCCGTTTGGTTCACTGAGAAGTTGACGAAGCTAAAAGGGGACAAAACATCAAGTTGTCAACCTACTATCATGACCTGAACATGACCATGGATGTATCTTATGTATAGAAGTACAGTATCTTACTAGTGTGTTAATTGAATCCTGTATCTGGACGTAGGTCTCATTGGTGAATGTGAGTCTATTACTTAGAGACTCCAGGGTTACATTGGTTATTTTGAAACCAAGGTTGATGGCAAATGAAGTATCTGAAAGTTCTGTGAGCAGATAAAAACATGGTCACTATAGCAACAGATCAAATGAACTGCTACAATTTAGGAGTTTCAACACCGTAAAAAAAACATTCAAGAAGTATTTAGATAGCAGGAGCAGTTGAATGTGTACTTAATAAGAAATTATTTTATAGAGTGGAAATAAATGTCTTCATGAAGCCTAATTTCTTAAACTCACTGATATAAGTTGCATTCTGGAAGGTGGTTTGAGTGGTCTTGGATTGAAGAGACAGTTGCTTCTTGACGGCACCAAGGACATCATTCTCAGTGGGGACTGGTGTTTTGAGGTTGAATATCAGTTTAACATAAACCACGGCTGTGCCAAATCTAAGAGAAAATAATAATACATGGAAAATTACATTTCCTAAAGAAAATGTGTGTGCTTGCTAGCTTGTCTTAAAGTATTTATGATTGTAAAATAAGTCATAGTAGTGGCAGTCAATACAGTAGTAATGGTAGTGACTGGTTATAATTGGAAAAAGTAGGTAGATGGAAAGATTGATTGATGGATAAGGAAAGGATAGGATAGCCTGAACATATGAAAGTTGGTTTGGTCTCTCTAGCTTMAACGGTTCAAGAGTTAATTTCATTTTGGGTGGGTTATTATATGCTAATTTATACTGAATTAAATTGTTTTAGTTTAGAAAGTTCAGAAAATGTTAAAATAATTAGAAAAAGTATGTAAGAAATCTAGTGGTCTTGCCTTCAGCAAGCACATTAATAATAATGGATTGTATTTATATTGCGCCTTTTGATGTACTCAAAGAGCTTTTCTAAAGAGAGGTTAACATTTTGGATGCTTTCATTAAAACATCAGTAGTTAACGACAGAAGCATGGATATACATGGTTCATTGTTGCAAAGGTTTCTTGATTGACAAAGTGTTAATTCAATTGTATGAAATAATTATAATAAATGATCTTGCTTACCTAGTTGTTGATGTCACTGAAGTCAAAAGGGTAGGAAGTGGTGTGGTGCTGGTAGTTGTTGTTGGGGCAACAGTGGTGGTCAGGAGACCTAGAAAATAAATGAAAATACATTTTAGAGGGATTAAAACTTGTAATATGTCATATAACATAGTGTTTTCGAGATTGAGTATTAGACACGTTACATGGTGTTTGATAACTCACTGTCATAAAAAAAACATAGAAATTACAACCGTATGGTAACAAAAGCAGCATACCTGAGACTTTTAAGACTTCCTGTAGAAAACTACTAGGTGTGTTGACATCTTCCTCTTTGTATACATACGTCACGTTGCCGTGATTTCAGTGCCATCATCACTGTGGACGTAAAAATGGGTTTTGTGTGAGAGTTAAACATGCTCCCTTCATCCTGTTTAGCTGTACAAGCAGCAGCTAAATGAAATTGCAGAAATTCTAAAGAGTGCAGTTGAGAAAGATGGGTTGGTTCAGAGATAACGTTGTACTTACATGAAGTCGGCGATGGGAAATTGAAACGTTTGCCGTCTGGTTCACTGAGAACCTTATGGAGCTAAAAGGGGACAAAACATCAAGTTGTCAACTACATCAGACCTGAACATGACCATGATGGATCTTATGTGTAGAAGTACAGTATATCTTACTAGTTTGTTAATTGAATCTGATCTGGAGTTTCGGTCTCATTGGTGAGTGTGAGTCTATTACTTAGAGACTCCTGGGTTACATTGGTTATTTTGAAACCAAGGTCGATGGCAAATGAAGTATCTGTAAGTTCTGTGAGCACACAAAAAAATGGTCACATAGCAACAGATCAAATGAACTGCTACAATTTAGGAGTTTCAACAACATTAAAAAACATTCAAGAAGTATTGAGATAGCAGGAGCAGTTGAATGTTTACTATGAAGAATTATATTATAGAGTGGAAATAATGTCTTCATGAAGCCTAATTTGTGGAACTCACTGATATAAGTTGCATTCTGGAAGGTGGTTTGAGTGGTCGTGAATTGAGGAGACAGTTGCTTCTTGACGGCACCAAGGACATCATCCTCAGTGGGGACTGGGTTTTTGACCTTGAATATCAGTAACAAAACCCCCACTGTGCCGAATCTAAGAGAAAATAATAATACATGGAAAATTACATTTCCTAAAGAAAATGTGTGTACTTGCTAGCTTGTCTTAAAGTATTCATGTGTTGTAAAATAAGTATAGTATTGGCAGTCACCGCAGTAGTAATGGTAGTGACTGGTTATAATTGGAAAAAGTAGGTAGATGGAAAGATTGATTGATGGATAGATAGGATAGGATAGGATAGGTATGGATAGCCTGAACATATGAAAGTTGGTTCGGTCCTCTAGCTTGAACGGTTCAAGAGTTAATATTATTTTTGGTGGTTATTATATGCTAATTAACTCAATAAATTGTTTATTAAGTTTAGAAATGTTAAAATAATTAGAAAAAGAATAAGAAATCTAGTGTCTTGCCTTCAGCAAGCACATTATAATAATGGATTGATTTAATTGGCCTTTTGACCGATTGATGTACTCAAAGAGCTTTCTAAAGAAAAGTTACATTTTGGATGCTTTATTAAAACATCAGTAGTTAACGACACAAGCATGGATATACATGGTTCATTGTGCAAAGGTTCTTATTGACAAAGTGTTATTGAATTGTATGAAATAATTATAATAAATGATTTGCTTACCTAGTTGTTGATGTCACTGAAGTCAAAAGGGTAGGAAGTGGTGTGGTGCTGGTAGTTGTTGTTGGGGCAACAGTGGTGGTCAGGAGACCTAAAATAAAGAAAATACATTTTAGAGGGATTATAAACTTGTAATATGTCATATAACATAGTGTTTTCGAGATTGAGTATTATACACGTTACATGGTGTTGATAATCACTGTCATAAAAAAAAATAGAAATGACAACCGTATGGTAAAAAGCAGCATACCTGAGACTTTAAGACTTCCTGTAGAAAACTACTAGGGTGGTTGACATCTTCCTCTTTGTATACATACGTCACGTTTGCCGTGATTTCAGTGCCATCATCACTGTGGATGTGAAAATGGGTTTTGTGTGAGAGTTAAACATGTCCCTTCATCCTGTTAGCTGTACAAGCAGCAGCTAAATGAAATCTGCAGAATTCTAAAGAGTGCAGTTGAGAAAAGATGGGTTGGTCAGGATATGACGTTGTACTTACATGAAGTCGGCGATGGGAAATTGAAACTGTTTGCCGTCTGGTTCACTGAGAACCTTATGGAGCTAAAAGGGGACAAAACATCAAGTTGTCAATTACATCATGACCTGAACATGACCATGAATGTATCTTATGTGTAGAAGTACAGTATATCTACTAGTTTGTTAATTGAATCCTGGATCTGGAGTTCGGTCTCATTGGTGAGTGTGAGTCTATTACTTAGAGACTCCTGGGTACATTGGTTATTTTGAAACCAAGGTCGATGGCAAATGAAGTATCTGTAAGTTCTGTGAGCACACAAAAATGGTCACATAGCAAACAGATCAAATGAACTGCTACAATTAGGATTTTTCAACAACATTAAAAAACATTCAAGAAGTATTTAGATAGCAGGAGCAGTTGAATGTTTACTCATTAAGAAATTATATTATAGAGTGGAAATAAATGTCTTCATGAAGCCTAATTTGTCGAACTCACTGATATAAGTTGCATTCTGGAAGGTGGTTTGAGTGGTCGTGAATTGAGGAGACAATTGCTTCTTGACGGCACCAAGGACATCATCCTCAGTGGGGACTGGTGTTTTGACCTTGAATATCAGTTTAACAAAAAACCCCACTGTGCCGAATCTAAGAGAAAATAATAATACATGGAAAATTACATTTCCTAAAGAAAATGTGTGTACTTGCTAGCTTGTCTTAAAGTATTCATGGTTGTAAAATAAGTTATAGTATTGGCAGTCACCGCAGTAGTAATGGTAGTGACTGGTTATAATTGGAAAAAGTAGGTAGATGGAAATATTTATTGATGGATAAGGATAGGATAGGATAGCCTGAACATATGAAAGTTGGTTTGGTCTCTCTAGCTTGAACGGTTCAAGAGTTAATATTATTTTGGGTGGGTTATTATATGCTAATTTATACTCATATAATGACACAAGCATGGATATACATGGATTTACACGGTTCATTGTCGCAAAGGTTCCTTGATTGACAAAGTGTTAATTGAATTGTATGAAATAATTACACTAAATTATCTTGCATACCTAGTAGTTGATGTCATAGAAGTTGAGTTATAAGTTGCAGTTCTGGTTGTCGAGGTAGGAAGTACAATTGCGGTTGTTTTTGTAAGTGCTGCAGTTGTAGTCGTTGTAGGATGAGAACTACCAGTTGGGGTGGTGGTTGTAGGATCTGCAGTATTAATTGATGTAGGACCAACGATTGTTGTCATAGGATTTACAGTTGTTGTAGAAATAGCTGTTGTAGTTGTTGTAGAATGTGCTGCACTGGTTGTCGTGGTAGATTCTGCAGTCATAGCAGTCGTAAGAGTAGGTTCTGTCGTAGTAGGTTCTGGAGTTGTAGTGGTCGTAGGAGAAGCTGCTGTTGTAGGAGCTGCAGTGGTTATCGTAGGGGCAGCTGCTGTGGTTAAAGTAGATGCTAAAGTTGTTGTAGGAGCTGCAGTGGTTGTCGTAGGAGCAGCTGCTGTGGTTGAAATAGAAGCTACAGTTGTTGTAGCAGGAGCTGTAGTTGTGATTGTTGTAGAAAGTACAGCAGGTGGAGTGGTCGTGGTAGCTACAGTTGTTGTAGGTGTTGCTGTTGTGGTTGTCGTAGGAGCTGAGTTGTAGAAGGTGCTGCAGTCGTTGTGGTCGTAAGAACAGCAATTGTTGTACTAGGATTTGCACCGGTTTGCCGTAATAGGTTCTGGAATTGTAGTGGTCGTAGGAGCAGCAGTTGTTGTAGTTAGGGCTGCAGTGGTTATCGTAGGGGCAGCTGCTGTGGTTGAAGTAGATGCTAAAGTTGTTGTAGGAGCTGCAGTTGTCGTGGGAGCTACAGTTGTTGTAGGTATTGCTGTTGTGGTTGTCGTAGGAGCTGACGTTGTAGTTGTTGTAGAAGGTGCTGCAGTCGCAGTGGTTGTAAGAATAAGCCAGTTGTTCTGTGCAGGAGCTGCAGTGGTTGAACGTAGAGGCAGCTGCTGTGGTTGACGTAGAGCTACAGTTGTTGTAGCAGGAGCTGTAGTTGTGATGTTGTAGAAAGTACAGCAGGGGAGTGGTCGTGGAGCTACAGTTGTAGGAACTGCAGGTGTTGTAGTAGGGGCTGTTGTTGTGGGTGTCGTAGGGCTGGAAATTGTAGATGTTGTAGAAGGTGCTGCAGTCGTGTCGTAAGACAGCAGTTGTTGTAGTAGGTTTCTGGAGTTGTAGTGGTCGTAGGAGCAGCAGTTGTTGTAGTTAGGGCTGCAGTGGTTGTCGTAGGGGCAGCTGTGTGTTGAAGAAGATGTAAAGTTGTTGTAGGAGCTGCAGTTGTCGTGGGAGCTACAGTGTTGTAGGTGTTTGCTGTTGTTTGTTGTCGAGGAGCTGCAAGTTGAAGTTGTTGTAGAAGGTGCTGCAGTCGCAGTGGTGTAAGAATAGCAGTTGTTGTAGCAGGAGCTGCAGTGGTTGTCGTAATAGGTTCTGGAGTTGTAGTGGTCGTTGGAGCAGCAAGTTGTTGTTGTTAGAGCCTGCAGTGGTTGTCGTAGGGGCAGCTGCTGTGGTTGAAGTAGATGCTAAGTTGTTGTAGGAGCTGCAGTTGTCGTGGGAGCTACAGTTGTTGTAGGTGTTGCTGTTCGTGGTTGTCGTAGGAGCTGAAGTTGTAGTTGTAGAAGGTGCTGCAGTCGCGTGGTTGTTGGATCAGCAGTTGATGTAGCAGGACGTGCAGTGGTTGTCGTAGAGGCAGCTGCTGGTGGTTGACGTAGAAGCTACAGTTGTTTGTAGCAGGAAACTGTAGTTGTGATTTTGTAGTAAGTACAGCAGGTGGAGTGGTCGTGGGAAGCTACAGTTGTAGGAACTCAGGTGTTGTAGTAGCGGTGTTGTGTTGGTGTTGTCGTAGGAGCTGAAGTTGTAGATGTTTTGTAGAAGGTGGCTGCAGTCCGTGGTCGTAAGAACGCAGTTGTTGTAGTAGGTTCGGAGTTGTAGTGGTCGTAAGGAGCAGCAGTTGTTGAGTTAGGGCTGCAGTGGTTGTCGTAGGGGCAGCTGCTGTGGTTGAGTAGATGCTAAAGTTGTTGTAGGAGCTGCAGTTTGTTGTAGGTTTGCTGTTGTTGTTGTCGTAGGAGCTGAAGTTGTAGAAGGTGCTGCAGTCGTTGTGGTCGTAAGAACAGCAATTTGTTGTACTAGGATTGGCACGGTTTTGTCGTAATAGGTTCTGGAGTTGTAGTGGTCGTAGGAGCAGCAGTTGTTTGTAGTTTAGGGCTGCAGTGGTTATCGTAGGGCAGCTGCTGTGGTTGAAGTAGATTGCTAAGTTGTTGTAGGAGCTGCAGTTGTCGTGGGAGCTACAGTATGTTGTAGGTGTTGCTGTTGTGGTTGTCGTAGAGCTGACGTTGTAGTTGTTGTAGAAGGTGCTGCAGTCGTTGTCGTAAGAAAACAGTTGTTGTAGTAGGTTTCTGGAGTTGTAGTGGTCGTAGGAGCAGCAGTTGTTGTAGTTAGGCTGCAGTGGTTGTCGTAGGGGCAGCTGCTGTGGTTGAAGTAGATGCTAAAGTTGTTGTAGGAGCTGCAGTTGTCGTGGGAGCTACAGTTGTTGTAGGTGTTGCTGTTGTTGTTGTCGTAGGAGCTGAGTTGAAGTTGTTGTAGAAGGTGCTGCAGTCGCAGTGGTTGTAAGAATAGCAGTTGTTGTAGCAGGAGCTGCAGTGGTTGTCGTAATAGGTTCTGGAGTGTAGTGGTCGTTGGAGCAGCAGTTGTTTGTGGTTAGAGCTGCAGTGGTTGTCGTAGGGCAGCTGCTGTGGTGAAGTAGATGCTACAGTTTGTTGTAGGAGCTGCAGTTGTCGTGGGAGCTACAGTTGTTGTAGGTGTTGCTGTTGTGGTTGTCGTAGGAGCTGAAGTTGTAGTTGTAGAAGGTGCTGCAGTCGCAAGTGGTTGTTGGAATAGCAGTTGATGTTAGCAGGAGCTGCAGTGGTTGTCGTAGAGGCAGCTGCTGTGGTTGACGTAGAAGCTACAGTTGTTGTAGCAGGACTGTAGTTGTGATTATTGTAGTAGTACAAGCAGGTGGAGTGGTCGTGGAGCTACAGTTGTAGGAACTGCAGTGTTGTAGTAGGGCTGTGTTGTGGTTGTCGTAGGAGCTGAAGTTGTAGATGTTGTAGAAGGTGCTGCAGTCGTGGTCGTAAGAACAGCAGTTGTTGTAGTAGGTTCTGGAGTTGTAGTGGTCGTAGGAGCAGCAGTTGTTGTAGTTAGGGCTGCAGTGGTTGTTAGGGCAGCTGCTGTGGTTGAAGTAGATGCTAAAGTTGTTGTAGGAGCTGCAGTTGTTGTTAGGTGTTGCTGTTGTGGTTGTCGTAGGGAGCTGAAGTTGGTGTAGAAGGTGCTGCAGTCGTGTGGTGTAAGAAAGCAATTGTTGTACCAGGATTGCACGGTTGTCGTAATAGGTTCTGGAGTTGTAGTGGTCGTGGAGCAGCAGTTGTTGTAGTTAGGGCTGCAGTGGTTATCGTAGGGGCAGCTGCTGTGGTTGAAAGTAGATGCTAAAGTTGTTGTAGGAGCTGCAGTTGTCGTGGGAGCTACAGTTGTTTGTAGGTGTTGCTGTTGTGGTTGTCGTAGGAGCTGACGTTGTAGTTGTTGTAGAAGGTGCTGCAGTCGCAGTGGTTGTGAGAATAGCAGTTGTTGTAGCAGGAGCTGCAGTGGTTGTCGTAGAGGCAGCTGCTGTGGTTGACGTAGAAGCTACAGTTGTTGTAGCAGGAGCTGTAGTTGTGTGAATTGTTTTTTGGTAATGNTATATACAGTTGACTAATACTAAATATATATACTGTATATACAGTGCCTTGCACTGGATTTCTTCACATTTTATTGTGTTACAACGTGGCATTAAAATGTATTTCATTGTCATTTTTTTGTGTCAGCAATCTACTCAAAATACTCTGTAATGTCAAAGTAGAAGTAAAAGAATAATAAACCATTTATAACAAAAATATAGTCGTTAATTGTAATGAATTACAATTAAATCCATTTTAATCCCACTTTCTAACACAATAAAATGTGAAGAAATTCTAGGGGTATGAATACTTTTGCAAGGCACTGTATAAATTGATAACAATGTCAAAAGGGAACAGTGTAAACCCAGGTTTACCAGAGATGACTGCCAGAGCAAGGATTATTGCCACAGCCTTCATGATTGATTGACAGACAGATACACCTATGAAAACAGACATAGACCCATGTCAGACAGTGGTTGTCTATCAAAGCTATAGAAAATAAATACAATAATATACAAAGATACAATGGTAATACATTGGAATAATTGGCAGAATATTTTTTTTAAATAAAGTAGAATACTACTCTGAGCCAATAAAACAAATAGGAAAAATAACCTTTCATGGACGCTAAATGTCCATAACTGTACTCACTGAGCTATTTTAGAATAGAAACTAAACTAGTTCTATGCAATTAAACGTTTCAGATTAAACTTTACATCTAGTCATTATGCTATAAACTAATAAGGTATTGTAGTTTCCCCTACAAATAATCTATTTTTAACAGTTTTACCATACATTTAGTCTGGTTAATCTGCACACTACAGTCAGAAGATGAATTACTTGCTTTTCAATGCCAATGTGTAGGCTACAGTAGCCTAACCTTAATGCAATAATTTATAAGTAGTCTCTATCTCGGTATCAAATCTAGCCTACTTTAAGAGATGCTTTATATTTCTACTAAAACTAGCTATTTCACTCATGACTTAAGCGCGTTTGTAGACTATATGGTGCCCATTAGATGTCCCCACTCCTCACTCACCTAAAAAATCCAGTTCTTTCCGTGCTCTTGGGAGAGTTCCCCGGGATTTTTATACTGTCCTGGGACGGCCGCGCGCCTGTAGCTGGAGAGCGCGCGCATGTGAGGATGTGCGGCTCGGCTCGTGGTTGGTTCCACACGATGTGCCACTCCGCGTTCGAAGTTATCATCTCTTAGCGTTGTTGCTGGCTGTATGGTGATTGTGCAATATATAGTTTATGATGTACGTCAACGAAAATAGTCTGTGCTTCTATGAAAAAACCTGTAGGCTATTTGAAACAAAGAAACTCGTTTGAAGAACTCTTAGATGTGATTGTGGCTCATTCAGTTTATTTATACATTTCCTTCTTGGTCTTTGGCTTTTTCACGTGTATTTTATGTAATCCGTTTTGGCAATATAATTAAATGTTAAATGTCTCAGAGAACAATTATTTGGCCAATTATAATCTACTGCTGGCGCCAGGAATCTGTAAATAGGCTATCCTTGTCAGGCAGCTCCAATGGTCTTCAATCAGTTTATTTCAACTGATTACCCCCTCCACTCACTTTGAATCCATGATGGTCACCAGTCAAATTAATTTGAAAGACACTGTCTCCATAATGACCAGACTGGGTAAGTAGTCTACATTAATGAAATTGAACCCATGACCCATGGAACATCTTAATTTATTTTATTTAACTAGACAAGTCAGTTAAGAACAAATTTGTATTTACAATGGCAGCCTACCTGGGGAACAGTGGGTTAACTGCCTTGTTGTTCAGGGGCAGAACAACAGATGTTTACCTTGTCAGCTCAGAGAATCGATCCAGAAACCATTTGGTTACTGGCCCAATGCTCTAACCACTAGGCTACCTGCCACCCCAGCAGGGATCTTCTACCAGAATTACATGAATAATACCATTCACTATTTACAATCCAACTAGGATCAGTCATTTACAGTGCCTTCAGAAAGTATTCACACCCCCTTTCCACATTTTGTTGTGTTACAGCCTGAATATAAAATGTATTAAATGTGGATTTTTTTGTCATTGGCATGCACTCAATTCCCCATAATGTAAAAGTGGAATAATGTTTTTCAAAATGTGTACAAATTAATAAAAAATTAAAACTGAAATGTCTTGAGTCAGTAAGTATTCAACCCCTTTTTTTATGGGAAAGCCTAAATAAGTTCAGGAGTAGAAATGTGCTTAACAAGTCACATAAGTTGCATGGCTCACTCAGCGTGCAATAATAGTGTTTAACATGACTTTTGAATGACTACCTCATCTTTGTACCCCACACTTACAATTAACTGTAAAGTCCCTCAGTCGAGCAGTGAATTTCAAACACACATTCAACCACAAAGACCAGGGATGTTTTCCAATGCCTCACAAAGAAGGGCACCTATTGGTAGATGGGTAAAAATAAGAAAGCAGACTTTGAATATCCCTTTGAGCATGGTGAAGTTATTGATTACACTTTGGATGGTGTATCGATACACCCAGTCACTACAAAGCTACAGGCGTCCTTCCTAACTCAGTTGCCGGAGAGGAAGGAAACCGCTCAGGGATTTCACCATGAGGCCAATGGTGATGTTAAACAGTTACAGTTTAATGGCTGTGATAAGAGAAAAAAAAGGATGAATCAACTACTTTGTAGTTACTCCACAATACTAACCTAATTGACAGAGGGAAAAGAAGGAAGCCTGTACAGAATAAAAATATTCCAAAACATGCATCCTGTTTGCAACAAGGCACTAAAGTAATACTGCAAAACATTTGGAATGCAAAGTGTTATGTTTGGGGAAAATCCAATGCAACACATTACTGAGTACCACTCTCCATATTTTCAAGCATAGTGGTGTCTGCATTATGTTATGGGTAGGCTTGTAATCGTTAAGGACTGGGGAATTTTTCAGGATAAAAAAATTACAGAATGGAGCTAAGCACAGGCAAAATCTTAAAGCAAAACCTGGTTCAGTTGATTTCACATTTCACATTTCAGCAGGATAATATCCAAAAACACAAGGCCAGATCTATACTGGAGTTGCTTACCAAGAAGACAGTGAATGTTCCTGAGTGGCAGAGTTACAGTTTTGACTTAATAACTATTTACTGCAGTGGGCTAAATGAGGGTCACGCAGAGTGTTTCTTGGTAGTCTTAAACAAATCTACTTTGAAACAAAAGTATACACCTCACACACATGGCTTCAAAGAAGACACCTGTACCATGTCAGATATAGAGTTGTATTACATTTTGAGTTTGCATCCCAATATACATTACAGAAGACTGAAATATGACATCCTTTGACATAGAAACACCGGATTTCTTTTAGTTTTATGTTGATTATGAAATTATGAAAAATATGATTAACATTTCACCCATGAGGACACTATGGGGCGATTTGGTCATCTGACTGCAGGGAAGGGCTACATTGACGTGGCAATCTATTGAAAGACCTGAAAATAATCACACAATTTGACAGAGCTTCAAGAGTTTTGAAAAGAATAATGGGCAAATGTTGCACAATCCAGGGGTGAAAAGCTCTTAGAGACTTACCCAGAAAGACTCACAGCTTTAATCTCTGCCAAATGTGTTTCTACAAAATATTGACTCAGGGGGGGGGGGATACTTATGTAAATTAGATATCTGTATTTAATTTAATACATTTTCAAAAGTTTTAAAGCATGTTTTCACTTTGTCATTATGGGGTATTGTGTGTGTAAATGGGTGAGAGAAAAATCTATATAATCCATTTTGCATTAATTTTGAATACAAAATGTGGAATAAGTCAAGGGGTATGAATACTTTCTGAAGGCACTGTAACTGTTAACATCTGTTATTTCCTCAAAACAATAACTCCCCAGGCTAACAGATCAGTGCAAAACAAGATAGGAGTGGGAGATACTGCTGTTCTCAGAGACATGTCAGGGCTTGGGGATAGAGCTGGGGTGCAGTAGGAAGGATTATGAGTGGGCGGTAGAGAGAGTGGCGTGAGGAGCAACAAAGAGTTCATACATCACAGACTGCGGTTCGTTGGGATAGGCATGTCCAATGAGAGAAATTGTTTTTTTCCTCAACCGAGGTAAAAGGAGATACTGTAGAAAATGTGCATATTATAACCTCAATATAACTCTCAAGATAAGGATTTGACAGAGATAGCTTTATTGTTCAAAGCCTGTAAGGAACTGAGACAATGACAAAAATAAAGTGCTGACTCCAGAGCCATATGAGTTCAACTCACACTCACATTTAGCTCTAATTCTCCTTTTTGTTAGGTCTAGTCACAGTTTATGTATTGTTGGACAGCGAGGTTAGAGCTTTGGGCCAGTAACCGAAAAGTCACTGGTTCAAATACCAGAGCCAACAAGGTGAAATATCTCGCTGTGCCTTTGAGCAAGGCACTTAACCCGAATTGCTCCAGAGGCGCTGTACAATGGTGACCCTGGCCGTGACCCCACTCCCTGCAGGTGTCTCAGGGGGAGTTGGGATATGCAACAAAGAATTCCATTACACTTGTTTATAACAGGACAAATATAAGCATCCCCCAAATTATATTCTTAGGATTCAAGCAAAGGTCAAAACTGATGTTATTTGAGAGAGGATTGTCATTCTGTCTGTGCATTTGCAGATTACTCTTCTTGATCAAAAGGCAATATGTGTACCAGTGGAGGAAAAAGTAACAAATTGTTATAAATTGAATAATTTTCTATTAAAGTAACGTAGACGCAGGGAGTCAGGAAGCAAGTGCAGTTAGTGAGTTTAATGACAAAGAACATGAACGATACAAAACATGAGAAGCTTCTAACATGCAAACAAACAATATTGCTTGGAGGGTGATAACAAAGGAGTGCTAGATAAATGGGAAGTAATCAGGTTAGTGATGGAGTCCAGGTTTGCCTCATGATGGGGCGCAGGTGTGTGTAATGAGGGTTGCCAGGCGTGCGTGATGAGGTTTTGCCAGGACCGGTGGTTAGTAGACCGACAACGTCGAGCACCGGAGATGGGGAGTGGGGGGGCGGCATCAGCCAGGGGACTAGGAAACACCGGCCTGAGGTGGGAGACATGAAAAGATAATGAGATCTGGTAGTTAGTGGGGAGTTGTAACCTGTAAGTTACCTCGTTGACCCTCCAGAGGACCTTGAGCGGTCCCACAAACTGGGGACTCAGCTTTTTACAGGGCAGGCGGTGCGGGAGGTTCCTGGTGGAGAGCCAGAAGCGATCACCAGGATGGAACACATGAGCCTCACTGTGGTGGCGATCTGCCTGCTCTTTCTGACAGCGCGCTGGAGTCTCACATGGGCATCGTTCCATACCTCTTCTGCGCGCCTGAACCACTCATCCACCGCAGGAGCTTCGGTCTGGCTCGGAGTCCACAGAGCCAGCTGATATCCCAGAACACACTGGAAGGGAGTCAGCCCGGTAGAGGAGTGTTGCAAAGAATTCTGAGTGTATTCAGCCCAAGGAAGGAGTCAGGCCCACTCCCCCTGCCAGTCCTGGCAGTGACTCCTCAGGAACCTACCCAGCTCCTGGTTCATCCTCTCACAAGCCCGTTAGATTGAGGCCGGAAGTGAGGCTGGCCGTGACGCCCCATCTCCTCCATACACGTGATGTTAGTTGGGAGCCACAAATCGGAGACAATATCCTCTGGAAGGCCATACTGCCAGAAGACCTGCTGGAACAGTGCCCCAGCTACCTGGAGAGCGGTAGGGAGACCAGAGAGCAATAAAAACGGCAGGATTTGGAGAATCTGTCCACAACAACCATACAAGTGGTGAAACCATCAGACAGGGGAGGATCAGTGACACAATCTAGCAACAGATGGGTCCAAGGCCACTGAGGCACAGAGAGGGGTGGAGTTTCTCCCGTAGCGTCCTGGGAGACTTGGTTTGGGCACATATGGAGCAGGAGTTGACATAGTGGGCAAGTCCTGCGCCAAAGTGGGCCACCAGTACTTAACAGAGATAGACTGAGTGGTGGTGCTGGTGGGTGTCCATCGGCAAGGGATATGTGCACCCAGGTCAAAAGCTGATCCCTTACCTCCATGGGAATGTAGGTGCTCTCCGGAGGACAGGTGCGGGTTCCCTCTCCAGAGCCTGGCGGATGTCCATGTCTATGTTTCAGAGAACGCGGGCAACGATTCCGGAGGGCGGTATGATGGGACCACTTCAGCCGCCTTGCTGTCCGTATGTACTCCAAGTTCTGAATGTCGGTGAGCATGAGAAACGGGTCCGTGGTGCCCTCCAGCCAGTGTCTCCACTGCCAACTTCACCTCCAGGAGCTCCCGATCACCGACGTCATAGTTCCTCTCTGCAGGGGAAAGATTTTTAGAGTAGTATGCTTATGGATACAGTTTTTGTGGATTACCTTGATATTGTGACAGGACAGCCCCCAAGCCCACTTCTGAGGCATCCACCTCCACCACGAAGGGCAGCATATGGTTTGGGTGTTTCAGCAACGGGGCGGAGGTGAAATGCCCCTTCAACAGGTGGAATGCCTCAGCCGCAGGATTCCACACCAACTTACGGGGACCACCTTTGAGGAGAGTGGAGAGGCGATGGAGCTGAAGTTCCTGATGAAGCGGCGATAAAAGTTGGCAAACCCCAAAAACTGTTGTAGTCCCTTTATGATGGTTGGGACTGGCCATGAACTGACCGCAGCTAACTTCCTTTCCTCTAGAACCACTCCCCGCGGGCTGTTCCTATATCCCAAGAAGGAGATGGCGACCCGATGGAACTGGCACTTCACCGCTTTGACGTACAGATGGTTTTCCAGGAGGCGTCTTACTCCTCCAAGGTGGCAGAGTAGTTCAGGATGTTATCGATATACCCACAACCACCTGGTGCCCAAGCATGTCCCAAAACACCTCGTTCACGAATGCCTAGAACACCGACAGAGCATTGGCTAAACCATAAGGCATCACCAAGTACTCGTAGTGCCCAGACACTGTGCTGAAGGCCATCTTCCATTCACCCCCCTCCTGGATGCAGATCAAATTGTAGGCACTCCGCAGGTCCAGCTTGGTAAAAAACTGGGCCCCATGGAGCTGTTCAATGGCGGCCGGCACCAACGGGAGGGGGTAGCGGTACTTGGTGTTGATGCCATTGAGACCTCTGTAGTCAATACATGGACCAAGACCCCCCTCCTTCTTGGCCACAAAGAAGAAATCAGCTGACGCAGGGGAGGTGGATGGGGGAAAGAAACCCTGTTGGAGAGCCTCCTGAATGGAGGCGCAGAGTCTGTTAGCAGGTCGATGGCACTGTCCCAGGGGCGATGAGGAGAGAGACAGGTGGCGCGAGTCTTGGAGAAAATCTCCCGGAGATCCTGGTAAACCTTCGGGATGTCGTCCTGAAGGGCAACTACAGGACTCTCAACCGACGTGGAACCACAGGGTAAGGGAAAGCAGGTCTTCCGGCATCCGAGTGCCCAGGCCGTAATCTCCATCCTCAGCCAGGGAGGCTGAGGACAACTGTGTACGGGTGCCTGGATGATGAGGAAGGGGAGGCTTTCTTGGTGCAGGGGTCCCACGGTGATTGTGAGTGATGCTGTGATGTGTGTGACTGTGCCAGATCCCAGTGGTCGGTTTTCCATCGCGTGAACTGGAAACTGAGAGGAGAGAGGGTATGATGTTATGTTCAGGGACGGGGCAAGGGCCTGGTCAATAAAATTCCCAGCGGCACCAGAGTCCACAAAGAGCTGTGGAAACAAAACATGAGGGACAGCCAGTGATATTGATACTAAAAAAGTTTGGCGGAGAGTGAAGATGGAACACTCACACCTACCCCAGGAGATGGATGATCACTGGACCGTCCCTCTGATCTACTGACTCTGGGGTTAGATCGTAGCGGACACTGTTGAAGCTTGTGTCCCTCCTGGCCACAATAGGGACAGAGCACCGCTGTATCCGACGGCGTTGCTCAGATGCAGGGAGGCGTGTGGTACCTACCTCTATGGGTTCAAACTCTGACTCAGATCGGTCAACGAAGGCGGAGAGATGCGATGGTTATTCAGACGGATGGCCATCGTGATGAGTGTGTCCAATGAGAGGGTGTCGTCTCGGCATGCCAGCTCTGTCTGGACTCCCTCACGCAATCCTCTTCTGAATAAGGTGCGGAGGATTGGCTCATTCCATCCGCTGGATGCTGCCACTGTATTAAAGGTGAGGGCGTACTCCGCAGCAGTCTGGTCCTCCTGCCGTATTTGGAGTAGGTCGCTCACCCCCCTCTCTGCCCTCCGGTGGATGACTGAACTCCTCTGAACAGAGCCATGAACCTCCCATAGGAACCCAGCTCCTCCTCTCCTCTCTCCCACGCCCGCCGGTCAACAGGGAAATAACCGTGGCAACTTTGGACCTCTCGGTGGTGGGGGCTCTCGTTTGATGAGAAAAGTAGAGGGAGCACTGGAGGAGGAAGCCATGGCATTTGGACGGAGTCCCGTCATATTTGTCTGAAAGGGACAAACGGGCATCGCTGACCTATGCAGACTGTTGAATGGGCTGGGGTGCTGGCTCGCTGTGTCGATTCATGGTAGAGGATCCTTCGCTCGTTGGGTGTGATGCCCCTTGGGGAAGGTCTAGACGTTGAAGAATGCGGAGGACCTCATCCATCGCCGTCCCCAGTTGCACCAGCTGATCGTGGTGATGGCGAAGTAGGTCTCCCTGTTCGCCGAGGCAATATTCTGTAACATAGACGCAGGTAGTCAGGAAGCAAGTGCAGTTAGTGCGTTTAATGACAACGAACATGGACCGATACAAGAGCAGCATCTAACATGGAAACATAAACATTATTGCCTGGTGGGTGATAACAAAGGATTGCTAGAAAAAGGGGAAGTAATCAGGGTAGTGATGGAGTCCAGGTGTGCCTCATGATGGGGCACAGGTGTGCGTAATGAGGGTTGCCAGGACCGGTGGTTAGTAGACCGGCAACGTCGAGCGCCGGAGAGGGGAAGCGGGAGTAGACGTGACACTCAAGTATAAGTGAGTCACCCAGTAAAATACTACTTGAGTTAAAGTCTAAAAGTATTTGGTTTTAAATATACTTAAATATCAAAACTAAATGTAGTTGTTAAAATATACAGTACTTAGACAGTAATCATTTCAAATTCCTTATTTTAAGCAAACCAGAATGGAACCATTTTCTTGTTTTTATTTATTTACGTATAGCCAGGGGCACACACCAACATCATTTACAAACGAAGCATGTGTTTAGTGAGTCCGCCATATCAGAGGAGGTAGGGATGACCAGGGATGTTCTCTTGATAAGTGCTTGAATTGGACCATGTTCCTGTCCTGCTAAGCATTCAAAATGTAATGAGTACTTTTGGGTTTCAGGGAAAATGTATGACGTAAAAAGTACATTATTTTCTTTAGGAATTTGTGAAGTAAAAGTAAATGTTGTCAAAAATATAAATAGTTAAGTAAAGTACAGATACCCCCAAAAACGACTTAAGTAGTACTTTTAAGTATTTTTACTTAAGTACTTTACACAACTAATGAATACAATGGAAGTACATCAAGGCCACATRCTGATCAACAATGTCCTTGCGGTATTGCTTGTTTATCACATCAGATTTGACCTGAATATGTTCTGCTCAGGAATTTAGTCTGGCATAGTAAGATCTAAGCATTGTTAAGGCTTGGTTAGAGATGGTGTTGTATGGTGAAAGTTAACATATTGGGTCTTGTAAGTGGTTCTGGAAAGCCCCAGTGGTACAACAACAGAGCTTTCATAATGAGGAATCTTATGTTAAGTCATTGTTATACTCAGGTAATGACAGTCTATATATGTGCAATGCTGGCCATATATAGGTCTTGTTATCAGCAACACTACTGATTCCAGCAGTACCGATGGCCTTTACTGAGAATGGTCCAGCAGGTACGCTACCTCTGGTGTCAATACTAGACATTACTCTCTGTGTTGTAATCACAAGAAGCCTTCTCCCAAGAAACATACTGGAATTGATTGGTTTGTTCAGAGCCTGATAGTATGAGATAACCTCCAGGAGTCAACTTCTATCTCTTCACTGATTGGTCAGAATGGATATGTATATATCTAGCCAGCTAGCATATATTGAGATGTACAGCCACTGCAGTTCATGTGTTCTCTTCTGACTACAAGCAATTTGAGGACACATTTTTTTTAACATTTGAGAATAATAGTGAAGACATCAAAACTATGAAATAACACATATGGAATCATGTAGTAACCAAAAAAGTGTTAAACAAATCAAAGTATATTTTATATTTGAGATTCTTCAAATAGCCACAGTTTGCCTTGATGACAGCTTTGCACACACTTGGCATTCTCTCAACCAGCGTGAGGTAGTCACCTGGAATGCATTTCAGTTAACAGGTGTGCCTTCTTAAAAGTTCATTTGTGGAATTTCTTTCCTTCTTAATGCATTTGAGCCAATCAGTTGCGTTGTGGCAAGGTAGGGGTGGTATACATAAGATAGCCATATTTGGTAAAAGACCAAGTACATATTATGGCAGGAACAGCTCAAATAAGACCAAGTCCATATTATGGCAAGAACAGTTCAAATAAGCAAAGAAAAACAACAGTCCATCATTACTTTAAGAGATGAAGGTCAGTCAATTCGGAACATTTCAAGAACTTTGAAAGTTTCTTGAAGTGCAGTCGCAAAAAGCATCAAGCGCTATGATGGAACTGGCTCTCATGATGGAACAGGACGCCCACCGGAATGGAAGACCCAGAGTTGCCTCTGCTGCAGAGGATACGTTCATTAGAGTTACCAGCATCAGAAATTGCAGCCCAAATAAATGCTTCACAGAGTTCACGTAACAGACACATCTCAACATCAACTGTTCAGAGGAGACTGTGTGAATCAGGCCTTCATGGTCGAATTGCTGCAAAGAAACAATTACTAAAGGACATCAATAAGACGAAGATACTTGCTTGGGACAAGAAACACGAGCAATGGACATTAGACCGGGTGAAATTTGTCCTTGGGTCTGGAGTCCAAATTGGAGATTTTTGGTTCCAACCGCCGTGTGTGGGTGAACGGATGATCTTCGCATGTGTATTTCCCACCATAAAGCACGAAGGAGGTGTTGTGGTGTGGGGGTGCATTGCTGGTGACACTGTCTGTGATTTATTTAGAATTCAAGGCACACTTAACCAGCATGGCTACGACAGCATTCTGCAGCGATATGCCATCCCATCTGGTTTGGGCTATCATTTGTTTTTCAACAGCACAATGACCCAACACACTTCCAGGCTGTGTAATGGCTGTTTTACCAAGAAGGAGAATGTTGGAGTGCTGCATCAGATGACCTAGCCTCCACAATCCCCTGACCTCAACCAAATTGAGATGGTTTGTGATGAGTTGGACCGCAGAGTGAAGGAAAAGCAGCCAACAAGTGCTCAGCATATGTGGGAACTCCTTCCAGACTGTTGGAAAATAATTCCAGGTGAAGCTGGTTGAGAGAATGCCAAGAGTTTGCAACACTGTCATCAAGGCAAAGGGTGGCTATTTGAAGAATCTCAAATCTCAAATATATTTTGAATTGTTTAACACTTTTTTTGGTTACTACATGATTCCATATGTGTTATTTCATAGTTTTGATGTCTTCACTATTATTCTACAATGTAGAAAATAGTAAAAATAAAGAATAAGCCTTGAATGTTCTAAAACTTTTGACTGGTATTGTATATGTACATATCTACCTCAATTACCTGCTACCCTTGCACATCGTTACTCATTGTGTATTTATTCCTCGTGTTTATTATTTTTCTATAATGTTTTCAATTTTTTTTCTCTCTGCATTGTTGGGAAAGGCCCATACGCATTTCACTTTTAGACTACACCTGTTGTTTATGAAGCATGTGACAAATACAATTTGATTTGATTGTGATTTGGTTCACTCTTTGTATTTAAACGCCTCAGCCTGAGCTGAACTCAATACCCTACCCACTGCTGCTCTCCCTGCTGGGACAGACAGACATGTCCTACTAAAGCTGGGACAGACAGACATGTCTTACTAAAGCTGGGACAGACAGACATGTCCTACTAAAGCTGGGACAGAACAGACAGACAGTCTTACTAAAGCTGGACAGACAGACATCCTACTAAAAGCTGGGACAGACAGACATGTCCTACTAAAGCTGGGACAGACAGACATGTCCTACTAAAGCTGGGACAGACAGACATGTCCTTACTAAAGCTGGGACAGACAGACATGTCCTACTAAAGCTGGGACAGACAGACATGTCCAACTAAAGCTGGGACAGACAGACATGTCCTACTAAAGCTGGGACAGACAGACATGTCCTACTAAAGCTGGGACAGACAGACATGTCCTACTGAAGCTGGGACAGACAGACATGTCCTACTAAAGCTGGGACAGACAGACATGTCCTACTAAAGCTGGGACATACAGACATGTCCTACTAAAGCTGGGACAGACAGACATGTCCTACTAAAGCTGGGACCACAAGGGACAGGGATGCAGCACAGCTGTTATGAAGAGTAGTGCAGTAGAGCTTTTGTAATGGCTTTCAAGGCATGAACATTGGGGTCATAGAAACAGGAGAGAGAAGGAGAGGGAAGTGAGAGAGAGAATAAGAAGAATGATGATACGGTATAACTAGCTGTAAGACAGACACACCGACAGACTTCTACAGAGTTCTGTAACAGAAGACACTTCCTCTGTCCTAAAAAAAATATATTTATTTGTTCCCTCTCATTGTAAGGATGGGTGATGTGGTAATATGTGTCTACCAGGGCAGTGTGTGAGAGGTTGGCGGTTAGCAGTGAACTCTCATAACCCCAGCCAGCTCATCTTGGAGTCAGGAGTGGTGTGACGGAGCTGGAGGACTGTGGTCTGTGGTTAGTTGGTCACCTCTGGTCAGAGTGAGACCTCTCACCTCTAACTTCACATGAGTCTGTGATGTCACCACAACTGGCTGTGCCTGGGCCAAAGGGCACTCAGCTGGGTCCTGTTTTGAAGGTTTGATTCCATTCTCCGTGTGTGTGTGGTCAGTCATCAGCTTCTGACTCACTGATTTTGCTTACGTAGCTGACAGGTGGCAACTTGCACCGAACAATAGGTTGACCTCACCTCCAATGCCCTTTTTACATAGAAATACAGTGTCTGTTCACTAGCAAACAACAAGGACCATAAATCAAACACAGTTCACTATGTAAAAATGCTGCTCCAAGGAACATAAGGAACACTGTAAGGACCATTTCCGTACTTGTCTTCTTGTCGTTCTTATCTATTAGCCTTTTGCCAGTTACATTATAGGCTTAGATAGTGGGCTTTGTTTAGTTATCGTCTCAGAACCCGTGGGCATAAGGCAGATCTTCAGAGATTTGTTTTACAGTCTTACTACCAGGCAAAGATAAATCAACATCCACGTTTGTTTATGCTGAGTTGTTATGTTCCCTGTTCTCACAGAGTTGTTTAATGGACATACGTTCTGCTACCCAATGCAGGTAACAGCAAACAAATAATATGCTTGTCTAACAGTGTTTGGAGGGTTAACAGTATGGCCAGTAGTTTTACAGGTCATTTATATTAGGTTGATAGTGTAATGATGTTGAACAAGGAAGTCAGGGCTAACCCAACAGGGTTAACGGTTACTGGTGCCAGTGGCAGTTTGGGGCAGAGCCAAGGAATTTTGTTTTCCTCTGGGTGAGGCGGCATGGGAAAGCCCTGGCAGAGCCAGAGGGTGAGAGAGGGAGGATGGGTGATACAGTACATCATCAGGCATGCAGAGACAGCTCTGAACATGCTCCATACCCACCTCTGGAGGGGGTTTGGGATTGTGGGGTGTGATAGGATTTCAGATAGTGTTACAGGACTGTATTGCTTTTACAAGTAATTCAGAGAGAGAGGGAGAGAGAGAGAGGGGGGGGGGAGCTGTACATGAGAGCTGTACATGACTGTTTGTCAGGTCATTGTATATACGGTTATTTTCTGATTTCTGTGAAGAGGTCAGTAAATCACCATCATTGCACGAGGCTTTATAATTCCCTGAATTGACAATGAACTGCCACTAGATGGCATTCATTCTAAAACTATGTTGAAGGAGCAAGCAAGCTATGCCAGTGGTGGTGTATTCATGGATGCCAAGGGAAGCCAGGCTTCCCCCTAAAATGTACCAATAAAAAAAAAAAACATATACAATAATTTATATATTTTGAGCTAAACTGAGTGAACTCAACTGTGAATGGTCCTGGCGCACCAAAAAAAATTGTTTAGGGAATCCAGTTTGGATTGTTGCATCTCATTATGTTGTTGTCCTCTGGTGGCCTTATCCTAAATTAGCCATGGATGGAGATAGGGATTTGGATCCAAATGTTAATTCATACATTGTGCCCCTGCCTCAGAGGATGGAAGTTCAATATGTAGCTACAGTAGATGTTTTTATATTTTTACATTTTATTTAACTAGGCAAGTCAGTTAAGAACAAATTGTTATTTACAATGACTGCCTATCCTGGCCTACCCCGATGCTGGGCCAATTGTGCACCGCCCTATGGGGCTCCCAATCACGGCCAGATGTGATACAGCCTGGAATCGAACCAGGGACTATAGTGACACCTCTTGCACTGAGATGCAGTGCCTTAGACCGCTGTGCCACTCAGGAGATGACAGCTGCACCACTCGGGAGATGTAATAGGCCAATGTTAACTAACTGGCTAATCGTTGCCCATGAAAGGAAATTAGGCTAGCGAGCAAGCATTTTAGCCCAGTAGCCTAGGACAACAAAAACTAAAAGCGTGTACTGTATGACAAAGTCATAGACCGTTTCGTCAACATGAGAGGAGGATGACATTGGCGTTTCTCTTCAAGTAGGGTGAGTCAACATGTCCCCCCCCCCCCACCACACACACACACACACACACACACACACACACACACACCACACACACACACACACACACACACACACACACACACACACACACACCACACACACACACACACACACACACACACACACACACACACACACACACACACACACACACACACACACACCACACCCACACACACACACACACACCACACACACCCACACACACACACCACACACACACACACACAACACACACCACACACACACACACACCACACAAATCAGTACCATGGACAGCCACATGATATTTCGCTACGTTGATTGGACTAAATTGTTTCGGGAATCTTTTAGATGCAACTGTATTAGACCAAGCATAGGTGATTTGAGGATGTTGAAATGTTAAAGTTGAAATGGTGCTGGAATAGGAGGCAGCTCCTGTTTCTTTGGGACCTGCAGTAACTCCGCTGTTCAAATCAATAGTTGTTCAGTAGTTCGAAAATGTCAAGAAACATTAACTGCTTGACCATGCTGTAGGTCATGTAACTTTGTTCCATGCAATATGCTTTGTGGACTTCATTGGACAGATGTTGCTCTCCGGTTTTGTGATGAAACAAATGTGTGGTTGAATTTATTCCGCCACTGTGTCTTCCTATTGTCTCGGGCTATAGGCCTATACTGCATATCACGGTGTCAAGGCATATGAACTAACAGGTTATAGAACAAACAACACAATTATCACAACACAGAGGTTGTAATTATGGCTTCCACTTTGAAGACAAACACTACAGGATATAATCCTTATAGCTTTTACTCTCCCTTTGAGTAAGATATTTAGCTTATTTAATTTTTTTCTCCCCAATTTCGTGGTATCCAATTGTTAGTAGTTACTGCCTTGTCTCATCACTACAACTCCCGTACGGGCTTGGGAGAGACGAAGGTCGAGAGCCTTGCGTCCTCTGAAACACAACCCAACCAAGCCGCACAGCTTCTTAACACAGCGCGCATCCAACCCGGAAGCCAGCTGCACCAATGTGTCGGAGGAAACACCATACACCTAGCGACCTGGTCAGCGTGCACTGCGCCCGGCCCGCCACAGGATTCGCTAGTGCGCGATGAAACAAGGATATCCCTACCGGCCAAACCCTCCCTAACCCAGACGACGCTAGGCCAATTGTGCGTCGCCCCATGGACCTCCCGGTCGCGGCCGGCTGTGACAGAGCCTGGGCTCGAACCCAGAGTCTCTGGTGGCACAACTAGCACTGCGATGCAGTGCCTTAGACCACTGCGCCACCCGGGAGATATTTTGATGAGAAGTAATGTACTTACTATGACTGAGATATGTGGTTGTCCCACCTAGCTATCTTAAGATGAATGCACTAATTGTAAATCGCTGTGGATAAGAGCTTCTGCTAAATGACTAAAATGTAAATGTAATATTTAAACATCTTCAAGATTTGTTTATGCTGTGATACACACTTATTTATGATATTTCTGACGCATATGCTTATGTTGAAGAGAGATGACTGGATCAACGGCATACAGTAGTCCTACATGCAATCAGTCTTATTGGACAATGTTTATGTACTATTTGAATGTGCTAATATGACTTTCCATACCCTTATCACCACTTTATAATTTGGGGAAGTAGATTAAATTATTTAAATTAGCATCATAGACACGACACATAAGACACGATACATTTAAGTTATGTTTAGTTTCGCTTTTTATTTCCATACATTAAGAATACAACACCAACATGGCACAGTCACTGACCAACCTTCAGATAACAAACAAACAAAATACAAAGATGTCATTGACTCATCAGAGCCAATTCAGTTTATACAAAATACAGAATGGACCTAATCTGCATGACTAATTTCATCTTTGTAAACTCTCCCTCATTCTATTGACAACGGTGGCATGTTCTAAGGCTTTGAAGGGAGAATACAGTCATCAAGAGGGCAAGAGTAGTCAGTTGGAGGAAAGTGTTTGTGATTTAGTTTGTGTTGGTGAAGGCCTGGTAGAGGGCGGTGAGCTGGGCCTTCAGGTCCTGGGCGTAGGGGTCCAGCTTGTCCTTCAGGTCCTCAGCATAGGGGGCCAGGCTCTTCTGCACCATCTGAGCTCTGGTGGCCAGCTGGCTCTGGAGGTTCTCGGCCAGGGGGGCCACTCTCTTCTGGAAGTCCTGCAGGCGCAGGTCCACCTTCTGCTTCAGCTCATCTGTGTAGGGACCCAGCTGGGACTGCAGCTCCTTCACACTCTGCTCCAGACTCCCCTTCAGCTCCTCACTCTTCTGGAGCAGGGTGGCCCTCAGGGTCTCGGAGTCCAGGGCCTCTGCATAGGGGGCCAGATCCTGTTTCAACTGCTCCACTCTCTGCTGGACTTGTGTCTTCATCTCCTCTGCGTAGGGCTCCAGTTTCCCCTTGACACTGCCCAGGTCTTGCTCCAGACGCTCTTTCAGCACCTCAGCCTCCTGGGTAATCTTGGTCATCAGGTCCTTGGCTGCAGGAGGAAGCTGCTCCTGCAGGGAGATGGCGTATTGGCTGGCCACATCAGCACTCTCTGTGATGCGGTCACTGCAGGAGAGGAGAGGAGAGGGGGGTCAGTTCAGGTCCCCATCCTAGTAATCTGAGCGATTCGACTATAGACATTCCACACGTTATGACAACTACATCACAGATCACATTACTTACTTGACATCCTGTCCCAGCTGAGACTTCCTGATCATCTGGACGGTGTCGTCGGCCGTTTGCGTTGCCTTGGCAACGTAGTCCCAGAAGGCATCTGTCAGCTGCTCCAGCTGTGGTTTAGGCTCATCAGCGTAGAACAGGTTAGCATGGCAGCCTATTGGGGCGTAGCAGAAGAGTTCGTTTTTGTGAAACTGTATTTTTTCAGGGTCATTACTGGTTAGGCATGGCAACCTGTTGGCGGCATTAAGGTAACTAGAAAAGTATACTCCCTCTGCCATGGTTATTGTTGACTATTGACTTAAAATGAATTTGGTAGATTGATGGAAGGTATTAGGTTGCTGTACTTCAGCTCTATAAATTTCACTTCTAATCTGAATATTCTTGTATCCCACTCACCAGTGAATACAGCCAGAGCGAGCACCACAAGGACCTTCATGACTCTCAATCAGATTCTGTGAAATAAAGCAGCAATCACTTAAAACATTGTAATCCACCAGAAAAAAAACATTGTGGAATGCTATCAAATAATACCATGGACCTGTAGAATCCAGCTTACCGTCTTTGTGTATGAGTGTGTTGGTGTATCTCTGAGTCCAGTCTGCAGTGACTGTAGTTTCAGCCGTGTCCTGGCCTGTATATATAGTGAGCAGGGCAGTAAGGAACACAAAGTCCAGGAGCCAGTGCCTCGCTGTCAGCAGTGCTCCAAATCATAAACCCTCAGACCACTCAGCACCTGTCTACCTGACCCAGCCCAGATATGTCCTTACAACTCACCCTGGACCTGTCCCAATGAACCCCTGGACCCAGAATGCACAGGAGAGCACTGCGTTATCATCACCTCTGGGTAAAGTGTCACAAACAGAGTTTGGAACATAAAGTAGTGATCAGAGATACTCAGTGAAGACCAATCTCCTGGGACTGCATGCTGATAAACACATCTCCATTCAATCCCCTTGTCTATAGTTTTTCAATGATATGCAGTAGTGATACATGTGCAGCAGGACACTGTTGGCCTTGCAGCTATACCGGTCTGTTACTGTTAATATCATCTGAGGGTAGATGTATTGTGTTGTATTGAGGCTTATGCACTTTGACATACACTAGCCTGTTCCTTTCTCTCAACCATAATGTATCTTTGTCTTTATATATGATGCTACAACTCTACAATGCTAATAGTGAGTATCTGGTTCACACCAGGTCAGTTTCATGGATTTTTCCTTGATGGCACAGAAAGTCTCAGATCGAATCAGCCATTCTCTGAGCCAATCACAGCCATTTCTCAGACATAAATAGCACTTTGTCCAGACAACACCTTCCTCCCAACCTTCATGAGGTATCACAGTCTGATCAGATATGCTATTGATTTATAGTCAGTTTAAGTTTGATGTCCAGCCAGCTGGCATTGACTCACAGAATATATTCTATGATATAGTTTTCAGTTTCACTGTGCGGTCATGTGTTCAAGCACTTCCATGTGTCAGTTGTATGACCAAAGTTCATTTGACCCCGGCCCATGCACACTGTGATAGGGTCTAGGGTTAGGGGCCGCATGGGCCCAGTCTATTCATTAGATGTAATTTCACAATAGCTAGTAGATTTTTTATATTTTTTATTTCACCTTTATTTAACCAGGTAGGCTAGTTGAGAACAAGTTCTCATTTGCAACTGCGACCTGGCCAAGATAAAGCATAGCAGTTCGACACATTCAACAACACAGAGTTACACATGGAATAAACAAAACATACAGTCAATAATACAGTAGAAAAAAAAGTCTATATACAATGTGAGCAACTGAGGTGAGATAAGGGAGGTAAAGGCAAAAAAAAAAGCCATGGTGGCAAGGTAAATAAAATATAGCAAGTAAAACACTGGAATGGTAGATTTGCAGTGGAAGAATGTGCAATGTAGAAATAGAAATAATGGGGTGCAAAGGAGCAAAATAAATAAATAAATACAGTAGGGGAAGAGGTAGTTGTTTGGGCTAAATCATAGATGGACTATGTACAGGTGCAGTAATCTGTGAGCTGCTCTGACAGCTGGTGCTTAAAGCTAGTGAGGGAGATAAGTGTTTCCAGCTTCAGAGATTTTTGCAGTTCGTTCCAGTCATTGGCAGCAGAGAACTGGAAGGAAAGACGACCAAAGGAGGAATTGGCTTTGGGGGTGACCAGTGAGATATACCTGCTGGAGCGCGTGCTACGAGTGGGTGCTGCTATGGTGACCAGTGAGCTGAGATAAGGCGGGGCTTTAGCTAGCAGAGACTTGTAGATAACCTGTAGCCAGTGGGTTTGGCGACGAGTATGAAGCGAGGGCCAGCCAACGAGAGCGTACAGGTCGCAATGTTGGGTAGTGTATGGGGCTTTGGTGACAAACCGGATGGCACTGTGATAGACTGCATCCAGTTTGTTGAGTAGAGTGTTGGAGGCTATTTTATAGATGACATCACCGAAGTCGAGGATCAGTAGGATGGTCAGTTTTACGAGGGTATGTTTGGCAGCATGAGTGAAGGATGCTTTGTTGCGATATAGGAAGCCGATTCTAGATTTCATTTTGGATTGGAGATGCTTAATGTGAGTCTGGAAGGAGAGTTTACAGTCTAACCAGACACTTAGGTATTTGTAGTTGTCCACGTATTCTAAGTCAGAACCGTCCAGAGTAGTGATGCTGGACGGGCGAGCAGGTGCGGGCAGTGATCGGTTGAATAGCATGCATTTAGTTTTACTTGCATTTAAGAGCAGTTGGAGGCCACGGAAGGAGAGTTGTATGGCATTGAAGCTCGTCTGGAGGTTAGTCAACACAGTGTCCAAAGAGGGGCCAGAAGTATACAGAATGGTGTCGTCTGCGTAGAGGTGTATCAGAGAATCACCAGCAGCAAGGGCAACATCATTGATGTATACAGAGAAGAGAGTCGGCCCGAGGATTGAACCCTGTGAGACCCCATAGAGACTGCCAGAGTTCCGGACAACAGGCCCTCCGATTTGACACACTGAACTCTATCAAAGAAGTAGTTGGTAAACCAGGCGAGGCAATCATTTGAGAAACCAAGGCTGTCGAGTCTGCCAATAAGAATGTGGTGATTGACAGAGTCAAAAGCCTTGGCCAGGTCGATTGAATCGGCTGCGCAGTAATGTTTCTTATCGATGGCGGTTATGATGTCGTTTAAGACCTTGACCGTGCTGAGGTGCACCCATGACCAGCTTTGAAACCAGATTTCATAGCGGAAGAAGATACAGTGGATTCGAAATGGTCGGTAATCTGTTTGTTAACTTGGCTTTCGAAGACCTTAGAAAGGCAGGGTAGAATAGATATAGATCTGTACAGTTTGGGTCTAGAGTGTCACCCCTTTGAAGAGGGGGATGACCGCGGCAGCTTTCCAATCTTTGGGAATCTCAGACGACACGAAAGAGAGGTTGAACAGGCTAGTAATAGGGGTTGCAACATTTTCGGCAGATCATTTTAGAAAGAGAGGGTCCAGATTGTCTAGCCTGGCTGATTTGTAGGGGTCCAGATTTTGCAGCTCTTTCAGAACATCAGCTGACTGGATTTGGGTGAAGGAGAAATGGTGGGGGCTTTGGCGGGTTGCTGTGGAGGGTGCCGGGCAGTTGACCGGGTAGGGGTAGCCAGGTGGAAAAGCATGGCCAGCCGTAGAGAAATGCTTATTGAAATTCTCAATTATAGTGGATTTATCGGTGGTGACAGTGTTTCCTAGCCTCAGAGCAGTGGGCAGCTGGGAGGAGGTGCTCTTATTCTCCATGGACTTACAAGTGTCCCAGAACTTTTTTGAGTTAGTCCTACAGGATGCAAATTTCTGTTTGAAAAAGCTAGCCTTAGCTTTCCTAACTGCCTGTGTATATTTGTTCCTAACTTCCCTGAAAAGTTGCATATCACGGGGGCTATTCGTTGCTATACCAGAACGCCACAGGATGTTTTTGTGCTGGTCAAGGGCAGACAGGTCTGGAGTGAACCAAGGACTATATCTATTCCTAGTTCTAAATGTTTTGAAGGGGGCATGCTTATTTAAGATGATGAGGAAGGCACTTTTAAAGAATAGCCAGGCATCATCAACTGACGGGATGAGGTCAATGTCATTCCAGGATACCCAGGCCAGGTCGATTAGAAAGGCCTGCCCGCAGAAGTGTTTTAGGGAGCGTTTGACAGTGATGAGGGTGGTCATTTGGTCGCAAACCCATTACGGATGCAGGCAATGAGGCAGTGATCGCTGAGATCTTGATTGAAAAACAGCAGAGGTGTATTTGGAGGGCGAGTTAGTTAGGATGACATCTATGAGGGTGCCCGTGTTTACGGATTTGGAGTTGTACCTGGTAGGTTCATTGATAATTTGTGTGAGATTGAGGGCATCAAGCTTAGATTGTAGGATGGCCAGGGTGTTAAGCATGTCCCAGTTTAGGTAACCTAGTAGCACGAGCTCAGAAGATAGATGGGGGGCAAAATCCAATTCACATATGGTGTCGAGGGCACAGCTGGGGGCAGAGGGAGGTCTATAGCAAGCGGCAACAGTGAGAGACTTGTTTCTGGAAAGGTGCATTTTTAGAAGTAGAAGCTCGAATTGTTTGGGTACAGACTTGGATAGTAATACAGAACTCTGCAGGCTATCTTTGTAGTAGATTGCAACACCGCCCCCTTTGGCAGTTCTATCTTGGCGGAAAATGTTATAGTTAGCGATGGAGATTTCAGGGTTTTTGGTGGTTTTCCTAAGCCAGGATTCAGACACGGCTAAGACATCAGGGTTGGCAGAGTGTGGTAAAGCAGTGAGTAAAACAAACTTAGGGAGGAGGCTTCTAATGTTGACATGCATGAAACCAAGGCTTTTACAGTTACAGAAGTCAACAAATGAGAGCACCTGAGGAGTGGGAGTGGGGATAAGCACTGCAGGACCTGGATTAACCTCTACATCACCAGAGGAACAGAGGAGAAGTAGGATAAGGGTACGGCTAAATGCTATACGAACTGGCTGTCTAGCACGTTCGGAACAGAGAGTAAAAGGAGCAGGTTTCTGGGCACGATAGCATAGATTCAAGGCATAGTGTACAGACAAACGTAAGGTAGGATGTGAGTACATTGGAGATAAACCTAGGCATTGAGTAATGATGAGAGAGATATAGTCTCTAGAGACGTTTAAACCAGGTGATGTCATCGCATATGTAGGAGGTGGAACAACATGGTTGGTTAAGGCATAAGATAACATATGGTGTCTAGGAACTTATTTGGAATCAATTAAATGTTACAGTAGACTTTCATTTTTCAAAGTAAAGCTCCCCCTTTGTCATACTGTAGTTATTCTGTTGAAATGGATAGTGTGTTACTGTGCTATACTGGTAGTTGACCTGGTCATAACCTCGCCCCCAGGTTATTGCGCAAAGAAGTGTCTGGGAACAACATTACCATGTCAAAAAGGTGGATCAGTCTACCCAGAGAATGGCCAGATTGAGAATCTTCACAGCACTCATTCTACATCACTTGAGTTATTCATGATGTCACATCCTGGTAATCTGGAGTTTTGAAGTCAGGAGTTGAGTTCTAAACCTCGTATCTGCCCACTGTGCCTTATTACAAACCATCACAGTGCCACTCTATAGAGAGTAGAATAAGGAGAGGCAGTTGCCTGGAATCTACTATTCCCTATGTAAACGTTCAACACCTCAAATAACCTCTGACCCCAGTGATGACTAAAATGTGTCAAGGTTGACACTGCGCTATAGGTTTGCGTTGGCAGTTGAGAAGACACAACCGTTGGGATGCTACCTTTGATGGCTAAACGCCAGGATGTCTATAATGAAATCATGAAATCCATGAAATGGACTAATGCCAGCATTTGTAGAATCTAGTTAGTATTATATGTGGTTGTGGTCTCATTGCTTGACCTGATTACAAAGTGTCTGTGGTGTGGACATGTTTAAGGTTATCTGCCGGCCATCAGCAGTGGAATACCTTTACTCATTAGTATTACTTTAAGCAGGGGTTTTAGAAGTGGGGGGGACATATTTTAGAAAATTATTTCTATATTTCTTATCCAGTCGGATAAACACTCCAAACAGACTACCCAACCGCTCGGAGACGTCCGCATGGTCCTAAAGCACACAGTTGCCTCTATTGTATCACATTCCAATGATAAAACTGTGGGCAACAAAAATGCAATTTCAGAATGTGGGGGGGACATGTCCCCCTTCCCCCCGCGTCCCCAGTGAAAGTTGCATCCCTGACTGTAAGTCTTCTCTAGAATGAGGCTTTCAGTAGAAGGGTCAAGGTCCATGCACAGTTGTCTAATTAGAATATAACCAATAAAAAGGACCATGGTGGTGGGGGAGATTCCCAAAATAAACATATTGAAGTTCAATCAAAGCAAGCTTAATCAAGTCTGGTCTGTCTATGTTCAGTCTGTCAGGCTCAGAGAATGAATATGAAGGTAACAAAAGAATGTATTGTCATTGTGTATTGTGTGTGCGTGTGCGTGTGTGTGTGTGCATGTCAATATAGTAACCGCACAGTCATGTGATGACAGCCAGCAAGGAGTTGTAGTAGAAGCAGGAAGAGAGGTGACATGGCAGTGACTCCTGGACTTTGGGCTTACATCTACAGCTCTGGTTTCGACTATATATACAGCGTGGCTCTGGCCTGATAGACACACAGACAGACTGAATACACAGAGATACACCGAGAAAAAAACAGGTGAGGCCAATGCTGAGATTCAAAACAAGGTGTTGAGGCACTAGGATTTTAGGGTTCTAAGATTCAAATGTAATTGAAGTGTAATTGATTAATGATGTTTCTGTTTCAGTGAGAAACGCAAATATGAAGGTGTTGGTGGTGCTTGCAATTGCTATACTCTCTGGTAAGTAACATCTAATGTTACCACAAACATAACTACTCTGTAAATTTTTTTTATTGAAACCTTTTGAATGCAACTTGATTATTAGAATGATTATTATTTTAAACTTAGTCTAATTCAAGCTCCTTGAACAGTGTAAGGTCATAAAGCAGGTCAGGTTAAACGAGCAGTTTCACAGGAACTAACTCTACTTCCATGCCCCAACAGGTTGCCATGCTAACCTATTCTATGCTGATGAGCCCAAGCCACAGCTGGAGCAGCTGACAGATGCCTTCTGGGACTACGTCGCCAAGGCAACAAAAACTGCCGATGACACCGTCCAGATGATCAGGAAGTCTCAGTTGGGACAGGATGTCAAGTAAGTAATTTGACCTGTGATCTAGTTGTCATAACATGTGTGTAATGTCTGTAGTGGAAGCCCTCAGAGTACTAGTCACCCGAGTGGCGCAGCGGTCGAAGGCACTGCATCGCAGTGCTAGAGGCATCACTACAGACAATCCCGGGCTGTATCCCAACCGGCCGTGATTGGGAGTTGCATAGGGTGGTGCACAATTGGCCCACGCCGTCTGGGTTAGGGGAGGGTTTGTCCGGGGTAGGCCGTCATTGTAAATACGAATTTGTTCTTGACTGACTTGCCTAGTTACAGTAAGTAAAATAAAATAAATAAATAAAACTAGAATCCTGACCTGACCAGACCCCTCTCCTCTCCTGCAGTGACCGCATTACAGAGAGTGCTGATGTGGCCAGCCAATACGCCATCTCCCTGCAGGAGCAGCTTCCTCCTGCAGCCAAGGACCTGATGACCAAGATTACCCAGGAAGCTGAGGTGCTGAAAGAGCGTCTGGAGCAAGACCTGGGCAGTGTCAAGGGGAAACTGGAGCCCTACGCAGAGGAGATGAAGACACAAGTCCAGCAGAGAGTGGAGCAGRTGAAACAGGATCTGGCRCCCTATGCAGAGGCCCTGGACTCCGAGGCCCTGAGGGCCACCCTGCTCCAGAAGAGTGAGGAGCTGAAGGGGAGTCTGGAGCAGAGTGTGAAGGAGCTGCAGTCCCAGCTGGGTCCCTACACAGATGAGCTGAAGCAGAAGGTGGACCTGCGCCTGCAGGACTTCCAGAAGAGAGTGGCCCCCCTGGCCGAGAACCTCCAGAGCCAGCTGACCACCAGAGCTCAGATGGTGCAGAAGAGCCTGGCCCCCTATGCTGAGGACTTGAAGGACAAGCTGGACCCCTACGCCCAGGACCTGAAGGCCCAGCTCACCGCCCTCTACCAGGCCTTCACCAACACCAACTAAATGGCCCAAACCAACACCACTCCTTGATCCTCTGAAACGTTTTGAGTGATTCTGTCATACCCCGAACTGCACTGTAAAACATGGAAACTAAACTGGGCATATGCCCAGAGCATCATATTTATTATTATTTAGTTCACACTCAAATATTTATGTGTTTGTTTTTACCTTGTTGGATAATGTCAACTTTTTTAATTTTATTAATTTTTAAAGAAAAATAAAGCTATTGAAATTATGAACATATGCAAGATTGTTCCCTCATTCATTACACATGCAATATGTCCCACTTAAGGACACAGGAAAAGTCACCTTCTCTCCTCTCCTCTCTCTCTCTCTCTCTCTCTTCCTCTCTCTCTCTCTCTCTCTCTCTCTGTGCATGCTGGGTGTTTTTGGAGTCTGAGTGTTTGGTGTGGAAAGCTCTATCCTAACTAACTTTCTTGATTCTTTTCTTTACATGTTATTTTCTATGGTGGAGGGTTAATGCAATATTTGTTTTTGGCGGTATCCCAAAGTTTTT
>NC_036874.1:1335152-1366493 GCF_002910315.2 Salvelinus sp. IW2-2015 | reverse complement strand
GACAGAAGGAGATTGGACATTGTTTTGATGCAGATAAGAGATTGTTCCAAACAGAATGGCTGTAGTCAGTGATGGTTTGGTTCTGGCATCAGAACAAGTGGAGATGAGGAGATACTGTGATAAGCACATGTAGATGAGTCATTGTAAATCTCCAACCCTGAAGGCAGTGTTTCATTGTGTTGTTTTACCCCAGCATGCCCTTTGATATGACTTGGATCAGAACAGATTGTTTGTAATACAAGGCCTGTACAACAACATCCACATAGCTGGTGTCTTTTTTAATCCCTCCATTTATATGGGTGCTGTTTGTGAGGCATTTCCCTCTTCATAAATGTGTGTGCTAACCAGCTGTTGTGATATGAGGGCAATACAATTTTTTTTTATCTGATTAAACTCTGCAGTCTGACTTCAGCTTTCAGGGCTGTCTGGGATTTCCTTCTAGTGGTCCTCCTAGTGGTTAGAGCGTTGGACTAGTAACCGAAAGGTTGCAAGATTGAATCCCCGAGCTGACAAGGTAAAAATCTGTCATTCTGACCCTGAACAGGACAGTTAACCCACTGTTCCTAGGCCATCATTGAAAATAAGAATTTATTCTTAACTGACTTGCCTATAAAGGTAAAATAAAAAATGAGTGGAAGTGCCAAGAGCAGCAGTAGGTTAGACTTTCCTGCCACCTGTTGGCAAAGCTGTGATACTGCAAGAAAGATGGAGCGAGAGAGAGAGAGATCGACATCATTACAACACTGTATATAGCCATAACATGACATTTGAAATGTCTCTATTCCTTTGGAACTTTTGAAAAGTGTAATGTTTACTGTTAATTTTTTATTGTTTATTTCACTTTTGTTTATCATCTATTTCACTTGCTTTGGCAATGTAAACATACGTTTCCCACGCCAATAAAGCCCTTTAAATTGAATTGAGAGCGAGAGAGCGAGAGAGCGAGAAAGAGAAAGCGAGATAAGACAATATGTTGGAAAGGGAAGATAGTTGAGAGTGTAGAGAGAGTGACAAGGAAATATGTACAGTATGCATGGATGTGTGTTTGGATCAGAGGTAGAGAACTTGGGAGAGATACAGGGGAGTAAGAGGACATGGAAAAAAGACATTAGACAGATCAGGAAGTGAAACGTCTGTAACATTCCCTCTTGAGCACACAGTGTGTTATCCTTTCTGTGTGCTTAAATAATAATTACCTGTATCAAATCAAATGTATATAGCCCTTCTTACATCAGCTGATATCTCAAAGTGCTGTACAGAAACCCAGCCTAAAACCTGTCTCTTATACACATCTAGATGTGTATAAGAGAGTGGACTGGGGACAGCAAGGAGTCATCATGCCAGGTAGACCTGAAGCATGGTCCTAGGGCTCAGGTCCTCCGAGAGAGAGAAAGAAAGAGAGAAGGAAAGAGAGAATTAGAGAAAGCATACTTAAATTCACACAGGACACCGGATAAGACAGGAGAAGTACTCCAGATATAACAGACTGACCCTAGCCCCCCGACACATAAACTACTGCAGCATAAATACTGGAGGCTGAGACAGGAGGGGTCAGGAGACACTGTGGCCCCATCCGATGATACCCCCGGACAGGGCCAAACAGGCAGGATATAACCCCACCCACTTTGCCAAAGCACAGCCCCCACACCACTAGAGGGATAACTTCAACCACCAACTTACCATCCTGAGACAAGGCCGAGTATAGCCCACAAAGATCTCCGCCACGACACAACCCAAGAGGGGGCGCCAACCCAGACAGGAAGATCACGTCAGTGACTCAACCCACTCAAGTGATGCACCCCTCCTAGGGACGGCATGGAAGAGCACCAGTAAGCCAGTGACTCAGCCCCTGTAATAGGGTTAGAGGCAGAGAATCCCAGTGGAGAGAGGGGAACCGGCCAGGCAGAGACAGCAAGGGCGGTTCCTTGCTCCAGAGCCTTTCCGTTCACCTTCACACTCCTGGGCCAGGCTACACTCAATCATATGACCCACTGAAGAGATGAGTCTTCAGAAAAGACCTAAAGGTTGAGACCGAGTCTCTCTTTGAGAGTCTGCGTCTCTCACATGGGTAGGCAGACCATTCCATAAAAATGGAGCTCAATAGGAGAAAGCCCTGCCTCCAGCTGTTTGCTGGAGGGACAATTAGGAGGCCTGCGTCTTGTGACCGTAGCGTACGTGTAGGTATGTACGGCAGGACCAAATCGGAAAGATAGGTAGGAGCAAGCCCATGTAATGCTTTGTAGGTTAGCAGTAAAACCTTGAAATCAGCCCTTGTCTTAACAGGGTGAACTGTATGAACTGAACTGATGCCAACTATGCACAGAACACACAGAACCCATACACACAGACCCCATACACACAGACCCCATAAAACAGCAGTCCCCATGCACTTAACTATCAACCTGGACTCAGGGGTAGACATAACATAGTAAAGGTAAATCCGAAACATGTTATGTTTCGTATAGTATGTATTAATTTGTGAATGTCCATCATCCATTTCGTATGATACACAGTGGTGTTAAGTACTTAAGTAAAAATACTTTAAAGTACTACTTAAGTATTTACTTTACTGTTTATATTTTTGACTACTTTTACTTTTACTTCACTACATTCCTAAAAAAATTATGTACTTTTTACTCCATACATTTTCCTGAAACCCAGAAATACTCGTTACATTTTGAATGCTTAGCAGGACAGAAAATTGTCAAATTCACACACTTATCAAGATCACATCCCTGGTCATCCCTACTGCCTCTGATTTGGTGGACTCACTAAACACAAACGCTTTGTTTTTAAATGATGTCTGAGTGTTGGAGTGTGACCCTGGCTATCCGTAAATAAAAAATAAAAAATAGGAATGGTTTTAGGAATTTTAAATGATTCATACATTTACTATTCATACTTTTACTATTGATACTTAAGTATATATTTAGCAACTACATTTACTTTTGATACTTAAGTATATTTAAAACCAAATACTTTTGTACTTTTACTCAAGTAGTATTTTACTTGGTGACTTTCACTTTTACTTGAGTCATTTTCTATTATGGTATCTTTATGAGAATTTAGTACTTTTTCCACCACTGATGATAAAGTATATTCCCCGAATTACAATTTGTATGGTATGTTACGAACTGCAATTTGTACAATATGTTGCGAATTTTCAAAACTCATGATATGTTGCGAATTACGATTTGTTGTGGCTGTTAGCTTAGACGTAACATAGTAAATTGAAACCTGGTACAGTCAAATTAGTATGCTACAGTATGTTACATTTGGTATGGTTACTTACATAAAACAGAAGGTTACTTAAGGAAAAAAAAGAATGTATGGTGGTTTGTCAAGGAGGGTGAGTAGACGTATAACATGACCGTTTAGCAACCCAAAGGTTGCATGTACGAATCTCATCACGGACAACTTTATAATTTTAGCTACTTTGCAACTACTTAGCATGTTAGCTAACCCTTCCCCTAGCACTAACCTAACTCCTAACCCTAACCTTAACCCTAACCTTAATCCTAATCCCTAACATAGCCACCTAGCTAATGAGACCAGGCTAAAACTATTGTTATTTACCCAGTCAGTGGGTTTGTCTTCACAAATCAACTTTATCAAAAGTATACCTGACTGAAGTGCAGCCAATTGCCCTGCTGGGCTCAACCACAGTGACAGAGGTGTAAAGTGTAGTAGTAGTAGTAGTGAAACAGAAGCATATATTACCTAACACCATTGATATGTTCTGGTTTATCCCTATTTTACTTTTTTTTTTATTTCACCTTTATTTAACCAGGTAGGCTAGTTGAGAACCGGTAAAAAACAGGTATTCTCACAAAAACGTCTGTAGTGTCCGAATGGTTTGGCCTACGAAGTACTATGACCACTCTTTTGAAAGGCGAGACTCTCACGATGGTGTTCGTGACATGTCTGAAGTCAGTACAGCCTCTTCTGCCAACTTCTGTCTGTTGCGTCCGAATGGTTTGGGCTACACACTAGTATGAGCACTCGGTGGACAGCTGAGACTCTCATGAACACTCTCAGGATTAGTCTGAGTGTCCCCAGTACCAGTTAAAGAAATGAATGGAAGGGAAAGGGGGATACCTAGACAGCTGTCCAACTGAATGTATTCAACTGAAATGTGTCTTCCACATTTGTAGAATAATAGTGAAGACATCAAAAGGATGAAATAAAACATATGGAATCATGTAGTAACCAAAAAAGTGTTAAGTATGTAGAACATATTTTAAGCCAACAGGGCAYMAAAAAAGATGAACATAGAAAAATAGGATCGAGATAACCTTATTTAACCTATGTAAGGACTTTAGAAATTGCCACCATAGACACATTTTTTTTTGTTTTTTTTGTAATTCCATGGGTTCAGATAAAGCTGAACAGTGAGAAACTAAGTTCATGTTTGGGACCAAGCTACAGACAGATAGGGGAAAGGGCAGACAGAGGGGCCCTCCCCACACTGCTGAGACCTTGAAGGTTGGGAGCAGAGAGATAGGAGTGACACAGACTGGGTCACGGTTACTGAGGGGAGACAAAGAGGGAATGAAAACTTAGTTGGTTTCAGGAACTAAGGGGCAGCACTGATAACTTTTAAAGTAGATAAGACACGAATTGTTATATTTGCGCCAGTATTGATACAATGGCGGAGCCATGTATCAAAAGGGGGATGGAATAGGGCACTTTGTGGTGTGGCCTATTAGTTAAATATCCCTAGAGTTGGTTTACTAGGATAATAATGGAGGACATTCTAGCTAATCAGATAGAACAAATAGAATTAGGGACCTGAACAAGTAGGCAAAGAAGAAGATATAATCAGATAGAATAAATTAGAAATTGTTTGTTAAAAGTCCATATATGGACAGACGTCCCCAAGTAACATCACACCGTAGATTATACCTGTCACTTGAGGGGTCCTCAGGTGCGATGTCATATGTCTATACACAGAACATTGGCTTGTTCTTTGTAAATGGAGACCTAATGAAAACCTAGGTGGCCAAAACACTGTCTCCAATAAACCACATGGGAGCTAAGATTGCAGTCTCTTTTGACCATTTACTGAACATATTATTCTGCATCCAGCATCTGCTCAGAAACAGTGGTTGTGTGTATGTAATCTGTTCCTATACTGAGTGAAGGCTTTCCCACCCGGTTGATAAATAAAGGTTGGATAAGTGATGGATCCTTCCTCCAAAGGCCCTAATTTGCCATCACTTTACCATGTGTTTTCTATATGAACTCAGCTTTGAATGCAAAAGGGATCATTCTGCGGGCCTTTGAGCAGTTCAGACTAAAATCATGCGTCGACTTCAAGCCCAGAGGCTCTGAGTATCACTTCATTTCAGCCCAGAAGAACAGAGGGTAAGATRKTTTTTTCKCTGCCTGARCACTTGAGGGAACATGGMTAGMTTGCCKCTTTTWACTGAAGATATCTGACTTGCTTGATATTGATACAGGTTKATTTTTGTGTCTCCTTGCTTTCTTTTAATGTAGGTGTTCCTCCCACGTAGGGAGATCTTCCAAGTATGGACAGCCTCTTTCCATTGGAAATTACTGTTATCATATTGGCATTGTGGAGCATGAGTTTCTACACGCTCTGGGAATCTGGCATGAACAGTCCAGATATGACAGGGATGAATGTGTGACCATTGTTTGGAAAAACATCAAATGTGGTTTGTTCACATTTTCTTCAGCTTTTTTCAGTTAGCAATTCTAATAATAAGGTCTATATATTATGCTTTTTTTTTTATTGAATTCACTTTATAGACATTATGTTGTCTTCACGATGTTGGCAAAATGTTGTACGTGAAAGTAAATTATGGTTATTTATCATGAGTGTAATAGGCTGTTTTTCAAACTTTAATTTCAGGAAATTTGAGGTGGTAAACTAAAGCAGTAATTAAGTGTCATGAATCCACCCCTTGTCTACAGGTCATGAGAGGAACTTTGTAAAAGTCTCTCATTCGACCACCCTAGGTTTCCCGTATGACTACAGCTCGGTGCTACATGACAGTGAGAGATCATTCAGCAAGGGAAAGGGACCTACCATCATCACTAAGCAACCTGAGTACCAAAAAATGATTGGACAACGCCTTAAAATGAGCTATACAGATGCAGTAAGTGTGTGTCTTGAAAAGAAGCAGGTCTACTGTACCGTATGTCCAAGTTGAAAAACATGTATATTATTTTCCTCCTGTAGAAAAATCGATTTCATTTATGGAACATTGCAACTTCGACAACCAGAGATTGTGTGGGATGAGTCACGGAATCTTCCAGGTGGAGTTTGAGGTGCGTAAAGGAGCAGGACTGTCTACAGGTGGGTTTTCCATCGATGACATCAACACGTCAGAAACCGAATTCCTCCATCACACCTGGCAGATTAGAGACTTTTAGAATCTTTTAACCACCAGTGACTTTAACACTGTTGTGTACAGCCCCAGATACTACTCCCCAGAAGGCTATGCCTACCAGATTGCCTTTTATCTTCGTGAAATGTTGTTTGGAGTCTATGTGCGCTTAGTCTCAGGAAAGTATGATGACCAACTCCAGTGGCCTTGCCACCATCGACAAGTGACGATTCAACTGCTGGACCAGAATCTCCACATCAGCATTACCACTGAACCCTCACTTCAGGACGGTAAGAGAAATTCAAACATTCAATACGAGTGTGTCCAAAACACAATAGATTATAGTAAGGGCATAGCTCATTTCCAATATATTTTCTTGCAATACTCYGCCTAACTTTGATCACATTTACAAAAAGAACTTGAGACAGCGGCAAACAGAAATGGCCATGCTTATGAATCATATGCAAATGCTTCTATATTATTTTATTTTTATTTCACCTTTATTTAACCAGGTAGGCCAGTTGAGAACAAGTTCTCATTTACAACCGTGACCTGGCCGAGATAAAGCAAAGCAGTGCGACAAAAACAACAGTTACACATGGGATAAACAAACATACAGTCAATAACACAATAGAAAAATCTGTATACAGTGTGTGCAAATTAACTTTTTCTTAATAGGGGGCGCCATTTCCACTTTGGGAAAAAATTGTGCACAAATTAAACGGCCTCGTACTCTGTTCTAGATCATATGATATGCATATTATTATTACTATTGGATAGGAAACACTCTGAAGTTTCTAAAACTGTTTTAAATTATATCTGTGTAAAACAGAACTCATTTGGCAGGCAAAGTTCCAAACAGGAAGTGAAAATTCTGAAATGGGTCTCTCTGACAGGCCTCGCCTATTCAATTGCCTTGTATTTATGGATATGTATGCACTTCATACGCCTTCCACTAGATGTCAACAGGCAGTAGAATGAGGTGTCTGGCCTGATGTGGGACCGAATGAGAGCTTTTGGAGTGACAGGTCAGCCATATTGGCAGTATTTTGCTGCGCACCTGGGAGCACCATATAATTTTCTGCAATGCGTTAGGTAGACACGAAGAAATGCTCCGTCGGACGTTATTGGATACATATGAGAAAAACATCATAAAGATGGATTTTCAACTGAGTTTGACCAGTTTATTCGACTTTTATTATGACTTTTGGAATTTTTCGTTCCATGCGCCAAACGTTCATGGACACGTGAGCACCATTATGCTAGCCAAAGTTGCTAATTCGACAGAAGAAATGGACATTCTAAAACAAAACAACGATTTATTGTTGTTTTGACTCCTTGCACTGCATTCTGATGAAAGATCATCAAAGGTAAGAGAATATTTATTATGTTATTTCGTATTTTTGTGGAATATGTTGACTCCAACATGGCGGAGAATGGCTGAGCGCTGTCTCAGATTATTGCATGCTGTGCTTTGTACTAAAGTCATTTTTTWAAATCTAACACAGCGGTTGCATTAAGAACCAGTGTATCTTTATTTATTTGCACAACATGTATTTTTCATAAATGTTTTATGAGTATTTATGTATTTCACGTTGCTCTCTGTAATTATTCTGGCTGTTTTGGTGCCATTTATGATCATGGCACCAATGTAAAAGCAGGATTTGTAGCTATGAATAGGCACATTTTCGAACAAAACATATGTATTGTATAACATGATGTTATAAGACTGTCATCTGATGAAGTTGTTCAAAGGTTAGTGATTATTTTTATCTCTATTTGTGGGTTTTGTGAAAGCTATCTTTGCGGTGAAAAAATGGCGTTGTGTTTTGGGCTATTGTGGTGAGCTAACATAAATATATGTTGTGTTTTCACTAAAACAGTTAAAAAATCGGAAATATTGGCTGGATTCACAAGATGTTTATCTTTCATTTGCTGTACAACATGTATTTTTCATAAGTTTTATGATGAGTATTTATGTATTTCACGTTGCTCTCTAATTATTCTGGCTGTTTTGGTGCCATTTGTGACTGGCTGCAATGTAAAACTACGATGTATACCTATAAATATGCACATTTTCGAACAAAACATAAATGTATTGTATAACATGATGTTATAAGACTGTCATCTGATGAAGTTGTTCAAAGGTTAGTGATTAATTTMATCTCTTTGTGGGTTTTGTGAAAGCTATCTTTGCAATGAAAAAATGGCGTTGTGTGTTTGGCTATTGTGGTGAGGTAACATAAATATATATTGTGTTTTCGCTGTAAAACATTTAAAAAATCGGAAATGTTGGCTGGATTCACAAGATGTTTATCTTTCATTTGCTGTATTGGWCTTGTGATTTCATGAAATTATATTATATGATATCCCTGTGGCGCTAGGCTAGGCTATGCTAGTCAGCTTTTCTGATGAGGATGATCCCGGATCCGGGAGGGGGGGTCTGTAGAGGTTTTAAGTAAGGAGGTAAGACAATAAATAGGCCAATAGTGGCGAAGTAATTACAATTTAGTCATTTACACTGGAGTGATATATGTACATATGTAAATATATGAGGATGCAAGTAGAAATACTGGTGTGCAGAAAAACAAAAACAAATATGGGGATGAGGTAGGTAGTTGGATGGGCTATTTACAGATGGGCTGTGTACAGCTGCAGAGATCGGTAAGCTGCTCTGACAGCTGGCGCTTAAAGTTAGTGAGGGAGATATGTCTCCAACTTCAGTGATTTTTGCAATTCGTTCCAGTCATTGGCAGCAGAGACCCGGAAGGAAAGGCGMACAAAAAAGGTGTTGGCTTTGGAGATGACCAGTGAAATATACCTGCTGGAGCGTGTGCTACGGGTGGGTGTTGCTATGGTGACCAGTGAGTTGAGATAAGGCGGAGCTTTAACTAGCAAAGACTTATAGATGACCTGGAGCCAGTGGGTTTGGCAACAAATATGTAGCGAGGACCAGCCAATGAGAGCATACATGTCGCAGTGGTGGGTAGTATATAGGGCTTTGGTGACAAAATGGATGGCACTGTGATAGACTGCATCCAATTTGCTGAGTAGAGTGTRGGAGGCTGTTTTGTAAATGACATCGCCGAAGTCAAGGATCGGGAGGTTAGTCAGTTTTACGAGGGTATGTTTGGAAGCATGAGTGAAGGAGGCTTTGTTGCGAAATAGGAAGCAAATTCTAGATTTAACTTTGAATTGGAGATGCTTAATGTGAGTCTGGAAGGAGAGATTACAGTCTAGCCAGACACCTAGAATATATGGACAACTACAAATGCCTAAGTCAGAACCGTCCAGAGCAGTGATGCTAGTTGGACGGGCGGGTGCGGGCAGTGATCGGTTGAAGAGCATGCATTTAGTTTTTTTTAGCATTTAAGAGCAGTTGGAGGCCACGGAAGGAGTGTTGTATGGCGTTGAAGCTCGTTTGGAGGTTTGTTAACACAGTGTCCAAAGAAGGGCCAGATGTATACAGAATGGTGTCGTCTGCGTAGAGGTGGATCAAAGAATCACCCGCAGCAAGAGCGACATCATTGATATATACAGAGAAAAGAGTCGGCCCGAGAATTGAACCCTGGGCACCCCCATAGAGACTGCCAGAGGTCTGGAGAACAGGCCCTCCGATTTGACACACTGAACTCTGTCTGAGAAGTAGTTAGTGAACCAGGCGAGGCAGTCATTAGAGAAACCAAGGCTGTTGAGTCTGCCGATAAGAATACGGTGATTGATAGAGTCAAAAGCCTTGGCCAGGTCGATGAAGACGGCTGCACAGTACTGTCTTTTATCGATGGCGGTTATGATATCGTTTAGGACCTTGAGCGTGGCTGAGGGGCACTCGTGACCAGCTCGGAAACCAGGTTGCATAGCGGAGGAGGTACGGTGGTATTCAAAATGGTCGATCTGTTTGTTCACTAGGTTTTCAAAGACTTTAGAAAGGCAGGGCAGGATGGATATAGGTCTGTAACAGTTTGGGTCAAGAGTGTCTCCCCTTTGAAGAGGGGTATGACCGCAGCCGCTTTCCAATCTTTAGGAATCTCAGACGATACGGAAGAGAGGTTGAACAGACTAGTAATAGAGGTTGCAACAATGGCGGCGGATCATTTTAGGAAGAGAGGGTCCAGATCGTCTAGCCCAGCTGATTTGTAGGGATCCAGATTTTGCAGCTCTTTCAGAACATCAGCTGTATGGATTTGGGTGAAGGAGAAGTGGGGGGTGTGGGCTTGGGCCAGTTGCTGCGGAGTCTGCAGAGCTGTTGGCCGGGCAAGCATGACCAGCCGTAGAGAAATGCTTATTGAAATTCTCCATTATCATGGATTTATCAGTGGTGACAGTGTTTCCTAGTCTCAGTGCAGTGGGCAGCTGGGAGGAGGTACTCTTATTCTCCATGGACTTTACAGTGTCCCAAAATGTTTTGGAATTAGTGCTGCAGGATGCAAATTTCTGTTTGAAAAAGCTAGCCTTTGCTTTCCTAACTGACTGTGTGTATTGGTTCCTGACTTCCCTGAAAAGTAGATTTTCGCGGGGACTATTCGAAGCTAGTGCAGTACACCACAGGATGTTTTTGTGCTGGAAAAGGGCAGTCAYGTCTGGAGTGAACCAAGTGCTATATCTGTTCTTAGTTCTACATTTTTTGAAAGGGGCATGCTTATTTAAGATGGTGAGGAAAGCACATTTAAAGAACAACCAGGCATCCTCTACTGACGGGAGGAGGTCAATATCCTTCCAGGATACCCGGGCCAGGTCGATTAGAAAAGTGTTTTAGGGAGCGCTTGACAGTGATGAGGGGTGGTCGTTTGACCACGGACCCATAACGGACGCAGGCAATGAGATTCTGGTTGAAAACAGCAGAGGTGTATTTAGAGGGCAAGTTGGTCAGGATGATATCTATGAGGGTGCCTATGTTTACGGATTTGGGGTTGTACCTAGTAGGTTCCTTGATAATTTGTGTGAGATTGAGGGCATCTAGCTCAGATTGTAGGACTGCCAGGGTGTTAAGCATATCCCAATTTAGGTCACCTAGCAGTACAAACTCTGACGATAGATGGGGGGCAATCAATTCACATATGGTGTCCAGGGCACAGCTGTGAGCTGAGGGGGGTCTATAACAAGCGGCAACAGTGAGGGACTTATTTCTGGAGAGATGGATCTTTAAAAGTAGAAGCTCGAAATGTTTGGGCAGTATGACAGAACTATGCAGGCTCTCTCTACAGTAAATTGCAATTCCGCCCCCTGTAGCAGTTCTGTCTTGACAGAACATTTTGTAATTGGGGATGAAAATTTCAGAATTTGTGTGGCCTTCCTAAGCCAGGATTCAGACACGGTTAGTGTATCAGGGTTGGCGGAGTGTGCTAAAACAGTGAATAAAGCAAACTTAGGGAGGAGGCTTCTGATGTTTACATGCATGAACCCAAGGCTTTTACGGTTGCAGAAGTCAACAAATGAGAGCACCTGGGGACACACAGGGCCTGGGTTAACCTCTACATCACCAGAGGAACAGAGGAGGAGTAGGATGAGGGTATGACTAAAGGCTATAAGAACTGGTCGTCTAGTGCTTTGGGAACAGAGAATAAAAGGAMRAGATTTCTGGGTGTGGTAGAATAGATACAGGGCATGGTGTACAGACAAGGGCATGGTAGGGTGTGAGTACAGTGGGGGTAAACCTAGGCAATGAGTGACGATGAGAGAGGTTTCATCTCTGGAGGCGCCAGTTAAGATAGGTCTCTGCATGTGTGGGGGGTGGGACAAGGGGGCTGAGGCATGTTGAGCAGYACTAGGGGCTCCGCAGTAAAATAAACAATGAGAGCTGCCCTAAACAACAGTATACACGGCATATTGACATTAGAGAAAGGCATAAAGCAAACACAGGTGTTAATTGGGCGAGCTAAGACAACAACGGGTAAACAGCTAGGACAACAACGTGTAAATGGCGATGAATGGGCAGAGAGGGTCAGTTAGCTACATACAGGGCCTGAGTACGAGGCTGGGGCTGACAGATAAACAAAATGAAGTACTGTGTTAATGAACAGTCCAGCAGGCATCAGCTGTGTAGCCGAGTGATCATAGGGTCCAATGAGCAGCAAAGATGAAACAGGGAGCCGTTCGGTAGTCGATTACTATGCAAGGCGAGCGGGAGACACGGCGTTCAGGAAGCTAGCAGGACGGGGCTAGTAGATGGATCAACACCAACATCCATGACGCAGAGATCGGTTGAGAGCACATTGGCCGAATTACGTCAGCAGACCGTCGTGATGGATCGGCGGGGCTCTGTGTCGACAAAGGGTCCAGGCCAATTGGCAAGAGGTATTGTAGTTGGTGTACTTCGTTTGCTAGCCTGGAAATTCGCCTAGCTCGAGGCTAGCTGGTGCATGCTTCTGGACAAGGGTGTTAGCCACAATAGCTACTCGGTAGCAACTAGCTAGCTGCGAAAATCCGGTGTAATGGTCCAGAGCTTGCGGCAGGAATCCGGTGATGTAGTGGGGGMAAAAAAGCAGTCCAATATGCTCAGGGCTGATATTGTGCTATGCAGACGGGCAGGTATTATCCGGGCTAAAGCGGCTGGAGTCCGAGCTAAAGACCGCTAGCAGTGGCTAACAATGACTAAAAAGCTAGTAGCTAATTAGCTGGCTAGCTTCTGATGGAGGTTCCAGTTATAAGGTCCCCCAAAAAATAGCAGATCCGTACCACATTGGGTGAGGCGTGTTGCAGGCACGTATAATTATTTTTGAAAATGGAAAAAAAGAGATTGAAATATAATGATATGTATACAAAACCCCCCCGAAATAGACAATATTTACATGGGACGAAAGCAAACATGTCTTACTGCTCCGCCCTCTTGGATGTATTATGAGACAGCCCCCATCTCCTTGCATGTGTATGATGCTAGTTATTCCTCCATTTTGCAGACTATGATTCCTGGAACAATCCCTGTGAAGTCGCAATGCTAGAAAACGGGTGATGAGTCCTTCTACGTAAACCCTGCAGATGGCTACTTAAAGTTCCTAACCTTGACGCACCAGAAGCATAGAGAATTCCTCAAGGGAGGTAACATTTTCTTCCTCATCACCATGCAAGGTGAGCCATCAAATCCATATGTGATTTTTCTGGATTTTTTAATCAACATTAGATAACGTTTAATTTCATTAAGTTGAATCAGATACATTATTTAAGTTTCCGTTCAGTTTTTTCCTACACACCACTTATAATGCTGATCATATTTATTTTCTCCAGATATCTCCAGTCTGCATTTTACCAACTCCCTGCCCTGTCCCAAATGGTCACCACAGAACTTAATTTCAAACCCAAACAACCGTGATCAAGGCCCATGTGCCACAGAGTAAGAAAGATCAGATCAAGGACAGATTAGCATAGATTTGATCAATTCCAATATATGTGCTTAGGTAAATATTGTATGTATTTGATTTTATATTTAAAATCAGTATGTCCATGGTCATTATGTTATATAGATTAATTTAATTGTATTATGTTCTATATTTATGGTAAACCTCTTGCCCACCTAAATGCCATCCTGAGACAGATTATGCCTATTGTAATCTATTAACGACGATAGGCCAGTATTGATAGCAAGCATTACATCTAGTAACCTTTGACCACACTCTCCTTATCATGCRTCAGTATGTGATAACATGTCCTATGTTTATTTATAATCATAACTAACCACTGACTGTAATTCTGTCCTAAAACACACACTTTGCATAATATTGGTTGTATGTTTTATGAGATTGAAAAAGCTACAAATTGGGTGATTTGTTTAGTTCCCCTATGACATTGTAAATTTGTTTGTGAAAATTCTAATATCCTCAGTATAGGTCATTAGTCCAGRAAAAGCATTAGGTTTCTCCCATTTATCTGCATATATCTAATCTGTCATATTCAAATAAACAGATTTATGAAATATTCTTTCATAATGTTATGCATTTTGCTCCGACTTATTTGTGCCCTTCGGGTTTAACTTTGATTCTCGTTTATCCGCAAGCAGCTGCGTCATGTGTTTGTACATGCAGGTATAATCATCATGAGTGATCTCCTGTCTTCTGACTTGATGGCGATGATTTCCAGTGAAAAGGCCAAGGTTGGCATGACAATGTAAGATTAAGATGATTGGTGGAATCTGAACTTGTTTGATCACCTCCATCATGAAGTAGATCCATATTGCAAATCATCAAAACTTATCTGAAGTTTATCACACAGTGCAGCAATAATGTTGCTTTATAGAGCCCTTGAAAAACTAGTTAAAATTTAATCAAGTAGACACTTTTAAAAAGAATTGCAGATGTGAATGTTATAAAGACCTGATGTGATTGATTCTTGCTGCAGATAATTGTGAGTCCATAGTTAATTGAGAATCCAGCCTTTTTATATGTACCTTCTTCATTTCACAATTATATGTATCACTGCACCATTGTAGAGAACAGAATGTAAAGTACTGTATGTATTCTGACATTTAAGTTAGTCTCACACAGCAGAGAAAGACTGAACTAACAGGCTCTGATCACCTGGACACAGTGATTAACATTCTGTTTGAGAGCAAAGTTATGACGTTCTGATGGGGAAACCACAAAGCTAGATTTACAAAACCACTCTTAACTGAATTCAGTACAATATACAGTTGATCACCTTAGAATACATATGAAAGACTGACATTCAAATGACAATGCTTTCGTTCTTATTTTAAAAAGTGATGCAAACATGTATGGGTATGATTACAACCAATGAAATCAATTGGAACAGGTGTCATCCTCTTAGAATTTTAGCTCCAACAGCATTATTTGTTTTCATTCAATATAACTCCCCAAGTGTTGACATGGTTCTGATATGACAAAATCCAAATAAAGCACTATAATGTGACAGCCTTTATGAGCCTGATGCACAATTGTTCAGAAAAGGAGTGACAATTTGCGAAGTCATCAGATATGTGGCTAACCACAACATCTAATAAAATGAAGGAAATACTCATAATATATTAGGCTTGAGGGAGATTTACGTGACATGCTTTCCTGTCTCCCCGTCCAAATCATTGTGTGCTGATGTAGATGTCACTCAACATCATCTCTTACTGTTCAGTACTTTTTCTGACACTTGGAACAAACTGCTCTCACAAACAACTCATTCAAGACATGTCAACAATAATCAACCCTCAAAGTAATGTAGTTGTCCAACAGATGACACGCAGCAGTACATTTTTCCATGTGAGAACCTCAACCCCTTTCTACTGATTGAGATGTGGTGTGACAGAGAACGTTGAAAACCTGTACTTTCAGAATGACATCCCATGTAAAAACCCAACCAATTGGTAGAACTAAGTGGTTCTCAACCAGGCATACTAGCACCTATCCGCAGAGGCTCCTTGAGAAGACTCATGAGACCATAGCCTTACTGGTAAAAATGTACATGAGGGGGTACTTCAGGGGTACTCCAGGCAGAGAAAAATGTACTTGTGGTAGAGTAACCAAACAAGGTTGAGAACCCAGCCAGGTCACCATTCGATGACGTGGAAACCGGCCACTAGGGGAAGAGCAAGCGCTGTTACCTTCAAGTAGGTTTCAGTTTGGCTAAGGCGTTGTGGGCGGGGATGGCAGATGGGCGTAAAGGAGTCCGCATCCTTCCCAGCCGACACAGTTAGGAAGTTTGTGCATATTTTGTTTGTTTTGGACTTCGGTAGATTCCCCCCCCCACACAATACCCCATAATGACAACACAAAAACAGGTTTGTAGAAATGTTTACAAATATTCAGACCCTTTACTCAGTACTTTGTTGAAGCACCTTTGGCAGCGATTACAGCCTTGAGTCTTCTTGGGTATGACGCTACAAGCCTGGCACCTGTGTATTTGGGGAGTTTCTCCCATTCTTCTCTGCAGATCCTCTCAAGCTCTGTCAGGTTGGACAGGGAGCGTCGCTGCACAGCTATTTTCAGTCAGTCCTCTCCCTAGATGTACGATCGGGTTCAAGCTAATTAGGATATAAATAAACAAACTACCACTCTCCCTCTGCCAACGATTGAGGACACTGCCACTCTCCCTCTGCCAACGATTTGAGGACACTCCCACTCTCCCTCCGCCAATAGCAACTGAGGAAGACAACAGGTACAGCCAACGATTTGAGGCTGTACCTGTACCTATTCCCCTCTTTTATGAAGTTACTCACCCTCATATTGTCAGACGTTGGTTGGAGATCTGAAGACAAGGTTGGTGGGCAGTGAAAAATGCTTTTGTAAACTTTTTGCAGTAGGTCTAATGTGTGATGACCTAATGTGTTCCCGCTGGGCCCACCCATACTAATAATGTATACACACAACTGTAAGTTGCTTTGGACAATAGCATCTGCTATAGCATGTATGATATGATATTGCTGGTTTCACATATTGTATGATATTATATTGATGGTTTCACATTGTCTGATATCATATCCTAATATTTCTGGAATATCATGCTTAAAATAAAACCTCTTTCTTAGCAACCCCCACCATTCTTGCACTAACCTGTGTCTTTTATTACTAGTATTGATTTAGCTGTTAGTTTTTTAAATTAAGTTTTACTTGCAATGAGTGTGATATGTGGTTGCCTTACCGATCATTAGTTGAATGGTCTGTGCTATGCAGAATCCTTGGACGTACCTACCCATTGGAAGTTTAAATGTAAAATGGTTAAGCAAAGGGTTATGTTTAGGATAGGTGTTAAATGAGGCAGCATGCTTTAGTTCTGCTGGCGCCTAGACGAATTCGACTATCCGAACCGAGCGTGCTACTTCAAGACCTACGCTTGAAAAACGAGGGGGGAAAAGTCAATGGTACTGTTTGTCCATTTTGAGACGCCGTAGCCAGTTACACTTCGTCAAAATAGTCCAAATTCATCGAAGATATCCCAATAAATATGTCATTCATTTTTCGTTTTTACCGAAGAGATCTTAGTCGCGCAAATGTACATCTGACTAAGATTGTGTGTGCAGTATTTCTCAATGAAAAAAATTGCATGAAAACGAGTCGTCTCTGGTTGAATAACAACAAAGACTACACTGAAGAATCCCTACTGTTGACCAATCACCGACGAAGGGGCGTAGACATCGGCACCGAACTTCGGCTTTCCTCCAGAAAAAAATGTCGTGTGCCCGAACAGCCGAAAAAKCCCTCACCGAAGTCCAAAACTATCACAAATGTCGTCATAATATGTGCACGAACTCTACCGAACTGTTTCGCCTGGGAAGCAAGTGTTTTACGGTAGGGACGTCCCAAGGAACCCATATAGCACTAATCAATTTGAGTTCGAAACAGGACACGTTGATTGGATAGTTCATGTACCTGCGCAGCCAGACGAACGAAGGGTTCCATTAGTTACCACAGCCACAAAGTCAAACTTGGTTATATCGTAAAAATGTATTTWAAAAAAAATCAAAAATGCTTATCAGTTTCAAATCACATTTGAAGAAGATAAATGGGTGGGGCTTATGACTTTGGCTGTGGCAACTAGTGACGACCCAGTAGGAAAGCGAAAGAGACCAACCAGCTAAAGGCGAGCGTGCGGCCATGTTGAATTGTCATTTTATTTTTAAAGAAGAGACAAAAGAGAGACAAGTCGGTGGGTTTCACGAAACTGGAAGCAGATAGCGCTAACCAATTTGAGTTCGAAACAGAACACGCTGATTGGATAGTTAATGTACCTGCGCAGCCAGATGAACGAATTAGTTACCACAGCCGCAAAGTCAAAATTGGTGATTGCATAAACATGCATAAAACAATTGCTTAATATTGTTAGGCATACGGTTATCAGGTTAAAACCACATTTTAAGAAGATAAATTGTATAAATGGGCGGGGTTTATGACTTTGTGGCTGTGGTAACTAGTGACGACCCAGTAGGAAAGCGAAAGAGACAACAAGCTAAAGGCGAGCGCGCGGCCATGTTGAATTGTCTTTTTTTTTTTTAAGAAGAGACAAAAGAGAGACAAGTCGGTGGGTTTCACGAAACACAAACAGTATCATAATACTTGGAACATTTGCTTTAATTAAGTTAACGAGAGAAGACGTCCGATGAACATTAAGGTAACATGTTGTATTTGTTTGAAGTAGCTGATAGTGCATGGGRGCTACTCGACTGCCTAGGAGAGTCTACCAGTCAGGCTACGCTTAACGTTATTTATTATAGTTAGCTAACTTAGCTAACTAACCAGCAATGTTTGCGAAGCAAACATGCTAGTTAMTTTTTATTTTTTTTACTTTATAAAATCTGTCGACTGTCTAAATCGTCAGCCTCAACTCGGACTTGTGTCGTGAAGTTACTGTTAGCCTCAAAGTTGTCAGTCAAACTAACTCAGCCCAAAAACTTCGATTAACACGTTATCACAGCTAGCTAGTTAGCTTGCTAGCTAACTGTAGTTGACTAGTTAACTTAACATCTCTAGCTTGTTACGTTAGCTTAGCTAATCTACTTTACCGGGCATTTAATGCCACTAGGTAGCTAGCTAGTATCCACGTAAAGTGTGCCTACGGTTAACGTTACTGTGGTCACACAACCAATCATTAGTTAGCCATCTAACGTTTGCTGGTTAACCAAATGTGGGTCTATGTTGGCTGCTCAATTTATTCATTGTCTCACGTGTACACTAATCACCAACTCGGAGCTAACGTTAACTGAACTATTTTGTTGAGCTCAGTCGTAGTTAGCTAATGTAGTGTTTTATCACAGCCAACTTGTGTGTAACTAATGTGTGCTCGTAACTTCTTAGGTTTTGGATCTTGTTAAAACAGTTTTCCTGCTTTGCTTTTGCCCCAGACCACTGCACTTGGCAACTCGCTAACTACACTTATTATATCGACCATTTTTACCACGTAACCTAACTAGCTAGCTAAAAACCTTGCTAATCTGTCCAGTTAGCTAGTTACACGTTAACTAAAATGCTCAAGTTTATCGCTAATCGAGTCTTATCTGGAAATTAACATGTTCTATCATTTAAAGTACAGTCCTAGTCAGTGGTTGTTTTTGTTTAGAAGTTGAGATTTGGTTTCATTAATAATTTAGACATGTAACATTGGTGTTTTTGTCCTTATGATGTATTGTTGGTTTCGTGCAGGTAACCTGGAGTTAAATGCAACTGTCAGCTCCACACCTACCACAGCAAAAGAAGAGCACAACAGCAGAACACACATTGTGACTGTCCAAGTGAACAACACAAAGGGTTGGAACTATTACCCTCAGTGTTTTGTATAAGTCATTTTTTGAGGTAGCCAATAGCAAAAATAATTGCCTCATAACACACCAAAAAACACACCAAGTTGAAAGACTCAGAAACATAGGAATAGTCCATGTGAATCAGAGGACAGTACAGGTCTGTTTAAATGTAAAAGACTAAAAGCACTTGAGACTCTAACAAAGAAACGTACGACCACTTCAGTCCAGGAAAAAAGCTTAAAAGATCTTTGAACATAGAAACAATATTTAAAACTTAACAGGTTGTTGTACACAGAACTTCAGAAAAAGCTATTTTCACCAGGAATAAGACTGCTTCAGGATAATTTACTTTAGATGTTTGAACTCTGTTGAATTCTGAAACATGTTCACATAGGTTTGTTTTTGAGCGGATATATGATCAATTTATTCATATAAATGCTAATTTCTCCCTTTTTGGGGAGCGTCTTGTAAATATACCATTTTCGTACGCCAGACTCTTCTTTTCAAGAGGTCTGTACGTATAAGTGTATACATAAATTCCTTAAATTAGAAATCCTGAATACAAGGTTTTAGTTTTTTTTGTGAGCTAAATAACACAAGGACATTAGTTCCACGAGTGGAAAAACAAGATCTAAGGAAACATTGAACAAAAAGGTTTAGCTTTACACTGTGAGTGACTAAGGAATTGGCAGACTGAAGGAAAAGCTCTCTAAGCCATGTCTACAGCAAGAACGGAGAACCCAACATCCATCATGGGACTGAACAAGCCCAATGGGCAGTTTAGAGGACCACTCAAGCCAGTTGGACTAACATCAGGATCCCTGGCAACTGCCCCACAACCAGATGCCCACCAGAAGGGGGGTAACATTCCCCAGGGCAGTGGGGGTATCCGGTTTGGCGATGACTGGAAGAAGTGCCTGCAGCTTCCACAGAAAGACTGCAGATTTAGAACATCAGTAAGTCCTAGTGACACATTCACAGTTTAACAAAGCAAGTGCATCAATCAATAATGACCCTAGCTTCAACCTTGACCGTCTACTCTTTCCCCAGGATGTGACATCGACCAAGGGGAATGAGTTTGAGGACTACTGCCTGAAGCGGGAGCTACTGATGGGGATCTTTGAGATGGGCTGGGAGAAACCATCTCCTGTACAGGTGACTTCCCTCTGCTGCTCTGTCCWTMACTTTTTTGGAARTTTGTTGAATGTGTGTTAGTGTTTGCMSATGTTTGTGGAACMGTCTCTCTCACCAKCCTGTGTSTSTCTGTCCCCAGGAGGAGAGCATCCCCATTGCTCTGTCAGGAAGGGACATCCTGGCCCGGGCTAAGAACGGCACCGGGAAAAGCGGAGCCTACCTCATTCCTCTCCTGGAGAGGATAGACCTGAAGAAGGACCACATACAGGGTGAGAACTGCACCAGCTGCTACTCAATGCCCTTTCAACATCAATCCATGTGATCTCATTTGCMTGTTTTAATCAATTTTGGTACCAAGTCCGTGTATGAAATCTGCCTTACTGTTTTATGATTAATTTGGCATATTGTGATGTATTCACCGGTGAATACCCCTATGTAGTTGCCTGAACAATTCACTAGATTGATGCACAAGTAAGCACACATTCAGTGTATGGAGAGGGCATTACTACGGCTGAGTACGCCTGGTGGGACAAGGAATCTCTGACATATGGACAGACCCACTGTCACAAACCTAACGCCCACACACAGTGTGCTGTAATAGAGCTTGACCACAAGGGAACAGCATGCCACAGATTCATAATATGTCAAGGCCACTTGAGTTTAGTGAGTTGGATAAATTACATTCAGTTAAGCCAGTGCGTGAGCTCATTACCATTCAGTGAAATTGAGCTTTTTAATGGTCTCCAGTTATAGGTTAATTATTCCAATTGAWTTGTGGAGATTGTTTTTCTGTTGTCACTCATTCCCCAAACCCCTTTTTCTCTGCTCTGTCCTTAAATTTCTTCCTCTCTCTCCCCTTCCTCTCTTCTCTGCAGCCATGGTGATGGTTCCTACACGAGAGTTGGCCCTGCAGGTGAGCCAGATCAGCATCCAGGTGAGCAAGCACATGGGTGGGGTCAAGGTCATGGCCACCACAGGAGGCACCAACCTGAGGGACGACATCATGCGTCTGGACGAGACTGGTAACTGCTACGGGGGAGAGGCAGTCGAAAGGGTTATAGAGTGGCTGTAGTGTAGTGGCCTAACCAATGTGTGAAGAATTGCAGCTGATCATAGCTCTACAGACATTATGGATATTGTTTGCTTGTGTGACTGACACTGACACTTTGTTACTTTAACTTTAAATCTAGTTTGGCTGTCGATCAAGCGACTTGCCCATGTTACACAACAGCACATTGTGCAGCTCCTCATTATGTGCCTTTATATACTGCACTTACTAGGGCTGTAATGATCAGTCCCCGATTCAAATGTTTGATACACTACATGACCAAAAGGATGTGGACACCTGCCCGTCGAACATCTCATTCCAAAATCATAGGCATTAATATGGAGTTAGTCCTCCCTTGGGGCAGTTGGCATTCTCCTGGTATCTGCCAAACCCAGATTCGTCCTTAGGACTGCCAGATGGTGAAGCTTGATTCATCACTCCAGAGAATGCATTTCCACTGCTCCGGAATCCAATGCCGTCGAGCTTTATAACACTACTCCAGCTGACGCTTGGCATTGCGCATGGTGATTGATCTTAGGCTTGTGTGCGGCTGCTCGGCCATGGAAACACATTTCATGAAGCTCCCGACAAACAGTTCTTGTGCTGACGTTGCTTCAAGGTAGTTTGGAACTCCACAATGAGTGTTGCAACTTACGCACTACCACTTTGTTGCTGAGCCATTATTGCTCCTAGATGTTTCCGCTTCACAATAACAGCACAAACAGTTGACCGGGGCAGCTCTTGCGAGGCAGAGAATTTAAGAACTGACTTGTTGGAAAGATGGCATCTTGTGACGGTGCCACATTGAAAGTCACTGAGCTCTTTAGTAAGGCCATTCTACTGTTAATGTTTGTCTATGGAGGTTGCATGGCTGTTTTTATACACCGGTCTGCAACGGGTGTGGCTGAAATGGCCAAATCCACTAATTTGAAGAGGGGTCCACATACTTTTGTGTGTGTATATATAGTGTATGAGTTGTTTGGTCKGCTGTAATGATAGGTCCCTGATTCAAATGTTTAAGATATGAGTGCATRGATCCGCGGGACTCCAAACCGATCCAAATGTAGCATGCATTGTCAGAAAATCTATTCAAACGTTACGAATCGCCAGAATTTTTTTTATTTTTGCTCAAATTACTGTCTACCTTCTGAAAATACCTAATATTCTATGGCAACTGTGTTGTCTCCTTCAGTGTTGAACTAAGCATTTAATTATGTTGACAGTCATTGATCTAGAAGTAATTTTGCATGCCCAACAACCCCAGTCAATATCAGTAGCCTAGTCAAACTGCGTCCTATGTTCAGCTTCGCACGCTGACCAACGATGGGTAGGTCTATTCCTGATCTGGTATATCTGCGACTCACCTTCAGCATTCAAATGTTTGTAAAATGGCTTGCTCTATATTAGCCTTTAGTTGAGTGAAAACCAACTACATTTTCTAGGTTATTTTTTTAATCAAATGCACTTTTGAAAAGGTAGGTAGGCTACATGCTGATTAGGGCATACATTCTATTTTATTTGGATTGTTCAAGTTCACCATCYGCAGTAGTTTTGCTTAAAACAATCTGTGTGTAGTCATTTTTAGATGCGTATATGGTAAAAGTTGGTAATTTCATAACGAGGACAGCAATCACTTTTTCTATCCGTACTACATGGTCGAAGCTAGAGAAGAATACAAGCTCGCTCAGAGTCCGTTAACTTCCAAACGGTCTAAATTAGGGGTATTCAACTCTTACCCTACGAGGTCCAGAGCCTGCTGGTTTTCTGTTCTACCTGATCATTAATCGCACACGCCTGGTGTCGCAGGTCTAAATCAGCCCTGATTTATTTTGTTGTGCTATATATTCATTGGCTATGTCATAGCAAGATTTTTTAAATCAGTCCCTGATTTAGAATGAATAATGGGAAAATGCAGTGGAACTGACTTCAAGGTCCAGTGTTACGTTTCAGAAGTCTAAACCGGCCGATTATGAGACGGGTGAAACCAAAGTTGTGCTATTTATTCATTGGCTGTGTCATAGCAAGATTTTTTAAATTATTTATACATTACTAGCTCCTCTAACACTTAATCAGCAAAAATGACATTCATTAGTGGGTGATTTTCCTTATGGCTCAGATCAGATGCCTACAAGCATCATTTACACACKGCCTAGTGGTTAGAGCGTTGGCTGGATCGAATCCCCGAGCTGACATGGTCAAAATCTGTCGTTCTGCCCCTGAACATGGCACTTCCCCGGTAGGCCGTCATTGTAAATAKGGATTTGTTATTAACTTTTAACTAGGCAAGTCAGTTAAAACCTCTTAGTGCACGGATCCCGATTACGGGATCAAAATCGACAACATCTGGTGAAGTTGGAGCACGCCAAATTCAAATTACAAAATCGGAATTAAACATTCATGAACATACATAATTTAAAAGTTTAACTTCTTGTTAATCCAACTGCGTTGTCAGATTTCAAAAAGGCTTTACGGCGAAAGCATACCGTGCGATTATCTGAGGACAGCGCCCCGCATACAAAAGCATTAACTTTTTCCAAACCAGCAGAGGCGTCAGAAATAACGATAAAATAAAWCGCTTAACTTTGAGGGTCTTCCTCTGTTTGCAATCCCAAGGGTCCCAGCTACGCAACAAATGGTTGTTTTGTTCGATAAAGTCCTTTATATCCCCAAAAAGTTGATTCGGTAATCCACAAGTTCAACATGCATACAAAGGAATCGCAAACGTTACCAATAAACTTCGTCCAAATAAGTCAAACAACGTTTCTATTCAATCCTCGGGTACCCTAATATGTAAATAAATCATCAAATTTAAGACGGCATGTAGTATGTTCAATACTGGAGATGAATAACGGGTGTGTGCCCTCATCCACGCGCGCCACAAGACTACCGTCAGACTATTGACATCTAGTGGAAGCCATAGGAACTGCAATCTGGGAGCTATTTATTTGTATATCCTATAGACAAGTGTTGAAATAAAGTGAACCCCCCCCAAAAAAAAGTCTGGATGGATTTTCCTCGAGTTTTCGCCTGCAATATCAGTTCAGTTATACTCACAGACATTATTTTAAGTTTTATAATCTTCAGAGTGTTTTCTATCCAATGCTACCAATTATATGCATATCCTAGCTTCTGGGCCTGAGTAACAGGCAGTTTACTTTGGGCACGTCATTTATCCTAACTTCCGAACACTGCRCCCTAGCCCTAAGAGGTTTTAAATAAAATATAAAAAGCTCATGAGCTCCATCTGCAGCAGATTTTAATTTAGAATGGAAAATGAATGTGTTTATGCAACAGATGTTAGTGCATCGCATCGATATATTCCTCTAATCCAGGGGTGGGCAATTCCAGTCCTCGAGGGCCTGATGTCAGTTTTACACCAGTTAACACGCCATACTCCAATAGTCACCTTGGGTCGGATTCACAAAAACCTTAAATTTCTTACCTACCATTTTTCCGGTAACTGTAGACTTAAGAAAGTTAAGCAAAGTTGCTATTCCTCAAAATTATTGGAAATTAAGGTTTTTCCTAAGTTTCTTCCTAAGAAGAAATGGGATTCTTGAAAATAATGCTTAAGTACATTTCCAAGAAGAAATCCTAAACTTTAGCACAGCTAAACCCTTGTCTTGAGACAAATGGATACTTTTGTAGCCATGAACGTTTTCTTGCGCCACAGACAGTTGGCTACCGGATATTTAAATACAACAAGAATACAAATTAAACACGCATTAGCTAGCTAGAAAGTAATTAACAATATATTACAATATTCTAGAAGTGTTAAAATAGCTAGCGCTATCACGTCAATTTGCAAAGAAGAACATGGTTAACGTCAGTAGCCATGTTGGCTAATATGTCTTTACACGCTAACGTAGCTAACTTACCGGTCGCGCAGTCCCTCTACCACCATCTCTGATGGACGACACCTTCTCCTCCAGCTGGTCCACATGAATGGTCTCTCAGCTCCCCTTTTTTTTTTTTTTTTCTCGGCGTCACTGTCCCTTGCCATACCCCCGACGGCACAGACACTCGGCCACTCAAACCCATCCTTTATTTTTGGTCTCTGCAGTGACTCCGCAGTTATCAAGTCTCCCCAACAGCAACCTTTTCCTGGCTGCTATTTCCTCCATCACTTAATCTCTTTTCTTTGTTATCCGTTTATGATTTTGATATAGCTAGTCTGATGGCTATAATGTGTGAAGAAAAATAACCAAATCCGATAATCCCTGTCACATAGGCATATTTATTGCTTCAAGCACATCACTAATATCAATGCCACATGATATTTACAAAGTTCCTAAGAACAATGAGGAATTGCATTTACGGACTATCTTATGAACTTAAAAAAAAAATCCTTAAACTTATGTTTTTTCATAATGTTTTGTGAATCTGGCCCCTAATCTTAAGTTTAGAATGCAATTTGATTAKTCAGCTGTGTTTTCTAGGGATGGTGTCACACATTTTCTCCAATCAGGCCCTTGAGGACTGGAGTTGCCCACCCCTGCTCTAATCAAACCGAGTCACACTGAATCGTTTCAAACTAATACGTATCGTACCTGTATCGGAGACAATTTGTCTGGATGCGTAACAAATCGTCTTAAAAGGGAAAGATGCACATCCCTAGTACTTAATGTTTATTTTCATTCTTTTCTCTATCTCGTCCCTTGTCTCTCAGTGCATGTGGTGATAGCCACACCAGGCAGGATCCTGGACCTGATAAAGAAGGGCGTGGCCAAAGTGGATAAAGTCCAGATGATGGTGATGGATGAGGTGAGCGCCGCTGGTTGTTTTATTAAAGCGGCATATGTTATGAAATCTGGAAAGTGTGTATATATATATATATATTTTTTTTTTCTACAGGAATAGTATTGGTTTAATAAGCCAAGTGAAAGTAGCCCCACTTTGCCACCTGCTGTCCCTTTTTTCAGGACCCTGTCCCTTTTTTCAGGACCCTGTCTTTAAAGATAATTRGTAAAAATCCAAATAACTTCACAGCTCTCCATTGTAAAGGTTTTAAACACTGTTTCCCATGTTCAATGAACCATAAACAACAATTAATGAACATGCACCTGTGGAAAGGTTAAGACACTGACAGCTTACAGACGGTAGGCAATTAAGGTTAGTCACAGTTATGAAAACTTAGGACACTAAAGAGGCCATTCTACGGACTGTAAAAACACCAAAAGAAAGATGCCCAGGGTTCCTGCTCATCTGCGTGAATGTGCCTTAGGCGTGCTGCAAGGAGGCATGAGGACTGTAGATGTGGCCAGGGCAATAAATTGCAATGTCTGTACTGTGAGATACCTAAGACAGCGCTACAGGACGGACAGCTGATCGTCCTTGCAGTGGCAGACCACGTGTAACAACGCCTGTACCGGATCGGTACATCTGAACATCACACCTGCGGGARGGGTACAGGATGGCATCAACTGCCCGAGTTACACCAGGAACGCACAATCCCTTCATCAGTGCTCAGACTGTCCGCAATAGGCTGAGAGAGGCTGGCAACAACGTCGCCAATGGGCACAAAACCCACAGTCGCTGGACCAGACGGGACTGGCAAAAAGTGCTCTTCACTGACGAGTTGCAGTTTTGTCTCACCAGGGGTGATGGTCGGATTCGCGTTTATCGTTGAAGAAATGAGCGTTACACCGAGGCCTGTACTCTGGAGCAGGGTCGATTTGGAGGTGGAGGGTCCGTCATGGTCTGGGGCGGTGTGTCACAGCATGAGGTTGTCATTGCAGGCAATCTCAACACTATGTGTTACAGGGAAGACATCCTCCTCCCTCATGTGGTACCCTTCCTGCAGGCTCATCCTGACATGACCCTCCAGCATGACAATGCCACCAGCCATACTGCTCGTTCTGTGTGTGATTTCCTGCAAGACAGGAATGTCAGTGTTCTGCCATGGCCAGCGAAGAGTCTGGATCTCAATCCCATTAAGCACGTCTGGGACCTGTTGGCTCGGAGGGTGAGGGCTAGCCCCCCCCCCCCCCCCCCCCCCCCCAAGAAATGTCCAGGAACTTGCAGGTGCATTGTTGGAAGAGTGGGGGAACATCTCACAGGAAGAACTGGCAAATCTGGTGCAGTTCATGAGGAGATGCACTGCAGTACTTAATGCAGCTGGTGGGCACACCAGATACTGACTGTTACTTTTGATTTTGACCCCACCTTTGTTCAGGGACACATTATTCAATTTCTGTTAGTCACATGTCAGTGGAACTTGTTCAGTTTCTCAGTTGTTAAATCTTATGGTCATACAAATATTTACACATGTTAAGTTTGCTTAAAATAAACACGTTCTCGCACTGTCAACTGCATCTTTTTTTTTGCTGAGTTTAGTTATGTGCTGAGGCTGRACTCAACTGGGTCATCAACAAATGTGTCCTGACTCTCTCTCTCTCCAGGCAGACAAGCTGCTGTCTCAGGACTTTGTGGTCCTGATCGAAGACATCATTAGCTTCCTGGCTAAGGGTCGTCAGATCCTACTCTACTCTGCCACCTTCCCCATCAGTGTGCAGAAGTTCATGGTGAGAGGACTTTCCATGATAACTGGGGGCTAGAGTACGAGAACAGGGGGAGACCAAGGGGGAGATGTGCATGGAGATTCAATGAGAGAAATGAGTCTGAATTAAAAGTTGACGACTGAATTGTCTTTACTTTCAATTGCAATATGTTTACCCCTTTCCCCCTCTCCAGGCGAAGCACCTTTCAAAGCCCTATGAGATCAACCTGATGGATGAGCTGACACTGAAGGGCATCACCCAGTACTACGCCTACGTCACTGAGAGGCAGAAAGTCCACTGCCTCAACACCCTCTTCTCCAGGGTGAGTGTGTCGAAAGCTGTGGAGGTAGTTTGTTGAGCTACATACAGTGCATTCGGAAAGTATTCAGACCCCTTGACTTTTGTCACATTTTGTTACTTTACAGCCTTATTCTAAAATGGATGACATAATTTTTTACCTCATTAATCTACACGCACTACCCCATAATGACTAAGCGGAAACGTGTTTTTATAAATTTTTGCAAATGTATTAAAACATAAAAAACATACCTTACGTAAGTATTCAGACCCTTTGATGAGAGACTAGAAATTGAGCTCAGGTGCATCCTGTTTCCATTGATCATCCTTGATGTATAAAACAACTTGATTGGAGTCCACTTGTTGTAAATTCAATTGATTGGACATGAATTGGAAAGAAACACACCTGTCTAGAATTGTCCGTTGCGCTCGGAGCCAGGATTGTGTCAAGACGCAGATCTGGGGAAGGGTACCAAAAATGTCTACAGCATTTAAGGTCCCCAAGAACAGTGGCCTCATCATTCTTAAATGGTAGACTCTTTCTAGAGCTGGCCTCCCGGCCACACAGCAATCGGGGTGAAGGGCCTCGGTCAGGGAGGTGACCAAGAACCTAATGGTCAATCTGACATGGGAGAATCTTCCAGAAGGAAAAGCATCTCTGCAGCATTCCACCAATCAGGCTTTTATGGTAGTGGCCAGACGGAAGCCACTCCTCCGTAAAAGGCACATGACAGCCCGCTTGGAGTTTGCCAAAATGCACCTAAAGACTCAGACCATGAGAAACAAGATTCTCTGGTCTGATGAAACCAAGATTGCACTATTTGGGCTGAATGCCAAGCGTAACATCTGGAGGAAACCTGCCACCATCTGTACAGGTAAGCATGGTGGTGGCAGTACCATGCTGTGGGGATGTTTTTCCTTAGGCAGGGACTGGGAGACTAGTCAGGATTGAGGGGAAAGATGAACGGAGCAAAGTACAGAGATCCTTGGTGAAAACCTTCACCCCAGTCTGATAACCTGCTCCAGAGCATTCAGGACAACATTCCAAGAAGACAATGACCCTCCGAACACAGCCAAGACAACGCAGGAGTCGCTTCGGGACAAGTCTCTGAATGTCCTTGAGTGGCCCAGCCAGAGCTCACACTTGAACCTGATCGAACATCTCTGGAGAGATCGAAAAATAGCTGTGTAAAGGTGCTTCAACAAAGTACTGAGGAAAGGGTCTGAATACTTACAGTTGAAGTCGGAAGTTTACATACACCTTAGCCAAATTCATTTAAACTCAGTTTTTCACAATTCCTGATCTTTAAACCTAGTAAAAATAGGTCAGTTAGGATCAGCACTTTTTTTAAAGAATGAAATGTCAGAATAATAATAGTGCTTTTATTTCTTTCATCGCTTTCCCAGTGGGTCAGAAGTTTACATACACTCAATTAGTATTTGGTAGCATTGCCTTTTAAATTGTTTAACTTGGGTCAAATGTTTTGGGTAGCCTTCCACAAGCTTCCCACAATAAGTTGGGTGAATTTTGGCCCATTCCTCCTGACAGAGCTGGTGTAACTGAATCGGGTTTATAGGCCTCCTTGCTCACACACGCTTTTTCAGTTCTGCCCACAAATGTTCTATAGGATTGAAGTCCGGGCTTTGTGATGGCCACTCTAATACCTTGACTTTGCCACAACATTGGAAGTATGCTTGGGGTCATTGTCCATTTGGAAGACCCATTTGCGACCAAGCTTTAACTTCCTGACTGATGTCTGGATGTTGCTTCAATATATCCACATAATTTTCCATCCTCATGATGCCATTTATTTTGTGAAGTGCACCAGTCCCTCCTGCAGCAAAGCACCCCCACAACATGATGCTGCCACCCCCGTGCTTCACGGTTGGGATGGTGTTCTTCGGCTTGCAAGCGTCCCTCTTTTTCCTCCAAACATAACAATGGTCATTATGGCCAGACAGTTCTATTTTTGTTTCATCGGACCAGAGGACATTTCTCCAAAAAATACCATCTTTGTCCCCATGTGCAGTAGTCTGGCTTTTTTTTATGGCGGTTTTGGAGCAGTGGCTTCTTCCTTGCTGTGCGGCCTTTCAGGTTATGTCGATATAGGACTACATTTTTACTGTGGATATAGATACATTTGTACCTGTTTCCTCCAGCATCTTCACAAGGTCCTTTGCTGTTGTTCTGMGATTGATTTGCACTTTCCGCTCCAAAGTACGTTCATCTCTAGGAGACAGAATGCGTGTCCTTCCTGAGCGGTATGACGGCTGCGTTGTCCCATGGTGTTTATACTTGCGTACTATTGTTTGTACAGATGAACGTGGTACCTTCAGGCGTTTGGAAATTGCTCCCAAGGATGAACCAGACTTGTGGTCTACATTTCTTTGTGAGGTTTTGGCTGTTTTTTCTTTTTGATTTTCTCATGATGTCAAGCAAAGAGGGACTGAGTTTGAAGGTAGGCCTTGAAATATATCCACAGGTACACCTATTGACTCAAATGATGTCTATCAGAAGCTTCTAAAGCCATGACATCATTTTAAAGAATTTTCCAAGCTGTTTAAAGGCAGAGTCAACTTAGTGTATGTGAACTTCTGACCCACTGGAGTTGTGATAGATTATTTCACTGTCTAAACAATTGTTGGAAAAATMACTTGTCGTACACAAAGTAGATGTCCTAATCGACTTACTAAAACTATAGTTTGTTAACAAGAAATTTATGGAGTGGTTGAAAAGCTAGTTTTAATGGCTCCAACCTAAGTGTATGTAAACTTCCAACTTCAACTGTATGTAAATGTGAGGTTTTTAGAAATGTTAGCAAATGTATAAAAGGGTGT
>NC_036874.1:1246422-1335139 GCF_002910315.2 Salvelinus sp. IW2-2015 | reverse complement strand
AATAATTAAAAATGGGATATAATGAATGTATCACTAGGCACTTTAAACAATGCCACTTTATATAATGTTTAGATACCCTACATTACTCATCTCATATGTATATACTGTACTCTAAACCATCTACTGCATCTTGCCTATGCGGCATGGCCGTCGCTCATCCATATATTTATATGTACATATTCTTAATTCCTTTACACTTGTTTGTATAAGGTAGTTGCAGTGAAATTGTTAGATTACTTGTTAGATATTACTGCATGTTCGGAACTAGAAGCACAAGCATTTCGCTACACTCGCATTAACATCTGCTAACCATGTGTATTTGACTAAATAAAAAATAAAATTTGATTTAGAGCTGGCCACCTGGCCAAACTGAGCAATTGGGGGTGAAGGCCCTTGGTCAGGGAGGTGACCAGGAAACCAATGGTCCATCTGACAGAGCTCCAGAGTTCCTCTGTGGAGATGGGAGAACCTTCCAGAAGTACAACCATCTCTGCAGCACTCCAGCAATCAGGCCTTTATGGTAGTGGCCAGGTGGAAGCCACTCCTCCGTAAAAGGCACATGACAGCTCGCTTGGAGTTTGACCAAAGGCTCCTAAAAGACTCTCAGACCACGAGAAACAAGATTCTCTGGTCTGATGAAACCAAGATTGAACTATTTGTCCTGAATGCCAAGTGTCACATCTGGAGGAAACCTGCCACCATTCCTACAGTTAAGCATGGTGGTGACAGTACCATGTTGTGGGGATGTTTTTCAGCGGCAGGGACTGGGAGACTAATCAGGATCGAGGGAAAGATGAACAGAGATCCTAATTGAAAACCTTCACCCCAGTCTGAGGTCTTGAGTGCTCTGGAGCAGGTTAACATTCCAAGAGGAGTGGCTTTGGGACAAGTATCAATGTCCTTGAGTGGCCCAGCCAGAGCTCGGACTTGACCCGATCGAACATCTCTGGAGAGACCAAAAAATAGCTGTGTAGGGGCGGTCTTCATCCAACCTGACAGAGCTTGAGAAGATCTGCAGAGAAGAATGGAAGAAACTTACCCAAATACACTTGTGCCAAGCTTGTAGTGTCCTACTCGTGGCTGTAATTGCTGCCAAAGGTGCTTCAACAAAGTACTGAGTAAAGGTTTTCTTTAAAAAAAACTATGTTTACGTTTGCTAACATTTCTAAAAACCTGTATTTTCCTTTCATCATGAGGTATTGCTGTAGATTGAGGGGCGGGGGGGCTAATAAATGTTTGTATAAGGCTGTAATGTAACAAAATATGGACAAATTCATGGGGTCTGAATACTTTACGAATGCACTGTACCTGCTTGATGAGTAACCTTGAAGGAACCTTAGGTCCCAGAGATATTGCCTCATGTTTTGCTAGATACTAACTCAAGGTGGGTTGGAAAAATGTGTTCCGTAACTGGTCCTTTACATACGCAGTCAAAAGCTCAAACTCTTTCATTCCTAGAGATATTGACAAATAGGAGAGCAGGAAGCCATGTTTCCTTCATCTGGGTCATCCATCCATTCATAATGAGTACGTTGTCTCATCAATGTGTCGTGTTCTCCAACAGCTCCAGATCAACCAGTCCATCATCTTCTGTAACTCCACACAGAGGGTTGAGCTGCTGGCCAAGAAGATAACCCAGCTGGGCTACTCCTGCTTCTACATCCACGCCAAGATGATGCAGGTCAGCTCAGCCAGCCCAGCCACTTGCACTTTAGATGTAGACCGCATGGAATACCTTCTCATTAGACAGTGTGTAGATTTGTGTAGCCATGTTTTGCTAACCCTTGCACTGGTTTTGCCTTTGAAACAGGAGTATAGAAACCGTGTGTTCCATGACTTCAGAAACGGACTCTGCAGGAACTTGGTCTGCACTGGTAATGTATTTTACTCTTGAGTTGAATGATTGCTTGATTTTATTTTTTATAATTTAAAAAAATATATAACCGATAYACTGATTGTTAAATTCTCTTGCCTCCCTGCTTAGATCTGTTCACCAGGGGAATTGACATTCAAGCGGTGAACGTAGTGATCAACTTTGACTTCCCCAAGAACGCTGAGACGTACCTGCATCGCATCGGCAGATCAGGTGAGACCATCCACTGCATTTTCATCACGCTGTCAAATAAGACCTAGTGGAACATCATGGTCTTCTCCAGCTACCATCTGCTTTTCTCCTGGGTAAATAGTGTCAAATATAAGCCTGTTGCCTATTTTTAACACCTTTTCCAGGGCGGTTTGGTCACCTGGGTCTGGCCATCAACCTGATCACCTCTGAGGACCGCTTCAACCTGAAGTCCATCGAGGACCAGCTGGTGACTGACATTAAGCCAATCCCCGGCAGCATCGACAAGGGTCTGTACGTGGCCGAGTTCCACTCTGCCGACCCAGACGCAGAAGACGAGATCAGAGGCAAGGACGGCGAGTTAAGCGCAGCATAAATGGTAAGGTTTGACCATGTATGCAGAGATGAGTCTCCCACTAATAGAAAGGACTGTGTAGTTATTTCACCTTTGTTTATTTCATATGTTGAGTCCTTTGACTCCTTGCTGGTCAGTGGTCATAAAACAAAGTAATTGGGGGCATTAGGGCCTGAACTGAGAAACGGTTCACTCATGTTCAGCCTGATAAAAGATTCTCGGTGGATAGGATTGTTGAATAGGCTTTGCTTCTGCTTTTGCAATTTGATAACATTGGTTCCTAARTGGCGCCGTATCTCTTTTCCAGGAGAACAAGAGGCGTCTGGCATTCATCACACCCATCCCCTGCTGTGCACAYATGTTTAGTTTCTGACCGAATATATAAAAAAATCTACAGGATGCATTTRCCCCCCCCTTTTTTCTCTCCTTTTTCGGAGGGGCAAAGTTTAAAGCAGTGGTCAGTTTGTTTTGGCACAGTTTACAGCTGTTTTTTAAACAACATGATATGTATCCAACCTGCCAACTGTCAATCATTTCAGTCTGCGGTTTTTCTGTATTGTCAGTGTATCACTGTAGTGGCTTCTTATACAGTCACATTTCATCATTTCCTGTTGAAAAGGCCCTCGCTTGTCAGGTTCACTTCCTATAGACTTATTTCTGAGCAGATGACTGTTGAGGAAACCAAAGCTGAACATGTTAGGGAATATGGATTTACTCAAAAAACCAAAAGTACCCCCTCTGCTTTAACTGCTGTTTGGTGGAAAGCTATCATGGTGCTATACGGTGGAAATACGAATAGAACTACATTTTAAAAGTTTGTTTTTAAGTGTTCATGCTGTGACTTTACATTCATACATGAAAGGCACCTACATGAATAGTTTGTCGCAGACGCACACGGATGAGTCCAATGAGTGTTGATTAGTTTACTTATTGTTTGTTTATATTTTACAGCCTCCTTAGTGGGCTATGGCACCAGACAGACCTGTAACTCTTTGGGCAACAGATCCCTTGGACAAGGAGATAATGGCAATAGAACCTGACATGAAGAGCCTGTATCAACAGGGCAAACTTTTTATTTAGATACACTGGCTGAAGCCAGTCATCCTATTCTATCGCTCTCTGACTCTTCTGTTCATCTCTCACACTCTTAACTCACTCGCGTGCCTTAATCTAACCTCCGCTCTGTGTTCATACTGTACATCTGAAAGGATCTGTCTGTGTGAACCAGAGCTCCAGGAAGTAGCTTGAAAGTTCTAAAAAGAGCTTCTGGTAATGTGTTCTTTAGATCTCACCTCAAGTCAGTGCTTGTTTTCTCAGCTTCCCAGAACTCCCCTCAGTGTTTTTAATATGTGGAGTAGTTGAAACTGATCTAAGGTAAATTTTGCATCCCCTCTCCTAGTGGTTAATATTAGGATTTGGGGATGAAAGATCTAGGGTCAGATTATCTGTAGCTTTTCAGAGACACCAGGGAGCAGAAATGGTCACACAGGGTGGGGGACCCTAATCTCTAACTCAAGAAGGGATTTGTTACACTACTGGCAATTGTCGTTGAGGAATCACAGCATTTCAGTCATATTTTCTCACAATTGTTATGCAATGTATTTTTCCTCTTTCGTACAGCTATATTGGGTAGTCTGACAGGACTGGTTGTGTTGAGGGAAGATTGTAGCAGTACTCTCATTGGCCAAAGTACAGATCTACTTTTAAAAGGATAAAATATTGCCAAATACAATCTTGTCTTATAGCGACAACCCTAACAGATCCTACAATCTTCAACATTAGAGATGTAGCAGATGGCTGGCCTCCGCATTGAGTTTAGCACCAGCAGAACCGAACAAGGACCATTGTCATGCATTATTTAAACAGCCTACAATACTGAGCACTGTTTCCCCATGTCTGGCTCTGGAGTATCCCTGTAAATACTGGAGTTTATTTAACTTATTCCATTGTCAATTATCCTCAATTGAGGCACTTGAGCACTGAAATGGGACTTATGATTTGAGCATTGTCAAGTGTCTGTGTTTAACCAATTAATAACGTTTTATCTCAGCACACCAGCCGCCCACAGCAACAAGCGATAGCTTTGGGACGAGGCTATAAAATGGACAAGAGAAGCAGCATTTTCCAGGGGTACTCCAGGGCCGACTATGGTAGACTTGACGATTATTTTTTATTTTTTTCTATCCATCTTATTTGGTTTGAGTAATGCTCCTGTTTTGTTGGCAGAGGTCACCTGCTTAGCTAAAGTGGTAGGAGGATGGCTAAGCAAAGTTTATTCTCGTGCCAATTGTGTCAATGCCAGCACCTTTGAAGGAATCAAATAAAGGCCTGCTGATTCTCTATCCCTGTGACTAAGTTTTTGTGTGTATTGGTTCATCACACTGAACGTTGTGTTTGTGTCAAGTTACACATTTTCAGTGGTCAGCTAACATTGTGGGAAGTATGCATAACCTATTTGGCATAGGCCTGTCATGAAACTAGCTATATGTATACAATTAATTTGCTAGGTCAGATGTGGTGTTAATGATAAATTGGGAAAACATTCAAGATACCATAATATACAGTACCAGTCAAAAGTTTGGACACCTACTCATTCAAAAGTTTGGACACCTACTCATTCAAGAGTTTTTTTGCTATTTTTTTGCTATTTCCTACATTGTAGAATAGACATCAACTATGAAATAATACACACASAATCATGTAGCAACCAGTGAAGTGTAAACAAGCCTAAATATTTTAGATTCTTCAAAGTAGCCACCCTTTGCCTTGACCGCTTTGTACACTCTTGGCATTCTCTCAACCAGCTCAATGAGGTAGTCTTAAGCAGTTTCCACATGCTGATCACTTGTTGGCTGCTTTTCCTTCACTCTGTGGTCCAACTCATTTCAATAGGGTTGAGGTTGGGTTTTTTGTGGAGGCCAGGTTATCTGATGCAGCATTCCATCACTCTCCTCCTTGGTCAAATAGCCCTTACACAGCCTGGAGGTGTGTTGGGTCATTGTCCTGTTGAAGAACAAATGATAGTCCCACTAAGCGCAAACCAGATGGGATGGCATATCACTGCAGACTGCTGGTTAACTGTGCCTTGAATTTGAAATCAGTGTCACCAGCAAAGCCCCATCACAKCATCTCCATGCTTCGTGGTGGGAACCACACGCGGAGATCAACCGTTTACCTACTCTGCGTCTCAAAGACACAGCGGTTGGAAGATCTTAAATTTGGACTCGTCAGACTAAAGGACGGATTTCCACTTGTCTAATGTCCATTGCTTGTGTTTCTTGGCCCAAGCAAGTCTCTTCTTATTGGTGTCCTTTTTTGGTTACATGATTCCATATTTGTTATTTCATATTTTTTATGTCTTCACTCATATTCTAATGTAGATTTTTTATATATATATTTTTTAACCTGGAGTAGGTGTGTTCAAACTTGACTGGTACTGTACATTCTACATGTAGAAAGAATCACAGGAAGACGAGCACTGTATAGGAAGATTACCCTGGGAATGTCTTACCTAATGGGAATGAATGAAGCAACCGATTGGAAGGCGCAAAATAAGCCTATTAATGTCGTATTCAGGTGTTAGTCGGAAGTAGGAAACTCGTAAATGTTGGACTTGCTAACTGGCTGTAGTTATACACGTGTTGCATTCAAACCATACCTCAGTGGTGCAGCAACTTAGTGTTCAACGAGATAGTAGATCAGTCATTTCAGAGTTCCGACTAGGACATGAACCCAGCACAACACGCAATATTTAGGATTTTCCTAGTAGTTGGATGTGCTGGCCAATGGTGGTTGAGTTTGTAGGTACACTACCCAATCCATGTGGTTATAGGGGATGGAGGGCGGGCCTAAACGTGCACTGGAAGGTTGTGGTTGAAAGTTGCCGGTGTGTAGCTAGAATTACCGCCGGACACGCACGAACAGTCAACGTGAGTAGCTCGCTAACACATTTGAAGGACAGTTACATGAAACGGACAACTGTAAAACCGATGTCTTTATTACAGATAGCTGATGGTGTTACAGTTTTGTTGTCAGAAGCATGTACAGTGCTGCAATTGTTATCGCTAGCAACATTAGCAAGCTAACGTTAGCTCAGTCAGTAACCGTCAGTCAAGTCGACCAGGTCTCAGAGCATTTCGTATTATTCTGTACGTACATCCGAGACACTCCATTAAGTATGATACAGTATCTTACGTTTGGTATGGTTCCATAAGACAGATGGTTCCTTAAGGCCACAACGAAAGGGGATTGTGGTTGGTTTGGGTGGGTGGGCATTTGCTATCTAGCTAACGTTACGTGTTTGGCTTAAATACACGTTGGCCTTGACCTAGCTGTGTTAGTCTTTGTCCCAGTTAATGCATAGAGTTGGATAGCTAGCCACTAGAACTATTAACATAATATCAAGTATCTCACCCCTTCTCTCTCTCTCATCCTGCTTCAGCATGGGCAGTGTGTTGGCTGCCAGCTCCCCCCCTCCCCCAGGCAGTGGTGTTGTCCAGGGGGCCCCTGGGTTGGTGTCTGCCCCCCCAGGGTTCTCCATGCCCTCCGTCCCTCCCCCCTCTGTCCCCGGACAGCCAGCGGGTGAGACYGGGAGCCCCCTCCCCAACCCTGGTACCTATGAGGAGTGTCATCGCAAGTGCAAAGGTAAGGATCATACACAGTCATATCATGCGGTACGCCATCAGAGTTGTACAGGTGCATCTTTCCTGTTCGAATAGACTGGGCAATGACATGGCAGATTTTATGCTCTTATTTATTTGAGAGGTGTGTTTTTCCTCTGACGTAAAATGTTTTCTGTCCCATATTTTAGATTGTATTAAATGTTAAAATTGTTTGCATTAAATAGTTTCAGTTTTAACCATAGACTTGGACAACTCTAGTGCCCAAAAGGCAGATTTAGCAAGGGCATCACCATTGATGACTTTCACCATTTTGAAATCAACTGGTGGGGCTATTGGTTAAGGAAGGATCACATAATTCCTTCCAGGTCATCAGGAGGGATCAGCCCATGAATTATACGTGTGAGCAAACATTCCTAAACTGCAGGTGGCAGTAAATCGCCAACCTTTCCTTTATACCTGTTAAAACAACTCACTCCATGTGGCAGATTGCATCCTTTCAGTTTGTTTACCAACTCAGAGTTAGTAGAAGATGAAAATGCACTACTTCCAAATGGAGATGGCCTCAATGGCGGCAACCTTTCTCTCACAGACGCCATAATGGGACCGATACAAAGTTGTGTCCTCTAACTATCTCTGGTTCTAACGTCATTTCAGAGGTGTTCCCCATCCAGATGGAAGGAGTGCGACTGGTGGTCAACAAGGGCCTGAGTAATCACTTCCAGGTCAGTTGTGGAGCTAGAGGAATATATATTCTAGATGCAGCCACAGTCAGTAAGTTAAAGTCAGCGTTAGTATGCATTCTGTGCGAGCTATTATAAAATGAAAAGGAACTATCTAACCCTCAAGGCTGTAAAGCTCAAGGTGATGATTGTCCTATTTCATATGGATCAGAATACTATATTGTTTGCCACTTTATTGGATGTCTGCTGTATCTGTTCTACAGGTCAGTCATACAGTCACTCTCAGCACCWTGGCTGAATCTGGCTACCGGTTTGGTGCCACCTACGTGGGCACTCAACAGACAGGACCTGCTGAGGTAAACTGTCACTTGACTGGTCTGGAAAATGTCTCTCAGCCACTTTATCCTAATATTATTATATTCTAATAAAATTGTTGATGTACGTGTTGAACCCCCCCCACCCCCAGTCCTTCCCAGTCATGGTGGGAGACATGGACAACACTGGTAGTCTGAACGCCCAGGTTATCCACCAGCTCACCAGCGCTGTGCGCTCTAAAATAGCCATCCAGGTACGTCACTGTGAAGAGCGGGGAACGCCACACCAGGATCAGGAAGTTTATATATTCAACTTACTGTTTAATCTGTCCATTTCCAATAATGTGTTTGTTATTTCAACAGACTCAACAGCACAAGTTTGTGAACTGGCAGTGTGACATGGAGTATCGTGGTGATGACTTCACCTCTGCTGTTACCCTGGGCAACCCAGACGTCCTCCTCGGCTCTGGTAGGATTGTTTTCTCATCAGGCTTCACTGGTGGTCCATGATGCTGCAAAACGACCCATCTCTCCTACAAGCACATTTGTGTGGAAGCTTCATCACTTACAGCAATAATGTTCTTGTTACCCAGCCTTTTGAACACATGTTATGATGGCCTCTGTAAACAGAGTGAACAGGCTGGTTATTATTCAGACATGAGTCCTTTATTCTTGTGCTCTATTGTAAGATCTATGATGATGATGATGTTGCTGTCCTCAGGTATTATCGTGGCTCACTACCTCCAGTCCATCAGTCCAGCCCTGGCGTTGGGAGGAGAGCTGGTCTACCACCGGAGGCCTGGGGAGGAGGGAGCAGTCACCTCCCTAATGGGCAGATACACAGGTGAGACCCACTCTGACCCACACCGCACCATCTCACCTTCTGTTAGAGCCAGGAGTTTTTTACTGGTCAGGTCACTGAGATTAATATTCTTCTTGTTTTTCCTCCAGGCAATAATTATGTTGCCACATTGACTCTAGGAGGTGCTGGTGCTCATGCAACGTACTACCACAGAGCCAATGACCAGGTACCCAAACTAAGCTATCCTATCACCTCTACCTTGCCCCCAGTCTAGACCACAAAACTCCTCAAGCTTTAGTGTGGATCACTGTGCAAAATAGTTGGGAATCCACTGGTAACCTACCATCTCTAGACCACGACTACAGGCACAGTACCATCCCTCGCCTATGAGTTGAGTGCTTAGTGGAAAGTCTGTGACCACGCCTTTWCTGACATGGAGGTGTTAGCCCACTGAAATACTTGAGGCTATGTAGCACCACAGTGCTAGGTCTGTTTATGAGACCATCTTGTTGTCCTWCTACCAACTCAGCTGCAGCTGGGGGTGGAGTTTGAGGGCAGCATGCGGACYCAGGAGACCTCAGTATCGTTTGGGTACCAGCTGGACCTCCCTAAAGCCAACCTGCTCTTTAAAGGTAAACKACTGTCTGTKCCTCTACAGCAKAGCRATTCWMTCAGACCTCWAGGGTTKATTGATCCATTTGTCATTGATTGTCCAGAGTTCATCCACCTGTTGTCCCATGTCTGAATTATTTCCTGATCATTCCCTCCCCTCCATCCCTGTCTCCAGGTTCGGTAGACAGTAACTGGGTGGTGGGGGCGGTCCTGGAGAAGAAGCTGCTGCCTCTGCCTCTCTCCTTGGCCCTGGGAGCCTTCCTTAACCAAAAGAAGAACAAGTTCCAGTGTGGCTTCAATGTCACCGTCGGCTAGACCTCCACAGACCTCCTCCAGCCGCCTCCGACACACTGGGCCATGCTTGGACCAGCACAGACACACAGTCCTGGGCTTGTCATGTATGTATCTACTGGATTCAGAGACTCTCCTATAACTGTCAATTGTGGGGCAGAGTGAGTGAGGGGGTTACTCTATACCAAGGAGCCAGGCCTACATATTGTAGCACAAGTCTATTTCCTTCTGGTATATATGTGATACCCAACGAATAGAGAGCATCAGGTGATGCAGTCCAACATGTGATTAGACAAATATTGTCACTGTCTGATAACCGCATCGCAATTTCCAAACAATACAGAAACTTAAGGGAAAAAAATAGGGCTATATTTTACTGTTAACGAATATATAGTTACTGAACTTCAGAAGCATTTTGAATACATTTTCTTGGTCCTAGAGTCATGAAATGTTCAGAGTACACTGAGTGCAGTTACTGCTTTCAATATATGTAATAGAAATTGGCAGAAATGGAGTTGAGGTTCACCAGACCGTGACAATATGATTATGAAATGCATTTAGAATCATAAATAAACTACTTTTGTATCTTTGGTTTTTGATGACGTTGTTAAKGACCATTAAGGACTGGTTGTGTGTCTGTGTGGTGCTATGAATGAGAAGAAATAGCAGTGCATAGGAAAATAACTTAATGTAGAAAAATATTTATCAATTATACATATTATTCAAAGTAAACCAGAAAAGAAAAAGCATCATGAATTTCAATTAAGGTGACAGCATTCAAGAACTCCAGTTTCCAAACAGCCCATCACACACGGTGATAACAGTTCTGAATTAAGTCTATTCAGGAAACTGCAATAACGTTCATTCTTCCAGTGTAGGTTTCATTGCATGTGGATTTGTAAGGAGACTAATGCAGTCACATGACAAATACATCCAGCTGAGATCTAGAGGTACATAATCATACTGGCATAGGCTCTATAGTCCAACAGTAGTAAACAAACTATCTTCTTGTTTCAAGCTCAAGTCCTTCTAGTCACCAACCAATAACTCAAACAGTGGTGGAACCTAACTCAGCAGGGACACTGAAAGCGCACCTCTTTGTCAACTGTTACCTTTGCCCATGCTGCTGCTGACACTCATGATGGAGACATCTGATTGGTCACTGCATTGGCTGGAGGGCCGGGATTGGCCAGGGGTCATTTGGGAGGCAGTAGAGACAGTGGCTGGGTAAGGGATGTTGGTGTGGAGGAGGATAAAGGGAGGCTCTGGATAAAGATGTCTCTGGACTCCAGGGGAGTAGTAGGCTAGTAAATGTCCTATAGGAGCATCAGTGATGGGGGACTGGTGGTGCATTGCTGGAGGGTAGCTGTGGGACCTTCTCTGGGCCAGGCTGATGTCCACTGCAGTCATCCTGTTAGAGTCGAGCCTCACCGGCAGCTGCTCGCTCTCCCGGATCTTCATTGGAGACTGACGGCCTGACAGGCTCTCTGCTGATTGGCTGTGAGGAGAGGGAGTGGGAGGTGCCCTGGGGGAATGGGACGAGCTGCAGTGAAGAGGCGAAGCTGTAGGAGTGGCCAATGGTGAAAGGCCTAGGCTGGGAGATGGAGAACCTGGGGACAGAGGAGGGATGTGATGAGTTAACTGTGTGCCCGAATGCATGATGCACATCAAAATACGTGCTCGTCTCACCATTACCTCTGTTCTGTGACTGGGGTGTGRTCCTGTGTGGTGAGGCTGGTACACACTGAGCTTTGGGCTGCTGGTTTCTGGAGCCCTTCCCTCGTAGTACATCTGTTACCTGAGGACAGCGATCTAAAGGGTTAGGTTACCTGAGGACACACATTAACAGTGCTGCAATGACAACTAGTGAGTTCACTGCATCTGTGGGGCCTGCTACTGAGTGATCGCATTCCTTAGATTATTTGTGTTTTATTGTTGGTACAGTTTGTTGTTGTGATGACAAGAAAATCATTATTAGGTACAGCCACTAGAGGGAKGCACCCACAAGGATTAGTTCAGTCCTATGTCCACACTATCGTTCATTTAACTTCTCTAGGATAGGGGGCAGCATTTTCACGTTTGGATGAAAAGCGTGCCCAGCGTAAACTGTCTCCTACTCAGTCCCAGATGCTAATATATGCATATTATTAGTAGTATTGGATAGAAAACACTCTGAAGTTTCTAAAACTGTTTGAAATTGTCTGTGACTATAACAGAACTTATTTGGCAGGCAAAACCCAGAGGACAAACCATTCAGATTTTTTTCTTTTGGCGGTCACTCTTTTCAATGGGTTTTCATTGGGAATACAGATTTCTAAGGGACCTTCCTGCAGTTCCTATCGCTTCCACTGGATGTCAACAGTCTTTAGAAATTGGTTGAGGTTTTTCCTTTGAGAAATTAAGAAGTAGCCATGTTCAGAATGAGGCTCCAGTGAAGTGTACTGTTTGTTAGAGGCATGTGACCAGAAAGCATGCTACACATTGTTTTCCTCCGGTATTGAACACAGATCATACCGTCTTCAATTTTATCGATTATTTACATTAAAAAATACCTAAAGTAGTTTGAAATGTTTGGACAAAGCTTACAGGTAACTTTTGAGATATTTTGTAGTCACGTTGTGCAAGTTGGAACCGGTGTTTTTCTGAATCAAACGCGCCAAATAAATGGACGTTTATCGACGGAATTAATCYAACAAAAGGACCATTTGTGATGTTTATGGGACATATTGGAGTGCCAACAGAAGAAGCTCGTCAAAGGTAAGGCATGAATTATATCTTTATCTCTGCGTTTTGTGTCGAGCCGGGAGTGTTGAAATATGATGGTCTGTGATTGTTAGCTGAGGTGCTATCCTCAGATAATAGCATTGTTTGCTTTCGCCGTAAAGCATTTTTGAAATCTGACACGTTGGCTGGATTCACAACAAGTGTAGCTTTAATTTGGTATATTGAATGTGTGATTTCARGAAAGTTAAATTTTTATAGTAATTTATTTGAATTTGGCGCTCTGCATTTTCACTGGATGTTGGCCAGGTGGGACGCTACCGTCCCACATATCCCATAGAGGTTAACCCATGTATAAAGCTATTGATTGGTGTGAAACAGAGAGAAAGATCCTCTGCCATAGATCCAGTGCATTCATTTTCTCCTCCCTCACCTTCTTGTTATTGGCCACCATCGCGGGGGTGTCATTGTGGTAGTTCTTCACACTGCTGTCGGCTCTGTTCTTCAGTAGCAGCCTGGCTGTGTCTACCTGGCCTCGCCCACAGGCACAGTGCAGGGCCGTGTTCCCACTGTACGACTGGCCATTCACATTACAGTCATTCTGATGAGGAGGGGGCAGGGAGAGAGGAAGCGGGAGATTGTTGAGAAGATGTAAAAATAAGTAACACGGTCAGTCTTGGATGGCGATGTGTAACTAAACCGAATCACTTTGAACATTTTTCTTGTAAAGCATCTTCCCAGAAAGGAAAGATAAACCTAAAGGGGAACAGGGGAGGATCTACAGACCATTTTAAATATAGATGAGCTGACTTAGAACAGCTGAGTCACATACAACACACGTAGCCTTACCTCTATGAGGAAGTGCACCATGTCCATATTGTGGTTCTCTACTGCGTGTATGAGAGGACTGTGGCCACTCTTGATGTCCTGCTTAGAGAGAGGAGAAATGGGGACACTCTGTAAAGTGGAACAGGAATTAATCTGAGTATTACCTGGTATTGAGTAATTGGATGATGCAGTAGGTTCAGTATGCCAGAATAACTCAAAGCCCATTTGAAATGGCCCAGCATTAAGGGGAGAGATGGAGAGTTAGGTAGGGGAGGAAGGTGACTGACCATAGCGTTGATGTCCGCCCCAGCATCCAGCAGCATTCTGACCAGCTCCTTGTGTCCACCCTGTACAGCTAGGTGGAGAGGGGATAGGCCTGGAGAGAGGGGGGGGCGATAAGCAGTTAGGGAGAGAATCACACGCGAACACGCTCCAGAGCCCATGTGTATTCTAGGGGTTTTCTGCTGTTTTGAGTACAAGGCAAACCAGGCTGTGCCCAGACTTGTCACACTGGCATACAGACCACAACAGCAGGAAATGCCCTATTCCCCTCTCTGCCTCACACACCCACCACCATGGGACCCACAGCATGAGTCAAACGGGGGATAATGTGTGCTACATATAACGTTAGTATCTGTGTCGCAACTCAGAAATATTCCCACATGAATATGGGAATTCCTATACATTATGTATGAATGTTGTAAACATTGTGGGGGGGGGTTACTGGCTTTATTTAGGGTAGTAGTATACATCCTAGATCTATTGTTTTAGTCATGTCTGGCATGACTACCACAAAGGAGCTGGCTGTTTCTGCTATAACATTCCAATGTGACCTAATTGACAGTCTAAGGGGAATTTATGAATTTTATTTAAATTAATCCCCTGAATTGTCTCAATTGAAACGGAATTGAGGCCAATTTAGTAGCAGTAGTAACTTACCCTCATAGTTCCTGACCTCCAGGCAAGTCAAGATGGAGGGATGGGAAAGGACCACAGAGAGGCAGGCCTGCTGGCCGTGTTCACAGCAGAGGTGGACCGTTGTCTGACCGTTACGGTCCAGAGCCTGCGGGTCAGCACCCGCACGCAGCAACGCCCCCACCAGGTGGGCCTGATGGGTAATCACAGCCAGATGAAGAGGAGTCTGAGAAAGAGGGAGATAGAAAATGTATCTTTAGACAATCATTAAACAAGAACATTTGAAAACCAGGGGCCTCAACTGTAAATTTCACACTAAATATCTGCAGTCACTATTTATGAAAAGACTGCACACGCACAAAAATATTGAGATTTATAAACTTGGCGCACGCATGTTTCCTGGTTGTGTGCCCCCTTACTCTTTCTCCTTGTAGGCCTATGCTACCTCGTGAGTATTAAACCATCACAGAAAAGGTGAGGGATTTTTTATGCAATGATCATGGAAGTGAAAAATAATAGCCCAGGAATTAGATGCCCATTTCTAATTATTTTAAAATGTAAAGATAAATTAAATAGATTCTCACTAAAGGCAAATGATTGCATCTTGTTATTAACTTGTTTATTGTTATGAATAAGCGTGTCCATCATAATACTAATCTACTTGCCTGCTTGCAATGCAATACTTCAACCACTAGAAAATGTGCATACACATGGTCTAAAGTTTGCGGAGTCATAAATTATAAATGCCAACTTTTGCGTGAACGCATGTTTGCGGGTATATTTTGAACATACGCACGGTTTATAAATGAGGTAAACCATTTTTTCTTTAACAAGAGCGGAGGAAGAATAGTGTATTACTCCTGTTAATGGTATTTCATCTCCATCCTGTTCTGCAGGGGGAAGGTCACAAGAGCTTATAAACAATGGGCTAGATAAGGTTGGGCATGCGTCCCCAAACAAACCAGAGCCGCCCAGTCAGGGCACAGAGGGCTTTCTGGCTTTATCAGCATTAGACATCGGCAGACAAAGATGAACACCACACGGGATGGTAAACACACCATCAAAGTCCAAAATACAAAACCGCTAGGAGATGAAGATACAGCCCCATAAATGTTTTTTCTTGTTTCAAAATTAGGTGCACCTAAAGTATTTGAAAGAACTAATGCTGTTTCGAACCAGGTCGAATGTGATCAATGATAAGGTTAAACCTGTTTTGGTGTCAGGAACAGACCATGTTGTGTAGGAAAGCCCGGGACCCGACCCAGGTGATTCCAGAGACATACCACTATGCAGGGGATTGCAGATTCAAATCCCTAGACGGGTTTACTGAAAGCACTTGAGCAATCCAGGATCTTCCAGAGATGGCCAATGATGAATTAATTCATAAAACCTGATTTGATAAATGTTAACTTTGTCAGTGGTCTGCAGAAAGGGTTTAGGGAAGTCACTTGATCTGGAATCTATCATTAATCATACTGAACAATCTCAGTGGTCAGGATGATAATTTAGTTTCACTTTTGATTCAGGAAAAGCACATATTTACAGTGTGTGTGTGGGGGGGGGGGHGGGGATATGTTACAGTAAAGAACAGCAGTAAAATACCAAAGCACTGGTGGGAGGAAACACTGGTGAAATGCCTCCAATGTCTCAATGCCTTCACTTCCTGAGAAAACACTTCTATTTCCCTGAATCGTCAGTTACTCATGACTGATCACACACACCCTAGTGTTTGACCTCCCATGAACTACCAACAGTCTGACTCAGTCATCTTGATCTTCCTAGAATGTCCCTGAACATGAAGCCGTAAAGGACGTAACCATCAACATGTCACAATACTTAATCAAAGGCCAAATCAAAGCTTTTATCATGGTCCAAAAACACTCAAGTTCATTGAGTTTAGTACTAGCTTCCTGTAAACCATTCCAGAAGGACAAACAAAAACAGCACAGATAAGAGGGGCAGAGTGTGGGGACGGAGAGAAGGGGGAGCATAGGGCAAGAAAGCCAGGGAGAGGAATAGCTGGAAGCAGTATAGGCAAGGGGAAAGACGGAATAAGAGGGAAAATCCCTTCCCTCTCCCCTGCTGGCTGTGTATCCACAGAGTTACATTCCAATGAAATGAGTGGATAAACCAGAAGAACAGAGGAGTGGAGGGGAGAGTTCTAGGTATGAGGAAAAGCCTTGAATGGGTGGGTGTGTGCCAGACAAGGATACAAAGAACAGGAGGAGGAGGAGGTAAAAACAATATGAGAAACTAAAGGTGTGCATAGGGTGTACTTCCTGGTATGACCTGTTAATGTTATAGTTGTGCAACTTCCCAGGAAAGACTAACAAAGGCCCTTAACATACCATGGAAGAGCTCATTCTGCTAGTTATTTTGCATAATTTATGCAATAGGAGGGGTCAACTCACAATGTACTGAGATAAGATCAGAGGGAGAGAGACAGACTAGCGCAGAAAGGGAAAGTCCCTGATTCTACCCTCTAAACCTCAGCAACAACTTATGTTGAAACAGTGCAGAGCAGGGGGGGGATCATGTGACTTCTCAGAATGAGGATACTAAGTGCACATACACATGCACTGTAGAATCCTCACACAATACACTGCATGCCACAAGCATACACACACAAAGCATAATGTACAAAGTGGCAACGGTAGTGTTAAGGACATGGTCATTCATTTGCAATATCTGAACAGTTTCCAGGGAATCTGCATAACTTAACATGGGAGTAGCATTGGCCAGAGAGAATTGGGAAGTGCACCAGCTAGTAGATGTCAGTGTTTGGTTAGTAGTAGTGACAGTGTGGGAGTATCAAACAGCTGTTTCATAGCACCAGTGCTGCAGCTGATCTGGTAGTCGCACAATGTGCACATGCAACTCAGTACTGATATTAACTCTGTCGAGCCGTTTAATTAAAGTGACCACTGAAGTATTGTTTGGACTGCACAACACATATTGAACTGCTAGAGAAAGTAGTTTTTTTGCTGACATAGTATGATTATCTGGCATTGTCAAAAGAGCTTGGCAGGCTTTATGTAAAAGTATTGTGGAGTGTGTTTAAGATTTTTATTTGGGATTACAGACTATCCTATATAGTCATTTACTTTGTAATTATCACTGCCAAATCTAATAAACAATTAGAAAATGGGTTCTCAGGCTTGGCAATAGGTCTGTGCTAGATAACAAACGACCCTATCTGGTAGTCACATCGTGGCAAGCATCTGTCTCAGCCTGGACTGAAATCTCCCCCTGGCTCCTCACATGGCACGAACGTATAGAGCCTGTCTGCTAGACTATGCACTACAGACAGGATATCACTGTAAATGCCTCAGTCTCACCTCAATGGTGAGAACACACAACAAATGGTACCGACATTATTTCTGGTAAGTGAGGAATGTGTTGTCTGAAACCCCAGTTGTGTGTGTATGAAGGGTTCAGGGTGACTTCTCTGGGGTGATTAGGCAGACTAACAGCTGCAGAGGGAATGTGGCATTGACAGGGCGTGGTGGCACGCTGGAGGGAGGAAGAGGACTCATTTGAAAGTGATGGGAAAAGGCCATGGGGCATTGATGGACTGGGAAAGGTGCAGAAGATGGAACCCAACAGAAAAGAGAACAGYCCACAAATCAACATCCCTTCAGAACACACAGCCCTGAACAAAGGATACCAATCATAGCACATCCTTCCAAGCAATAGGCTTGCGCGTGTGACTTCGGCCTGCGTTATGCACAGGTAACCAGAAACTGTACATTTCTTCTGATAACCGGCAGCCGAGAGGTGTCTGTGTACGGTAAAGAAGCTGGGTGAGGAGGAAATCAAGGACTTCCTCTTTCACACCTTTCCTTATTGTGCTCTGAAGTCTGCAGTGAGTGGCAGGTGTGTGTGTGCGTACATGTTTTCCTATATTATCAGGACCCCAATGTCCTAACATTTCACTGTAATGTCCTGAAAAGGTAGGAAAACAAATGCTCTTTTAAGCTTAAGAGTTTTGGGGTTAGGGAAAATATGATTTTTACACTCCAAAAACTCCTGACATTTCTGAAAACACAGCTGTGTGTGCTCGTGCATGTATCTCACCTGTCTCAGGTTGTTGTAGATGTCCAGGTCTGTGTGAACCAGTCCCAGGAGAAGGATCATTCTTTGGATCTGAGCGTCCTGCCCCTGCACCACTGCTATGTGAAGAGCCCTGTAACACACACACCCCCAAGTCAAAACTACACAAAAAAATAAAACATTCTTCCACACACAAATTCTGATATTTAAACCAATAAATGCACAAAATAAATTGACACACACATTCTTTTAACACAACTCCAGCATGATTGTAAAGTGGCTGCTGATATGTCCTGACACAGAAACCCCGACTAACCTTTAAGCCAGAGAAATCCTACGGACTACAAACTGACTGACACACTAACTGGCATGTGATGGCTGGCTGGCTGTGTGTAAAACCGTTACACAATTGCAGTAGAAAGTTTACACAAGCCTACAATATGTTTTGACAAATTCAGGCTAACCCATAACCTATATATTACTGAATGACCGAGTATTGGCCAACTTCACTTGACCTATGACCTGATTCTCCACAACTGACAGTTAGGCTGAGAGGAGAGCAGTGTGGTGGGTGACTCATTACAAAGCCTGTTAAACTGATCAAGGTGACTAGGAAACTGCTATTTATATGGTATGTAAAGTGAAAGAACAGAGGTCAAACATAGGAATAAGGAAGAATGACAGGAGTTCTTGAAAAAATATATTATCAGAAGCTAATTTCAGTAAACTCGTTTGGTTTGGTGTAATTTCCTGTTGTGTGACAATGGCACAGCCCTCTGTATTGGGGAAGATAATCACCATTAAACCATTAGAACTACGGTCTCTATTAGGGGCTTTCTGTGTGTTTTCATGTCTTTCAGCTTCCTCCAATGAATATCAATCGTAAATGCAGAACAAGAGAAAAAAGGTTATGACAGGAAATTGGGTAGGGACATTTTGAGAGAATGATTTAAAAGTACCTTCACTGAGAATTTGGGTTAGCACAAATTTACGGTAATGTACTTTTTTTTGTCTACTTCCTGATCTGTTGTCCATTAAACAGAGTTACAACAGACTAAAGAACATATTGGTGTTTGGCATGTCTACCTACTGCACATACAACTAAAGACAGTCTGAGGAGATGAGTAACAACATATTTGCATACTGCAAAGAGGAAATGGAAGATAAAGAAAATAGGTAGGCCTACACACAGAGACCATCTTTCATGCATTGCTCAAAGACAGCTCTAATACAAAACAAATTTAGCAGAAAACCTTTTTAAATCTCCAGCATCTACCTTGTTGGCTTTTTAAACACTGGTCACAAATGGTACGTGCTGCAAGCCTACACAATACAAATGTTATGTCCTGAGACAAAACATTTGTCATCCTCTTTCAAAGAGTTGTGAGTTATGTCATACATTCCTCCACATAACTACACTGAACAAAAATATAAACACAACATGTAAAGTTCCATGAGCTGAAATTAAAGATCCAAGAAATGTTCCAAAATCTTATTTCTCAAATTCTTTACACATTTGTTTACATCCCTGTCAGTGGGTATTTCTTCTTTGCCAAGATAATCCATCCACGTGACAAGTGTGGGATTGATTAAACAGGATGATCAGTATCTGACCGTAAGGCGCTACATAGGGTAGTGCGTACGGCTCAATACATCACTTGGGCCAAGCTTCCTGCCATCCAGGACCTATATACCAGGCGGTGTCAGAGAAAGGCCCAAAAAATTGTCAAAGACTCCAGTCACCCTAGTCATAGACTGTTCTCTCTGCTACTGCATGGCAAGCGGTACCGGAGCGCCAAGTCTATGTCCAAAAGGCTCCTTAACAGCTTCTACCCCCAAGCTATAAGACTGCTGAACAATTTATCAAATGGCCACCCGAACTATTAACATTGACACCGCCCCCCCCCCCTTTGTTTTTACACTGCTGCTACCCCTACATATTTACTCAGTACCGGTGCCTCCTGTATATAGCCTCGTTATTGTTATGTAATTCAACTGTGTAACTTTTTATTTTTACCTTAGTAAATATTTTCTTAACTCTATTTCTTGAACTGTACTGTTGGTTARGGGCTTGTAAGTAAGCATTTCACGGTAAGGTCTACACCTGTTGTAGTTGGCGCATGTGACAAATAAAATTTGATATGGGCACCTTTTGCTTGGGACAATAAAAGGCGACTAAAATGTGCAGTTGTCACAACACAGTGCCACGGGTGTGGCACAGTGCCACGGGAGCATGCAACTGGTATGCAGACTGCAGGAATGTTCACCAGAGCTTTTGCCAGAGAATTGAATGTTCATTTCTCTACCATAAGCCACCAACGTAATTTGGTAGTATGTCCAACCAACCTCATAACGTGTATGGTGTTGTGTGGACGAGTGGTTTGCTGATGTCAATGTTGTAAATGGAGTGACGGTGGGGTTATGGTATTTTTTTTATTAACCTTTATTTAACTAGGCAAGTCAGTTAAGAACAAATTCGTACTTACAATGACGGCCTAGGAACAGTAGGTTAACTGCCTTGTTCAGGAGCAGAATGACAGATTTTTACCTTGTCAGCTCGGGGATTCAATCTTGCAACCTTTCGGTTACTAGTCCAACGCTCTAACCACTATGCTATCTGCCTCCCCGGTATGGGCAGGCATAAGCTACGGACAACAAACACAATTGAATTTTATCAATGAAAAGTTGAATAATCAGAGATACCGTGACATGATACTGAGTCCCATTGTCGTGCCATTTATCCGCCGCCATCACCTCATGTTTCAGCATGATAATGCCCCATGTCGCAAAGATCTGTACACAATTCCTGGAAGCTAAAAATGTCCCAGTTCTTCCATGGCCTGCATTCTCACTAGACATGTCACCCATAGAGCATGTTTGGGATGCTCTGGATCGATGTGTACGACATCGTCTGTTTTGTCACCAAAGCCCCATATACTACCCACCACTGCYATCTGTATGCTCTCCTTGGCTGGCCCTCACTTCAAATTCGTCGCTAAACCCACTGGCTCCAGGTCATCTATAAGTCTTTGCTAGGTAAATCTCAGCTCACTGGTCACCATAGCAGCACCCACCCGTAGCACGCGCTCCAGCAGGTATATTTTACTGGTCACCCCCAAAGCCAATTCCTCCTTTGGCTGCCTCTCCTTCCAGTTCTCTGCTGCCAATGACTGGAACGAACTGCAAAAAAAAAAATCACTGAAGCTGGAGACTCATATCTCCCTCACTAACTTTAAGCACCAGCTGTCAGAGCAGCTCACAGATCACTGCACCTGTACATAGCCCATCTGTWAATAGCTCATCCAACTACCTCATCCCCATACTGTTATTTATTTTTACTCCTTTGCACCCGAGTATCTCTACTTGCACACTCATCTTCTGTGCATCTATCACTCCAGTGTTTAATTGCTATATTATAATTATTTCAACACTATGGCCTATTTATTGCCTTACCTCCCTTATCCTACCTCATTTGCACACACTGTATATATACTTTTTCTATTGTATTATTGACTGTTTGTTTATTCCATGTGTAACTCGGTGCTGTTGTTTGTGTTGCACTGCCTTGCTTTATCTTGGCCAGGTCACAGTTGTAAATGAGAACTTGTCCTCAACTAGCCTACCTGGTTAAATAAAGGTAAAATAAAAAATAAAATTGTGTCCCAGTTCTCGCCAATATCCAGCAACTTCGCACAGACATTGAAGAGGAGTGGAACAACATTCCACAGGCCACAATCAACAGCCTGATCAACTCTGAAGGAGATGTGTTGCGCTGCACGAGGCAAATCGTAGTCACACCAGATACTGACTGGTTTTCTGATCCACGCTTCTACCTTTAAGGTATCTGTGACCAACAAATGCGTATCTGTATTCCCAGTCATGTGAAATTCATAGATTAGGGCCTAATACATTTATTTCAATTGACTGATTTCCTTATATGAACTGTAACTCGGTAAAATATTTGAAATTGTTGCATGTTGCGTTTGTATTTTTGTTCAGTAGAAATTGTAGTACTAGTCCATAGCTTGAGCCAACAATGCCCTTAGCATCAACAAATTAAACAGGTTTTTTTTTAATTAAAAAGAATTCACAACTTATGTTGGAGGGCTCGTGTGAGAGATAGGGAGAGGTCATACAGCTTAGCTCTGTTTTGCCAGGCAGAGAGAGATGGACTTGACAGCTAAAGTAATATTTGGGTGCCAAGCTGAAATATTACATTCTTTCTGAGCTTGATTAAGGCAAGTCCTAACAGAACACTTATCAGCATACGGCCTTGGGTGGATCTCAGAACTGCCTCTCTTGAAGACAGGTGCGTGCCTACCTGCACTTATGAGTAATTCAACCTAACATTATGCATTAGGAGTATATTGTGTTATACAGGGCAGTATATTACTAATACAGACTGATCATTGAGACATGATTCATCTCTGATCAACCTGTGTCACCGTAGACCTTCATATTCACACACACAGAGTGGCTGGATGGATGCATCTTTCACAAAACAATCACAACACAACACGTACAATGCATAGCACAGGTGTGGAGATATGTGGTAACATTATACAGAGCCTGAGGTTTGGAGGTGGGTGTTTGACTGATGTCAATGCAGAAGGCAGTTCTAACCAATCACAACCAGCCATCTCATCCGTGTAGCTAGTGTAACACAGACCAAAACATGTCAACAAACCATAGCCAATACAACCTTGTTTTCCTCATTTCTTATTCAACTTGAGTAAACAAATCTTTCACAGACACAATAGGGATGACAGTTTGTCTTTGTAATTGAAACCCATCTCCATACAAGTGTAGTTCTAACCGGCACGGTGGTGACTGGTGCAACTGAAGATGACCACAAGACAGTCTCATAACAATAAAACGTGTGACAGTGTTGATGCTCCTCTCTCGCAATCTGACCTGACTAACGGCCATACAGCACAGTGAAGCCACTCAGCCGTCTGATCAGTGTGAAAAGCAGAACTTGTGTTTGGCCGTGTATGTCGGTTCTTTCCTCAAAGCTCCCCTTTCCGGTAAGTGAGAACCACCCATCACCACACACCGTACAAATACCCCTGACCACGTTCACAAGTGTATCTGTTGTAGGGCTGACCCCATTTAGTCGACTTGTTGATTGTTTGGTCGATAGGCTGTTGGTCGACCAACATTTTTTTAGTTGAGCAATATAAAATAAAAATTATGGCAAAAGAAACTTGTCGGATTCACATCTGTCTCAGTGGACTAATCCATTCCGGAGGCCGCGGGGATTGCTCATTAGTATCACCAGTAGTACATTTACCTTTAATTTCRCTAATTTCTAGTCTACAATGTTTTATGGTAATTTTTGTTCAATGCATTCAATATATTATTACTACAGTCTTTTACCATTCTCATTGTCAGAGTGGACACGTTGTTTGAGGAACGCACAACCTAGGCTACACTTCTGAGGAACATGTTTTGGTTTATTTCATTCCATTTAGGAGTTGTCAATTTACTCATTGTAATTTGTAGCGCTTCAGTCAATATTGGGTAAGGACGAGCACCTGATTATACATACAAGTAGGCCTAGGCTACCTGGTCTGCGCGCAAATGTAGGCCTATAAATGTGCCCATTTGGGGATCTGATAGTATTTCTGATTGTCTTACCTCACCACCACAGTAGAACTTCTGAAAGTAATTTTTTCTTCACCTCAAACAGTGAGTAAACTAAGTCTGTTTTTACATCCATTGAGAATATCAAGGTCACCCTCAACTTAGCCTATTTGAAAAATATTTTCAGCACTCTTCGATAACCACTCAGCATGAAAGGGGGAAAAAATGTCATGCTCTGATCCGGTAAAAACATCATAAAATAAGCGTACCTGATTACTACTTATCCCTTGCGCAAATAGCCTAGAGCTAAGTCCTTCTGGAGCTCACAGTAGAGGCACTTCATTACCGTCTTCATTTACCTAAAAAACCCACCAGATCAACATTAGCACTCAAGTGATTACAGTGATAATAGGTAATCCATCAAAAAACTGACTAGGTTCTCCCATGCAGTGAGGAAGCAGAATTAATGAATATGCAGCAGTCTTTTCGTCACGTAGTAAACATGTATTTGTGGAGTATGTGAGTAGACGACAAACATGCATTATTGCAGCACAATGAGGATGGCAACAGTTCTGATTAAAAAGATGAGTATTTGCGAGGTGCCTCTCCTAACATTCCTCAAAAAGCTATCAAACACCTAACTGACCTAGTAACAGGTGTCTCCATTCAGTGCAATGGTGAGATTATCACACACTTGAACAAGGTTCCCCTCTCTCTCTCTCTTTCTCTCAAGATGAAACTGTGCGCTCTCCTGTTCCTGGAAGTGGAGCAGACCACAGCCCCAGATAACCCAAAGCACACTGACGCAGGAGCGCTGGGCCGCACTCAAACACACACTGAGTGACACAGAGACTGGCAGTGGCATACATGCGGTATCCTGTTTGGGGGGAGGTGAGGGAATGCGGGTTGCTGTGGCCATCAGACCACCTGAGAGAGCGATGACTTTAAGACAGGTGTATTAAACAAAAGGGAACCAGAAACACACCACAGTCCAACTTACAACACATCCTTTTCAGAAACCATTTTAGTCCTTTTCAAAAAGGATTTAAGTCATTAGCAGGTGTTGGCAGCCAGAATGCATCCATTTCTTACTTTTTGCAAACTGGACCCCAGTGGGAATTGAACCAACTCTGACATTACAAGCACCAAGCTCTACCAACTGAGCCACATGAGACACCCTGAGACTGGAGCCTGACATAGCCTTTATGGTTGCCTGTTCATTTTAGATATGTTTTTTGATTGATCTTTAATGCACTGGTCTTTTAGTTGTTCCAAAGGTCAAAACCAAAACGTTTGGTCCTGGCCTTTGGAACAGATTGCCGGAGGATCTGAGGGCAGGCCTCAGAAACTGGAGACATTTTTAAGAAAAATCTTAAGACATAAGTAAAAGCAAGGCTAAAAAGGTTAACTTCTTAATAGGGGGCGCTGTTTTCACTTTGGGAAAAAATCGTGCCCAAATTAAACGGCCTCGTACTCTGTTCTAGATCATACGATATGCATATTATTATTACTATTGGATAGAAAACACTCTGAAGTTTCTAAAACTGTTTGAATTATATCTGTGAGTAAAACAGAACTCATTTGGCAGCAAACTTCCAAACAGGAAGTGAAAATTCTGAAAATGGGTGTCTGTGTAAGGCCTTGCCTATTCAATTGCCTTATATTTATGGATCTGTATGCACTTCATACGCCTTCCACTAGATGTCAACAGGCAGTAGAATGTTGAATGAGGTGTCTAGCTTGATGTGAGACCGAATGAGAGCTTTTGGAGTGACAGGTCCGCCATATTGGCAGTATTTTGCTGCGCACTAGAGAGCACCATATTCTTTTCTGAAATGCGTTAGGTAGACACAACGAAATGCTCCGTCTTGGACGTTATTGGATACATATGAGAAGAGGTTAGAGGTTTTAAGGCTCTTTTAGTCATACAATAAAAAAATAAAATAATGGTATACCATTCTATATTTATTTTAAATATTTATTTTAATCAATTAGTCTCATGTCCACTTATTTTATTATTGTTTTACCATTTTATTTGTTAAGCACTTTGAAATGCAAATGTATCCTCTAAGAAATGTGCTATATAAATAAAGTTTGATTTGATTTTTGCCATGGCAGCACTATAGCTACTTCCTCCAGTTTATTGACCCCTCCCCTACCTACATGTCTGCATAGATTGGATGCATATCCCTGGCCAAGCATAGCGGTGAGCCAAAGTTGTTGGGTACTATACATGTGGTTTGCAATATACTGCTGAACAAACTTCATCCCCACCTGTATTATATAAGCATGACAATACCCATCACAAATACATTGTGTACTGTCCCCATGTTACTGCACTGACTGCACAGCTGTCTCTCATTCAAGCAGCTAGAAGGACAATGAACAAGGGAGAATGAGACAGGGGTGAGAGAAACAGGGGAGTGTGTGATAGAGGGGTGAGAGAATGAGAGATAAGCAGGGAAGATCAAAAGAAAAAGCGAGAGAAATAAAGACCCAGAGAGGGAGGGAGAGAGAGAAAAAGCGGTAAATGAGGAAGTGAGGAGCGGATGTTTGGGTTTTTGAGCTCATTCATTTAAAAACACAGAGAAATGAAAACAGAGAGATACAGAAAGACCTGAGAAAACCGCAGTCACACATTGAGAGGCGCACGCTCAGAGGTTTTCCCGAAACTGAGGGGCTCAGAGGCGATGAGAACTGAGGATTAACACCCCATTGACGTAAGCACGCACATACACAGACACACTTGGGGATGGTGGGGGGCTGAGAAGCAGCACTGTCTTTCTGCTGAAATCTAACTTTTCATCAGACAGACCACAATACAAGTTGGTACCAGCCAGGGAAATGTACTTCTTTACAGTCTACCACTTCATCAAGTAGTTTGACTTCATAAGAATAACACCCAAACATGAGAACAGCACCCAAAAGCCCCAGCACAACCGCCTAGGTCCTGTTTGATTTTTTAAAAATGTATATTTTAAAGATGTATATTTTTTTTAAAGCCACAAAAAAAAAAACGAGCATTGAAATGCAAATGACCTTTTATACGGATACATTTTCTTAAACATCTTGTGATCAAATGGCAAGGTGTTTTCTTCCTGATTGATTTCAGTGCTGGTCCCTGGGCTCTATATCACATGAAATCATCCCAAGCGGAACTGCTGTGTCTCGAAACCCACAGCCAGGTCTGCACTTTCTCGATCATGTGTTTGTTGTGATGGGATGCAAATGAGTGACACACAGCACTTAAACTACAGGAACATGACTTTGCAATGCCATTCTTGGATGGACTTATGATTTCAGTCACATGAGTGTTTTTGTATCGTCCTCGCATTTCTGTCAGTGAACGGGTGAGTGCTCAGGTGTTGAAGGTCGGAGAGGGCATCGGTGCGTGAGGTTGGTATTAACATGTGATTGAATGTACCCCACCCACTCCTTAACCTCTAACATAAGGTGACCAGACGTCCCCGATTTCCCGGGGACAGTCCCCGACTAGTATTGGAAATGTCCCTGATTATCCCCCAGAAAGAAAAGCAACTCTGAAGTTAAATTGAGGCTGATATTTCAGTAATCAAAAGCTGTATGCAATCAGATTTCAATGTAAAATTTGTCTCACCACTTGTATCAAACTTGTTTGCTCCCTTCTATGAGAACATTTGGTCAGTGATACATTGTAACAACCGCATGAACAACCATGCCCATAGCCAGGAAACCTTTCCAACAGCATAGGCTACCAAACTGGGGTGATTCAAAAATGACCACGGTAGGCTAAAATTAAGAAACATTTGAGGGGTTAATCAATTTCTGTGTTATAAATAATTAAAGTATTTGAAAAGGACTGTAGCGGAAATGTATAGTTAAAAATAGTTCCATTGGTGGCCTCCCGAGTGGTGCAGTGGTCCCGAATCCGTACGGGAGTAGCAGCGATGGGGCAGGACTGTAACTACCAATTGGGGAGAAAAAGGGATATAAATAAAAATAATATTTTTACAAAAAATAATAATTCCATGGGATATTTTAATCTTCTTAGTAATTTTTTGTTGTGTGATGTTATCTGGTCACCTTACTCTAATAGTCATCCCAGCCTCCCAGAGGCAAGCCTGTGTCTCATATGAAGACTCACACAAACAATGCAAACAGACACAGAACATGACACACACACACACAGTACAGATCACAGAGGTCAAGTTCCATCCCAGAATCCCCCTCACCCAGTGACACTGTCACTGAGCAGCAGAGCAGAGAATTGACTCCATTAATCATTACAGAGACAGGAAGTGAAACGAAGGTAAAGAATGTGGTGGGGTGGGGTAAGGGTACACACAGCACACTCCTCTCTCACCACCAACACCCCTCACAGCCAGGTGAATCATAGACCAAAACAAACAAACAAGACTGTGTGACATCTCCTCTCCCTCCAACACATACCTAACTTATCAGGGTCATATGTAAAAAAAATATTGAAATGGAAAACAAAAATGACTTACTGAACTCAACCCAGTCCATAGCTCCTAGCAGGAAGTCAGGGTTAGTAAGGAACCCTTATAGGGCAACAGTACTACTCTAGGCCCCATCTGCTACATGAGACTAACTGAAGTTCAATGCATGTAGGGTTTTCAAAAACAAACATACGTGTCGCCATCGTTGTCTTGGCGCGTCGCCAGGGCAACATCTGCCAGCAGGTGTTCGGTGTGTCCCGGGTAAAGAGAGGACTGGAGGTGAGAGACAGGCACGTTCACAACCAGCGGTGACCTGCTGGGCCAGGAGTAGAATGGGTACCCTGGATAGGGATCTGGGTGACAGAGGGAGGGAGGGAGGGGGCAGATAGAGAGAGATGTTTGGTACAATGCCATGAAATAAGGAAATTACAGGTGACCCATTGACATGTTTTGCAAGTTTTTAAATCATTTATCGCTGGAAGGTCTGGCAAAACAGTTTCTCAATGACTGGGGTTCAAAAGCAGGACTAACCATCACTGCACAATGACACACACACTATGGCCTCTCACTCTGGCGAAGTTCTATGAAGGAACATTCCACAGAGAGAATCCGTTTCTGACTCAAAGGCAAATGACCACTAACTTCAGAAGTATATTCTCTTTCAAACCAATAACTTTGATTATAGTCAAATTAATACAGTTATAACATGACTGTCTGATGTGATTACGCATTTTGTTTTGCTCTATTAGGAGAAAAAAAACTGAAAATGCGATAGGATAAACTTTGAATAATAATGTAATGGCCTGTACACTTTCATTTGAATATTTTTTCACTTGTCTTTTGCCAGGGCGACTAACTTACAGTAAGGACGGGGTGCTTGCATTGAACGAACCGGATCGATGCTTTGGTGTTCATTGTCAAAACCGCTGGCGGCGGACAATTGTCTGTGTGAGACCGATGCCAGGGTACCAATGCTCTCATCGTCGTAGCTCTTTAATAAAATATTTGGAGGACTCGGTCTGCAGCACAAGTCTTTGTTTTTGTAGGGGGATAAGCGCTCCTCTCTCCCGGGTGGGGTACGTGACTGTTCCGGCGTCTCCCATTCAGAAGGAAATGGACGTTTCCTAAAAGGAAGCCACGAGGAAGATATGTTCTGTGTTCGTGTGTCTGTTGTGCTGCTCTCACCAGGGTTCGGAGTGAATGGCGTGTGAGAAGTTGCAGCTGGGGAGTGTTTTTTCTCCAGAAAAGCCGGGTTTCCCGTTTTCACAGGAGGTTTTATCAACGATACTCCACAACGATGCTCCAGCGGCTCCACTGTGTGGCTGGGATTTCCGTTTGGACAGTCACCCTCGGTGAGGGGGGCAGCGGGATACTGCATTCTTACACTGACGGAGCGACCTTTGCTGGTGGGAGTCCTATCGGCGCCGCTCCCACGCTCCCTCGTTGTGGTGCTCAGATCCAGCGGCGCTGTGGGTTGAGTCTGGTGACCGTTCATGGTCATGGTCCTCGGCATGAACACGAATCAAGTATCCTGGAATCAGCCTCGGGTGTTTGTCGTCTCAAAACATAGCAGTGATTCAAATGTCAATTCAATGTATGTTTTCTATAGCCTAGGCACAGTCTCCTTCTCCACGAAAATATGCAAATGTTGTTTTGCATTGGGAGTTTAATAATGTAATTTGCCATGCCAATACAAGAATGGCTCGAGGCTATTCTCCAAATCCATAAATGTTCCTTTTGAGAAAATTAGTGTAAACTGATACTAATTTAAGTTTCTTAAATTAATTAAATCACACAACTGACTTGTAGTAAATGTTCAGAATGATAAATAAGACTTTTGAATAACCTAACTGACGGTAACACACCTGCAATATAACTGCAGGTAGTAGGCAATTGAAGAAAATCAATAGGCTATTATGTTCCTTCTTTTATAGCAACGAATCAAATAGTCCGTAAACTCTGTCTCTCTCTCTCTCATTCACATAACCAAATCCGCGAAACTGGGGCTTTCCCTTTCGTATAAGAATTAACTCTTTACCTTCCTGTTTGCAAACTGAAACAGTGCGCTCTGACGGTCTACTTTTTAAAACTAACACCTTTAAGATATTAAAGGTTTAGTGTAGCCTACGTAACTGAAGTGTTCAATGTTAATTAAGGCATATATGATTGATTTAATTCACTTAATGTTAGAATTCCTGTTTTACCCCGGTTTAGGCTATGGATTAATCTAGTATGTCAACGATGCCAAATGTTTTTTTTCTGATTTGAATTTAGGACTAGCACAAACGCTGCTAGAGATGGCAAAATGACACGCAATCCTCGAATTCTGCATAGAGCGCATTTGGCACCAGGAAGTTGTGAGGAAAAAAAGGTTTGCATGTGATCTAATCCAGGGATTTCAAACTCATTTCATGGAGGGTTTAGTGTCTGCAGTTTTTTTACTTTCAATTAAGCAATAGATAACCAGGTGTTGGGAGTTCCTTACTAAATAGTGACCTTGATTCATCAATCAAGTACAATAGAGGAGAGAAAACACTCAGCCCTCCATGGAATGAGTTTGACACCTGTGATCTAATCGGTTGATCATATGGTGTTGTCAGTGTCATTCCACTAGTTTCCCAAGGTTTACCAATTCAGCGGGATCTCCCCATAGTTGATAGGCCTATTGGGGATAAACTCATATCCTGTAGCAGTAACTGGATGGAGCATTGACTGGAGAAAATAACCTTCTGGGCGGTGAGCCACCTGGAGGTTTGCCAGTTCGAATCCCGGGTCAGACAGGGGGAAATCTGTGGCTAAGGCTAATCTGAAAACAAAACTCCCTAAATTCTATCAGCATATCGATTGTGCTACCAGGGCTGGTAAAACCCTGGATCATTGTTATTCTAACTTCCGCGACGCATATAAGGCCCTCCCCCGCCCTCCTTTCGGAAAAGCTGACCACGACTCCATTTTGTTGCTTCCAGCCTACAAACAGAAACTAAAACAAGAAGCTCCAGCGCTCAGGTCTGTTCAACGCTGGTCCGAACAATCTGATTCCACGCTTCAAGACTGCTTCGATCACGTGGGTTGGGATATGTTCCGCATTGCGTCCAACAACAACATTGACGAATACGCTGATTCGGTGAAGCGAGTTCATTAGAAAGTCATCGGCGACGTAATACCCACAGCAACGATTAAAACATTCCCAAACCAGAAACCGTGGATTGATGGCAGCATTCGCGTGAAACTGAAAGCGCGAACCACTGCTTTTAACCAGGGCAAGGTGACCGGAAACATGACCGAATACAAACAGTGTAGCTATTCCCTCCGCAAGGCAATCAAACAGCTAAGTGCCAGTATAGAGACAAAGTAGAGTCGCAATTCAACAGCTCAGACACAGAGGTATGTGGCAGGGTCTACAGTCAATCACGGATTACAAAAAGAAAACCAGCCCCGTCGCGGACCAGGATGTTTTGCTCCCAGACAGACTAAATAACTTTTTTGCTCGCTTTGAGAACAATACGTGCCACTGACACGGCCCGCTACTAAAACCTGCAGGCTCTCCTTCACTGCAGCCAAGGTGAGTAAAACATTTAAACGTGTTAACCCTCGCAAGGCTGCAGGCCCAGACGGCATTCCCAGCCGCGTCCTCAGAGCATGCGCAGACCGCTGGCTGGTGTGTTTACGAACATATTCAATCAATCTGTAACAGTCGTCATATTCGTTCTCCTCCTCAGACGAGGAGGAGCATGGCTCGGACCAACACGCAGCGAGGTATGTAGACATAAAGAATTTATTAGACAAGACGAACACTGACACGAACTATACTTGATCATTTACAAAATAACACAAACGACGTAGACTCCTGAACATGAGACTACATAATAACGAAGAACGCACGAACAGGAAAGAACGAACGAATGAGACGAGACAGTACGTGTGGTGCAACAAACACAGACCAGCAACAATCACCCACAAACAAACAGTGAGAACAGCTACCTTAAATATGGTTCTCAATCAGAGGAAACGTCAAACACCTGCCTCTAATTGAGACATATCAGGCAACACATTTAACCCAACATAGAAACACTTAACATAGAATGCCACCCCAACTCACGCCCTGACAACTAAACAATACAAAAACAAGGAAACAGGTCAGGAACGTGACACAATCCTTATCCCAGTCTGCTGTTCCCACATGCTTCAAGAGGCACCATTGTTCCTGTTCCCAAGAAGCTAAGGTAACTGAGCTAAACGACTACCGCCCCGTAGCACTCACTTCCGTCATCATGAAGTGCTTTGAGAGACTAGTCAAGGACCATATCACCTCACCTACCTGACACCCTAGACCACTCCAATAGGTCCACAGACGACGCAATCGCAACCAACACTGCACACTGCCTAACCCATTGGACAGAGGAATACCTATGTAGATGCTGTTCATCGACTACAGCTCGCATTAACCATAGTACCATACAACTCGTCATCAAGCTCGACCTGTCGACCGCCTGTGCAAACTGGTATGACTTCCTGACGGGCCGCCCCAGGTGGTGAGGGTAGGTAACAACATCTCCACCCGCTGATCCTCAACACTGGGGCCCCACAAGGGTGCGTTCTGAGCCCTCTCCTGTACTCCCTGTTCACCACGACTGCGTGCCATGCACCGCTCCAACTCAATCATCAAGTTTGCGGACGACACTACAGTTGGTGGTCTGATTACCACAACTACGAGACGGCCTACAGGGAGGAGGTGAGGGCCCTCGGAGTGTGGTGTAGGAAATAACCTCACACTCACACGTCAACAAAACAAAGGAGATGATTGTGGACTTCAGGAAACAGCAGAGGGAGCACCCCCTATCCACATCGACGGGACGTAGTGGAGAGGGTAGTAAGTTTTAAGTTCCTCTGGGTACACATCACGGACAAACTGAATTGGTCCCACCACACAGACAGCGTTGTGAAGGCGCAGCAGCGCCTCTTCAACCTCAGCAGGCTAAAGAAATTTGGCTTGTCACCAAAAGCACTCACAAACTCTACAGATGCACAATCGAGAGCATCCTGTTGGGATGTATCACGCCTGGTACGGCAACTGCTCCGCCCACAACCGTAAGGCTCTCCAGAGGGTAGTGAGGTCTGCACAACGCCATCACCGGGGGCAAACTACTGCCTCCAGACACCTACACCACCGATGTCACAGGAAGGCCATAAAGATCATCAAGGACAACACACACCCGAGCCACTACTGTTCACCCCGCTATCATCCAGAAGGCGAGGTCAGTACAGGTGCATCAAAGCAGGGACCGAGAGACTGAAAAACAGCTTCTATCTCAAGGCCATCAGACTGTTAACAGCCACCACTAACATTTAGTGGCCGCTGCCAACATACTGACTCAACTCCAGCCACTTTAATAATGGGAATTGATGGAAATTTATGTAAAAATGTATCACTAGCACTTTAAAAATGCCACTTAATATAATGTTTACATACCCTACATTTCATCTCATATGTATATGTATATACTGTACTCTATATCATCTACTGCATCTTGCCATCTTTATGTAATACATGTATCACTAGCCACTTTAAACTATGCCACTTTATGTTTATATACCTACATTACTCATCTCATATGTATATACTGACTCTATACCATCTACTGCATCTTGCCTATGCCGTTCTGTACCATCACTCATTATATTTTTTATGTACATATTCTTTATCCCTTTACACTTGTGTGTATAAGGTAGTAGTTGTGAATTGTTAGATTACTCGTTGTTAGTTACTACATTGTCGGAACTAGAAGCACAAGCATTTCGCTACACTCGCATTAACATCTGCTAACCATGTGTATGTGACAAATATAATTTGATTTGATTTGAAATCTGATGGTCAAGGCATTGTGCCCTTGAGCAAGGCACTTAACCRCCCACAACTCCTCCTCCATGGGCGCACAATGTGGCATCCCCCTCCTCCAAACTGTATATATATGTGTGTCTTTTGGAGGGGTTGAGATAAAGCAGAGGTCAAATTTCAGTGTGACCTTGTGTACAATTGACCAATAAAGGGATCCTAATCTTAAATAGCCTTCTGATCTGGGCCTCTCTGTTATTGCACATCTCACTCCATCAAACACCACACCTCCCCGCAATACACACACACACTTCTCACCCAACCTTGTCGGTACCCGCCCCCAGCTGATTCTTTAGTTACCAGGGTCAATTTGGGACTTTCCTCAGATGTATCGAAGTGTGGAACCGCCAACGGAAAATTAAGCTTTGTGTCTAAAGTCCCTGAAACACCCTGCTGAATCTGTGCTGACACGTTGTGCAGCTGCTGGATACAGTAGATAGTCAAGGTGTCCTGTGTTCCTGTGTGTGGGATGTGGTGGGATGGTCATTACCATGAACTGTTGGAGGRAGGTAGCCTAGCGGTTAGAGAGGTGAACCAGCAACCGGAGGGTTGCCAGTTGGAATTCCGGATCCAATGGGAAAAATCTGCCGGGAAGTGAGCTGAAACCAGAGGGTTTCAAATCCTAGATGCCATTACTTGCCGTTGTGCCCTTGAGCTAGGCACAATAACAGTCCCCGGGCGCCCAGTGTGTCAGCCCCGAGCACCTCTCCATAAAAAGCCTGTGTGTGTATGTGTGTCTTTCGGTTGGGTTGGTTAAAAGCAGATGTCAAATTTTGGTTGGACCTTGTGTGCAATTGACCAATAAAGTGATCCTAATCTTAATCTGTTTAAGCTACCCTGGCCAACCGTACACTCATACAGCACCCACCTCTTCATGACTGTATGAGTGACTTCTGCCCTTATTTTATGTCTTTACACTAAGCTTGTCAAAATGCAYAAAAGTGCAGCATTCTGTTAAGAACAGGGCCTTGTCAGGATGGTTTTGTGGTGGTGTAGAGGTGAATGGACAGACAAGATGGAACACCCTGAGACAGTGAAAGGAGGCAGGGCTGCACGATATGCTCCAAAAATGGAATAGCGATTTTTTTTTAAACACAATATTGCGACTGCAATTTGACTTGCGATATAGATCAAAACACTTGGATGAACCATTTGAGATAGAATTATTTATATTAAGAAGCAAAGTGGAAAACAACATTGTTCTTGTTTGGAACAATCTGTTGACTGCAATAAACCTTACAGAACAGCATGCAAACTTATAGTGAATCTAACAGCGAGGAGCAGCCATGAGGAGAGGTGGAGAGACGACAAACACGCGGCTTATTGGTGTTTCAAAATATTGCATGATATATGGATCTCTTGCTATATGGATATTGCACATGTCAGTATTGCGATTTTGATGTGAATTAAATTAATTATGCAGCCATAAAAGGGAGCCATGGCTGCCTAGTGTCATTAGATATACACTCAGTGGCCAGTTTATTAGGTACACCCATCTAGTACCGGGTTGGACCCCTTTGTAGCCATGTTCAACAACAATGTTCAGATACGCTGTGTCGCTCAATTGTATCAAGGGACCTAACGTGCGCCAGGAACACATTCCCCATACCATTACACCACTGCCACCAGCTTGTACCGTTGACACCAGGCACGATGGGGCCATGGACTCATGCTGCTTATACCAAATCCTGACTCTGCCATCAGCATGATGCAACAGGAACCAGGATTCACCGGACTCGGACCAGGCAATGTTTTTCCGCTCCTCAATTGTCCAGTGTTGTTGATCACGTGCCCACTGGAGCCGCTTCTTCTTGTTTTTAGCTGATAGGAGTAGAACCCGGGGTGGTCGTCTGCTGTAATAGCCCATCTGTGACAAGGATCAACGGGATGTGCGTTCCGAGATTCCGTTCTGCACACCACTGTTGTACTGCTCTGTTATTTGTTTGCCTGTTTGTGACCCGCCTGTTAGCTTGCACATTTCTTGCCATTCTCCTTCGACCGCTCTCATTAACAAGCTGTCTCTGCCTACAGGACTGCCGCTGACTGTTGTGCGTGAAAAGCCGGCCATTTCTGAGATACTGGAAATAGCACGCCTGGTACTGACGATCATACCACGCTCAAAGTTGCTTAGGTCACTCGTTTTGCCAATTCTAACGTTCAATCGAACAGTAACTGAATGCCTCCATGCCTGTCTGCCTGCTTTATATGGAAGCCACAGTGACTCACTGTCTGTAGGAGTGAACCATTTTTGTGAACGGGGTGGTGTACCTAATAAACTGGCCACTGAGTGTAAATTGACAACAAACTGAATGTGACGGGCACTGGAGAATGATGAAGGGAAGACCCCGAGTCTCTGTAAACATTGCAGCATACACTTGGAGATCTCTTTGGTGCAGTGAGCAGCCTCACATCCTCGGACTGTGAACTTGTTGCTAGTGTCTCCATCATGTGGATATTGTAAGTATAGCCTGGTTATAAAGAATTCTACCAGGCCAATGCAGCTCCAGTCTCTGCCACTTGTCAGCAGTAGAGACCTAATCATACAGGAAAGGTGCATACAAGTGGTTTTCTCCATTTGGTCAACTGTGACTTGGCTTCATCATTATCAAGCATTTTATCTTAACACATCCCATGTCTTTCCAATATGCTACTGCTTAATGATGACTCTACACTAAACCTAACATCCAGGCCTAACAGCAGCCAAGAGAATGGTTCCCTTACCATGGCAAGCCTCACACACTGCAATGGATTTCCTTATTCATGATATTTTGGTATTTGTATTTTATTAGGATCCCCATTAGCTMTTGCAAAAGCAGCATCTACTCTTCCTGGGTTCCACACAAAACATGAAACATGACATAATACAGAACTTTAATAGACAACAGCTCAAGGACAGTACTACCGAAATGTTTTTTTTTTWTTTWWWTTTTTTACAAAAGGCACATGTAGCCTAGATATCAGTACATACACACAAACTATTTAGGTCAAATAGGGGAGAGGCGTTAAGCCCTGAGGTGTTGCTTCATCTGTTTTTTTAAACCAGGTTTGCTGTCCACTTGAGCAATATGAGATGGAACGGAACGGACTTCCATGCAGTAATGGCTCTATATAATACTGTATGCTTTCTTGAATTTGTTCTGGATTTGGGGACTGTGAACTTATTGAACTTATTCATGAGCTCAACTTGAACTGTAATTGTCTCGACAATGTGCAAAATAAGACAATATTAAAATATGGACCACAACACTTGACAGTGTTTATTTGTATAATGTCTGTTGATTTGTGTTTTTTGTCCTGTCAACCAAAAATGAATAGAAAATATGCATTCATGAGTCTGTGGCGGTTTTTAGACACCTCCAACCTTATCCCATTGGGATGGCATTTACCGTTCTCTCTATATAGTTTCCCTTTACAAATGTCACAACAGAGAAGAATATGGTGCTAACAGTTCAATTCTGCTTGGTCCCACAGTCTCACAAAGGGAAGACAGCAGTTGAGGGCTGCTTTAAACATTAAACATCACTGGGCCTTGACCTGCAGTGCAATGACTTCACATACATCCTGTAGCACAGTGCTCTTCATCTTTGTGACATCTAATCACTATACGTTTCCACTACTCTCCCTCTCTCTTTCTATTCCCTCTTTTTCTCTTCTCTCTACTCTCTCTTTGTTACTACTCTCTACACGACACACTCTCCTTGTGGGTATTCCCTGTTTCCTCTTCCCCCCTCCTTTCTTACTAATCGGTTACCTCTAAGCCCAAACCTATCTCAGCCTCACTCCACCTTCACACACAAAGACTACAAACCTGTTTGTCTGGCTGCAAACCCGGAAGAACATCAAAGAGAGTGAGTGAGAGAGAGCGAGAGAGAGAGAGAGAGCATGAGAAAGTGACACAAAACAAAGAGAGAGAGAGGGGCCAGCCAGAGTCAGACTGAGACATAAAAAAGTTTCCGTTGTGCTGCAAAGAGAACCTGGGGTCTATATCTGAGACACCATTTGTATGTTGTAGATGAAATCAGAGAGAGTTACGCCACACGGGGGGAGAGATAGTGCCTGGGCACAAGAGCGTAAAATGTTGAGTAAGAAGGGGAGGAGAGAACAGGGGAGGAGAGGGGTTGAGATTGTTTAGGAAGGGTGAGTGGTTATTTGTCTGTCTTGTTCTGCCCTCCCTTGCTCTCTCTCTTTCAGGGTTTTCTCTTTACACTTTCTCTTTACAAACTGAACGGGAAACAGACTGTTTAAAAAATATTGGCTACTTCTGGAGAACTGACCAAAGAAATTGATGATTTATGAATTGAGGACTTTATGAATGCAGGCTTGAAAAACCACCATTTTTTTAAAGATTGTTTGTAAACAGTTTTGAGAGATTATTTGTTTGCACTTTTCTGGACAAGACATTTCACCTCCATTCTTTCTAAACCACAGCAGTTGTCTCCATTCCTGTTGGACTATGGTATATTCTGGCGCTCTGCCCCTATCTGGATWACCTGATTTCATTGGATTATTCTTTGGATACTGAGGAACACTGGTGAAGATATATTGGATAAAGTGTGCTCTTTTCAACTCAAGCTGTCAACCATAAAGATACAATGACAACATTTACTAAGCCGTCCATGCCAGACATGACAGACATCTAGARCACTCCCTCATTCAACTGTCARAGATAGGGCTGCCAGACAGAAACCGTCAGGCTGCACTGAACAGATCCCCCTCGGACTAACACACCACAACCAGGAATCCCTCCTCAGGACAATGGCCACGGGAGGGAACGGGCTAGGATCTGACCGGAGCCTGAAATCCACCTCCCAGCCGCCCAGTGCCTCTGACCGGCGGCAGGTGGACAAGGCCCTGAAGAGGTTGGAGAAGCTGCATCGGCTATGTACCAACCCCAGGCTGGGCCTGAGGAACAGCCCCCCATACCTCCCCGAGGTGGTCTCAGAGACAGCCACGCTGCTCACCCAGGTGTGGGAGCCGTACAGGGGGCCTGCAGCTGGGGTGCAGGCCCCCCGGGGCGATGAGGGGGAGTACCTGAGGATCCATGCAAGACACCTGCTAGATAAGACTAACCGGGCCGTGCTGCTGTTTAAAGAGGGGCGCGATAAGATGTTCGAGGAGATGTCCAGCTACAGGTGAGAGAGAACAACAAGGGCTGGAGCATAACTTGATATATGGGGTCGTAAACAATATCTTTGTAAAAACTCAAACGGCTCAGAAATTTACCTYCATGTGTCTCCAGTTAGGATTTGGCGCTTAATCCAATTATCATACGCATTGTCAGTGTTGGGGAAGCTACTCTAAAAATATAGTTTACCAAGCTACCAATTACTTTACACTGGAAGAAATTAAGCTACACACACTTAAGCTACCGTTAAGAGAATATAGTTTACTACAGAATGTATAAAACATTAGGAATACCTTCCAAATATTAACTTGCACCGCCTTTTGCCCTCAGAACAGCCTCAATTCGTCGGGTAATGGACTACAAGGGGTTGAAAGCGTTCCACAGGGATGCTGGCCCAAGCTTACAGTGATATCCTGTCTGTAGTGCATAGTCTAGCAGACAGGCTCTATACGTTCGTGCCATGTGAGGAGCCAGGGGGAGATTTCAGTCCAGGCTGAGACAGATGCTCGCCACGATGTGACTACCAGATAGGGTCGTTTTGTTATCTAGCACAGACCTCTTGCCAAGCCTGAGAACCCATTTTCTAATTGTTTATTAGATTTGTCAGTGATAATCACAAGTAAATGACTATATAGGATAGTCTGTAACCCCAAATAAAAATATTAAACACACTCCACAATAATTTTACATAAAGCCTGCCAAGCTCTTTTGGCAATGTCAGATGCTCATACTGTGTCAGGACAAAACAGGACTTTTAGTCCATACAGAGAACTTTGTCTAGCAATTCTAAACTATGAAATATTTCCCAATATAGACACAGTGTACAAAACATTAGGAACACCTTCCTAACACTTTCCTAATATTGAATAAAGGTGTTCCTCAGACAGCCTCAATTCTTTGGGGCATGGACTCTACAGGGTGTTGAAWGCGTTCCACAGGGATGCTGGCGCATATTGACTCCAATGCTTCCCACAGTTGTGACAAGTTGGCTGGGTGTCCTTTGGGTGGTGGACCATTTTTGATACACACGGGAAATTGTTGAGCGTGAAAAACTCAGCAGCGTTGCAGTTCTTGGCACACTCAAACCGGTGCACCTGACACCTACTACCATACCCCGTTCAAAAGCACTTACATATTTTGTCTTGCCCATTCACCCGCTGAATGGCACACATACACAATCCATGTCTCAATTGTCTCAAGACTTAAAAATCCATCTTTAATCTGTCTCTTCCCCTTCATCTACACTGATTGAAGTGGATTTAACAGGTGACATCAATAAGGGATCATAGCTTTCACCTGGATTCACCTGTTCAGAGCTAAATGTTTTGTACACTCAGTGTAGTTCACTACATCCAAATTCTAATATCTAATTCTTAAATGTCATAGACTACAAATTGCAAGAACAGATCACTTTGGGGTGATATGTTAACAGAATGTGTAATTAAGCCTATTAAACACAAAACTATGTTTCAAGTGAGAACTAGGCAGGTCTGATGCCGAAAAGGAAGGAAATGATTGTCTACTACACCTTTACATCATTTTCCTTTTCCAAATAAAAAGTGTCTAGTCCCAATAGTTAGCTACATCACAACATTACAACAAAGTAATTCACTACTAAAAACACTACCAATATTTGAATTGAGCTCAACTACCACCAAGCTACTGCTAAATGTAGTTGAATTACTAGTTGAGCTACATGGAGTTCACTAGTCCCCAACACTGCACATTGTTGACATGGTTTTTGCTCTCCTCTTTCACTTTTAATCTAGCATGAATAAACATGAATACTTTTTATATCCATGAAAGTGAAACAATTACCACTCAAAAAACATTATGCATCTGTAGGCTACAAGACTATTATACCATACCAGAAATTGAACCCTGAGGATACCATTGATTTAGAGTACATTTTAATATGTTGACCCTTTCACCCGAAAAAGGTCTGACCTTTACTAAGACAAATAAATCAGCTGTGGGGTCAAGGGTAGTGCACGTGTCCGAGATATCTGACTCCACCAGCACCATGACACAGACTTTCAGCCAATATTCTCAATGGCCAATATTCAAATCAATTCTCAAGTAACTAAAGCCAACTAGGAAAATTAAAATGCATGGTATTAGATTGGCAAATTCATAAAGGCCTTGGTTGGCATTAGACTTGATATGTACAGTAAGTGAATTTTGGAGCACAGCCAGAGACAGAGCAGAACCACAATGACACAAATAGAKCTGAGCACCCATTATTATCCAGTTATAGTACCAGCGAGACAAAAATCAACATTCCCAGTTCCCTCAAGTCGGCTGTCTTTAAACATAAACACAGAATCAATATGGCATTTAGGTTCGCGCTACTGCAGCTACATTTAGTTATTTAGTAGTTGTGCAGTAGTTGTGCAGTTTTTAAGGCGGGTGTTTTGGGAAGAAATGTATCTGAGTGACTCAGTGTTTGGAACCAAACCTCTGTTCCGTTGAGACTACTAATGTCTCAGAGAGACAATGGAGTGGACCTGAGGCTTTCTCATGCTAATAGTAACTGGGTGAAACTGGGTGATCGCAACAACTCTCTGGGATATACGGGCCATGGAGAAAGGCAATGTGGTTCACTGAGACGTTTCAGGGTGGTGTTTTAAAGACAATCATGAACAAAATGATGTAAATATTGTATGTTCTTTATAAATTTGTAAATGTTTTAATATTGTTTCTTACATTTGTTAATTACTCAAAGTACAAAATTAAACAAATATTTCTCAATTATACAGTTGAAGTCAGAAGTTTACGTATACCTTAGCCAAATACATTTAAACTCAGTTTTTCACAATTCCTGACATTTAGTCCTAGTAGAAATTCCCTGTTTTAGGTCAGTTAGGATCAGCACTTTAATTTAAGAAGGTGAAATGTCAGAATAATAGTAGAAAGAATGATTTATTTAAGCTTTTTTTCCTTTCATCACATTCCCAGTGGGTCAAAAGTTTACATACACTCAATTAGTATTTGGTAGCATTGCCTTCAAATTGTTTAACTTGGGTCAAATGTTTTGGGTAGCCTTCCACAAGCTTCCCACAATAAGTTGGGTGAATGTTGGCCCATTCCTCCTGACAGAGCTGGTGTAACTGAGTCAGGTTTGTAGGCCTCCTTGCTCGCACACACTTTTTCAGTTCTGCCCACAAATTTTCTGTAGGATTGAGGTCAGGGCTTTGTTATGGCCACTCCAATACCTTTACTTTGTTGTCCTTAAGCCATTTTGCCACAACTTTGGAAGTATGCTTGGGGTCCTTGTCCATTTGGAAGACCCATTTGTGACCAAGTTTTAACTTCCTGACTGATGTCTTGAGATGTTGCTTCAATATATCCACATAATTTTCCATGCTCATGGTGCCATCTATTTTGTGAAGTGCACCAGTCCCTCCTGCAGCAAAGCACCCCCACAACATGATGCTGCCACCCCCGTGCTTCATGGTTGGGATGGTGTTCTTCGGCTTGCAAGCCTCCCCCTTTTTCCTCCAAACATAACAATGGTCATTATGGCCAAACAGTTCTATTTTTGTTTCATCAGACCAGAGGATATTTCTCCAAAAAGTACAATCTTTGTCCCCATGTGCAGTTGCAAACCGTAGTCTGGATTTTTTATGGCGGTTTTGAAGCAGTGCTGAGCGGCCTTTCAGGTTATGTCGATATAGGACTCGTTTTACTGTGGATATAGATACTTTTGTACTTATTTCCTCCAGCATCTTCACAAGGTCTTTTGCTGTTGTTCTGGGATTGATTTGCACTTTTCGCACCAAAGTACGTTCATCTCTAGGAGACAGAATGCGTGTCCTTCCTGAGCGGTATGACGGCTGCGTCGTCCCATGGTGTTTATACTTGCGTACTATTGTTTGTACAGATGAACGTGGTACCTTCAGGCGTTTGGAAATTGCTCCCAAGGATGAACCAGACCTGATTTCTTTTGATTTTCCCATGATGTCAAGCAAAGAGGCACTGAGTTTGAAGGTAGGCCTTGAAATACATCCACAAGTACACCTCCAATTGACTCAAATGATGTCAATAAGCCTATCAGAAGCTTCTAAAGGCATGACATCATTTTCTGGAATTTTCCAAGCTGTTTAAAGGCACAGTCAACTTAGTGTATGTAACCTTCTGACCCACTGGAATTGTGATAGTGAATTATAAGTGAAATAATCTGTCTGTAAACAATTGTTGGAAAAATTACTTGTGTCATGCACAAAGTAGATTTTCTAACCGACTTACCAACATTATAGTTTGTTAACAAGAAATTTGTGGAGTGGTTGAAAAACGAGTTTTAATGACTCCAACCTAAGTGTATGTAAACTTCCAGACTAACGCTAAACACATAATATTATTACAATAATACAAAAAAGTCTGTATTATCTGTGAAATCAAGAAAAAGCTATGAATGGTAAGAAGAACAGGGCTTGGCTAAGGATGCATGTTCAGTGCAATGCAGTACAGCAGGACTGGCAAGTCTTAACATAACTGTTATTCCCTTTGCTCCTTGTCGTCCATATTTTGCTCTCTGAATATACAGAATGTGTGTATCATGAAATAACATTAATTTGCATTATGCCATGTCATAACAAAAGTTTATTAAATAAACAACTGAGGCAGATTATTGTTAGTATATATTAATAACACCCACATACAATGAAATAACCATTCAAACCTCCTACTCGCCCACACTCTCCTTCAAACCCTTCTCTGTTCATGGAAAGCAACACACAAACAAATATAGATGTTTCTCTGTTCTTATACGTTTTTACACACCGCCCATGCCTGGGTAAAATGCAGTAGTTTGCTATAAAGCTAAATTCAATGGCAGGGAAATTGCCATTGAGTCAATGTAGTGTTGCTTTGGCTTTGACAAGCAGTGGCAAGTCCCTGCAGGTGCAATTGCAATTAACCATGGTTGTTGCAACAATAAGTAACAGCTACCAGGTAGATATTGTATATTACATTAGTGATAACAGTCTATTGCAAAAACCGGTAACTGTGCCACATGCACTGTCGCCTTGTTGGTCTGCAGATAGAGGCAGGCATATAGTACTGTCACACGTACTGTAGGTACAGTAMCAATGCCATGTGAGCTCTTTCTTTCCAATAAGAAGTTGCTATGCTTTACACACACCATTGAGCTCAACTGTAGACAGGATGCAGTGAATGAGTGTGGTGGAAAGTAAGAAATGAACATGGTCAACCAGGTTAGTTTAGGATGGAAACTTCAGTCCTGCTCTCAACTGCCCGTACAGCCAGAGAGATAAGAGAATGGTTGATACAGTGATTGGAACACACAGTAAGAGGTTTATGGCCAGATCGTTACTGTCCCTGGCAGGCTGATAATAGACACACACTCAAGGGAAGAACCACTCAGTAACTTTTGAGTGTCTTGTTGGTTGGTCAAGTTGCTAACGGAAAATTCTGTTTCTGCGGCACAACAAGAACAGGAAGAGCAAGACTGTGACATCCTGTTTGTGTGTGAGAGTGAGTGAGTGAGTGAGAGTGAGTGAGTGAGTGAGTGAGTGAGTGAGTGAGTGAGTGAGTGAGTGGAGTGAGTGAGTGAGTGAGTGAGTGAGTGAGTGATGAGTGAGTGGAGGTGAGTGAGAGAGAGAGAGAGAGAGAGAGAGAGAGAAGAGAGAGAGAGAGAGAGAGAGAGAAGAGAGAAGAGAGAGAGAGAGAGAAGAGAGAGGAGGAGAGAGAGAGAGAGAGAGAAGAGAGAGAGAGAGAGAAGAGAGAGAGAGAGAGAGAGAGAGAGAAATCAGCTCAATGTAATTGAAGAAATCCATAGAATCTAAACACTTCTGGGAAAATTGAAAACTAAACAAACAACAATACGACTAGTTATCTATCCAAAATGGAGATGTATGGATAAACCACTTCTCCAATCTTTTTGGCTCTATAACAAAGAACAAACTGCAAAAATATATAACATGATCAAATACAAATCTTAGTACCAACTATTATTGACTACATGAAACCCACTGGAGGCTCCAATTACATTGAATGACTGCCAGGACAAAATACAAAACCCTCAATCCGAAAAGGCCTGTGGGTTTATGGTATCGCTAAATGATAACATATACAGACCACAAATTCCAATTGGCTATACTTAAACTTAATCTTTAACATCATCCTCAGCTCTGGCATCTTCCTCATATTTGGAACCAAGACTGATCACCCCTAATCCAACAACAAAATGGAGACAAATTTGACCAAATAACTACCATGGGAATATGCGTCAACAGCAACCTTGGGAAAAAATCCCCTGCATTATCAGTTAAACAGCAGACTCGTATATTTTCCCAGCAAAAACAATATACTGAGCAACTGTCAAATTGGCTTTTACCAAATTACCGTACGACAGAACCACGTAGTTACCCTGCACACCCTAAACTGACAAACAAACAAACAAACCAAAACAATGCGAAGTCTTCTCATGTTTTGTTAATTTCAAAAAAGATTATAACCTCGAATCTTGGCATGAGGGTCTGCTATACAAATTGATGGAAAGTGGTGTTGGGGGAATATACACATTATAAATCCATATCCACAAACAACAAGTGTGCAGTTAAAATTGGCAAAAAAACACACATTTCTTTCCACAGGGTCGGGGGGTGAGACAGGGTTACATCTTAAGTCCCACCCTCTTCAATATATATATCAACGAATTGGCGAGGGCACAAGAACAGTCTGCAGCCACCGGCCTCACCCTACTAGAATCTGAAGTCAAATGTCTACTGTTTGCTGATGATCTGGTGCTTCTGTCCCCAACCAAGGAGGGCCTACAGCAGCATCTAGATCTTCTGCACAGATTCTGTCAGACCTGGGCCCTGACAGTAAATCTCAGTAAGACAAAAGTAATGGTGTTCTAAAAAAGATCCAGTTGTCAGGACCACAAATACAAATTCCATCTGGACACCGTTGCCCTGCAGCACACAAAAAACTATACATACCTCAGCCTAAACATCAGCGCCACAGGTAACTTCCACAAAGCTGTGAACGATCTGAGAGATGAGTCAAGAAGGGCATTCTATGCCATCAAAGGGAACATAAAATTTGACATACCAATTAGGATCTGTCTAAAAATACTTGAATCGGTTATAGAACCCATTGCCCTTTATGTTTGTGAGGTCTGGGGTCCGCTCACCCTCCAAGAATTCACAAAATGGGACAAACACCAAATTGAGACTGCATGCGGAGTTCAGCAAAAATATCCTCAGTGTACAACGTAAAACACCAAATAATTCATGCAGAGCAGAATTAGGCCGATACCCGCTAATTATCAAAATCCAGAAAAGAGACGTTCAATTCTACAACCACCTAAAGGAAGTGATTCCCAAACCTTCCATAACAAAGCCATCACATACAGAGAAATGAACCTGGAGAAGAGCCCCCTAAGCAGGCTCTGTTCACAAACACAAACAGATGCCACAGAGCCCAAGGACAGCAACACAATTAGACGCAACCAAATCATGAGAAAACAAAAAGAGAATTACTTGACACATTGGAAAGAATTTACAAAAAAACTAAGTGAACTATATTGCTTTTTGGCCCTAAACAGAGAGTACACCGTGGCAGAATATCTGACCACTGTGACTGACCCAGAATTAAGGAAATCTTTGACAATGTAGACTCAGTGAGCATAACCTTGCTATTGAGAAAGGCCACCGACGGCAGACGTGGCTCTCAAGAGAAGACAGTCTATGTGCACACTGCCCACAAAAGGAGGTGGAAACTGAGCTGCACTTCCTAACCTCCTGCCCAATGTATGACATATTAGAGAAACATATTCCCCTAAAATTACACAGACCCACGAAGAAATCGAAAGCAAATCCAATTTTGATAAAAACTCCCATATCTATTGGGTGAAATACCACAGTGTGCAATCACAGCGGCAAGATATGTGACCTGTTGCTACAAGAAAAGGGCAACCAGTGAAGAACAAACACCATTGTAAATAAAACCTACATTTATGTATATTTATTTTCCCTTTTGTACTTTAACTATTTGCACATCATTACAATACTGTATATAGACATAATATAACATTTTACATGTCTTTATCCTTTTGGAACTTTTGTGAATAATGTTTACTGTTCATTTTTATTATCTGTTTATGATCTATTTCACTTGCTTTGGCAATGTAAACATATGTTTCCTATGCCAATAAAGCCCCATAAATTGAATTGAATTGAGAGAGAGAGAAAGAGAAAGAGAGGGATATATTATTGCTTGTTAGAGGGTACAATACCCATTATATCTTTGAGATCTAAAGTTTACTTTCATTCTAGCTGCCACTGTTGCGTTTCAAGCTATGGACCAGAATGCCTACCCTTATCACCCTAGTTGATACATTGTAAAAAGCTCAGAATAGCTTCATGTTATTTTCTGTTATTCACAGGAGAAACTTGACCAAGCTGTCCCTGCTCTTCAGTCACATGCTCTGGGAGCTGAGGGCCATGTTTCCCGAGGGGCGCTTTCAAGGCCACACCTACAGGCTGACTAAGACAGAGGCCGGAGAGTTCTGGAGGCGAGCATTTGGAAACAAGTGAGTGTTGGGTGGGGTAACAGTGGAACTAGAATTGAATAAGGGACGTGGACTTGACAGAACATTCCACAAATAGGAACAGTCTATTTGTATATACACTACCGGTATAAAGTTTTAGAACACTTACTCATTCAAGGGTTTTTCTTTATTTTTTCTATTTTCTACATTGTAGAATAATAGTGAAGAAATCAAAACTATAAAATAACACATGGAATCATGTAGAAACCCCCAAAAAATCGAAATATATTTTATATTTGAGATTCTTCAAATGACAACCTTTGGGTTGATGACAGCTTTGACATTCTTTCAACCAGCTTCACCTGGAATGCTTTCCAACAGTCTTGAAGGAGTTCCCACATATGCGGAGCACTTGTTGGCTGCTTTTCCTTCACTCTGCAGTCCGACTCATTCCAAACCATCTCAATTTGGTTGAGGATTGTGGAGGTCAGGTCATCTGATGCAGCACTCCATCACTCTCCTTCTTGGTCAAATAGCCCTTACACAGCCTGGAGGTGTGTTGGGTCATTGTCCTGTTGAAAAACAAATGATAGTCCCACTAAGCCAAAACCAGATGGGATGGCAATCGCTGCAGAATGCTGTGGTAGCCATGCTGGTTAAGTGTGCCTTGAGTTCTAAATAAATCACAGACAGTGTCACCAGCAAAGCACCCCCACACCATCACATCTCCTCCTCCATGCTTTACAGTGGGAAATGCACATGTGAAGATCATCCGTTCACCCCACCGCGTCTCACAAAGACACGGCAGGTTGGAACCAAAAATCTCCAAGCAAGTCTCTTCTTCCTTTAGTAATGGTTTCTTTGCAGCAATTTGACCATGAAGACCTGATTCACACAGTCTCCACTGAACAGTTGATGTTGAGATGTGTCTGTTACTTGTCGTGGTAATTTCCTGTATTACTAAATGAGGAGAGTTTACAAACCACACACAAGTCAGAGTTATATTTTAAAGGCCATCTTTAATTATATGAGCTTCACCATAGCCCTTTGACTCTCAGATCAATTCAGTGTCTATAAATTAATTCTCTGAGAGTGCTTACAAAAGAATACTTATTATCTTTTATAGCCAAGATACACCCCTCTCAACTCACATGACGAACCACAGATCTTAGAAACTTCACAAATGGCCTTTTACTTGAAAGAGGAGTATCCCATAGCCAGATAGCATTAGCTATAAATTATCATTCAGTTTGGTCTCTTAGACGAGGTTCTACTTCTCATTCTTGGTACTTCCTAGTACCAAAACATTACCTCATCCAATGGCATATATCAATTGTCAATTCTAGATACTCCCATCTCAAATACCTTCCCTCCTGGACAAGCTCACGGAGGGGAGTGAGCCTCTAGGTCATATACTAGGTCAAGATTCATGCAACATCAGAGGGGTAATATAATGGTTCCAGACACTGCCATACTCCTCCCCCCAATGGGAAAAGGAGGGAGTGACTGGAGTACAGACATAGTGGAGCCCTTCACATAGTTTCACAGATATATTCATTATGAAGACAATGTTCAAACCTGACTTCTCCCTTTCTGATATTCTGCCTATTACCAGACATGTAAAAGACAAGCCTGACCTCTCCCCTCTCTGGGCCCCAGGTGACTTTTCCCTAGAGAAGAAAGGAAAATGCAACTGCCAACAGTATAGTCCAAAAGAAGACATTCTAATGACAAGTATAAAGTAAATAAAACATCTTATTTATCTATGTTACCTAACGAATTCTGATTCAGCTATGACATACTTGAACTCAGTGAAGCATTTATTTGGGCTGCAATTTCTGAGGCTGGTAACTCGAATGAACTTATCCTCTGCAGCAGAGGTAACTCTGGGTCATCCATTCCTATGACTGACCTTCATGTCTTGAAGTAATGATGGGCTGTCATTTCTCTTTGCTTATTTGAGCTGTTCTTGCCATAATATGGACTTGGTCTTTTACCAAATATGGCTATCTTATATATGCCACCCCTAACATGTCACAACACAAATTATTGGTTGAAATGCATTAAGAAGGAAAGAAATTCCTCTAATTAACTTTTAAGAAGGCTCTCCTGTTAATTGAAATGCATTCCAGGTGACTACCTCATGAAGCCGGTAGAGAGAATGCCAAGTGTGTGCAAAGCTGTCATCAAGGCAAATTGTGGATATTTGAAGAATCTCAAATATAAAATATATTTTGATTTGTTTGACACTTTTTTGGTTACTACATGATTCCAATGTAGAAAATAGTAAAAAATAAAGGAAAACCCTTGAATGAGTAGGTGTTCTAAAACTTTTAACCGGTAGTGCAGGCGCAGTCTTTTTCTAGTCTTGTGAAAAATATTCTGTTCTTCCACTTGTGATTTTTGATCTTCTTTTGGCACGTTTTTATTCCTCTCACTTTCACTCTCTTTCTCTCTCTCACTTTCCTTTTTCCTTTATCTCCCACCCCTCTCTCCCTCTCCTCCCCTCCTCTCGTTCGCTCTCCTAGGTGTATTGTGCAGTGGAGCAGTTTTAAGCAGCATCTCCGTAGGGTCCATGGCTTTGAAGAGGGGATGGAGTCCATGGCTCTAAAGTCAACTGTAGATCTCACCTGTAACGACCACATCTCAGTGTTTGAGTTTGACATCTTCACCAGGCTATTCCAGGTACATGTGATCCATATATCTTAGCCCTGTTCTATGTAGCCATACATCCTGGTTAATTAGACACCTCACATAATGTTCAGTGAATATGCCTTCTGCCACTTTCCAAGATGTCTATCTAATTCTTTCTCTCCCACTGTCTAAAGATAGCCAAAACATTCCAAAGTGGAAAGAAATAACACATACTGTATTTCAACTGATAGTAAATATGTCCTCCCCTCTCCTGTCAGCCATGGACGTCTCTTCTGAGGAACTGGAACCAGTTGGCAGTGACCCATCCTGGCTACATGGCCTTCCTCACCTACGACCAGGTCAAAGCCCGCCTCCAAAACTACCTGCACCGGCCCGGGAGGTGAGGACAGGAGAGATTGTTTGGGGGTGGATGGGTTGGGGTGTGGCGAGAGAGTAGATGAAGGGAAGGAACAGGGGGATAGGAGGGGCTCAGGAGAAAAGAGAGGAGGTGTACCTTTACCACAACCTACAACAATATCTGCAATAATTACTTTTAATGCTGACATAATAATTATAGTAATAGTAAAGAATAATACCTAGATACATAGAGGTAACTGCCCAAATAATGGAAAAACTTGAGGAAATGAGGGGTACAAAGTATAGTGAAAGAAGGTGCTTCCACACAGGTGTGGTTCCTGAGTTAATTAAGAAATTAACATCCCATTATGCTTAGGATCATGTACAAAAATGCTGGGCAGGCCATTATTTTGCCCATTATTTTGGCTACTATGGCTATACCCCTATAAGATGACACCCACAGGGCATGAGAGGTCACTGAATGGTTTGATGAGCATGGAAACAATGTAAACCATATGCTATGGCCATCTCAGTCACCAGATCTCAACCTAATTGAACGCTTATGGGAGATTCTGGAGCTGCGCCTGAGGCACCGTTTTCAACCACCATCAACAAAACACCAAATTATTGAATATCTCGTGGAAGAATGGTGTCGCATCCTTCCAATAGATTACCAGACACTTGTAAAATCTATTCCAAGGATGCATTGAAGCTGTTCTGGCTCGTGGTGGCCCAACGCCCTATTAAGACACTTTATGTTGGTGTTTCCTTTATTTTGGCAGTTACCTGTATTTCATGGTCAAATCTGTATGAACTCCAGTAAAGACGTTTCCATGTGAACTCTGTATCTCTGTCCAGCTATATCTTCCGTCTGAGCTGCACTCAGATGGGCCAGTGGGCCATTGGTCATGTGACAGGTGATGGCGGGATCGTACAGACGATCCCCCAGAATACACCTCTCTACCAGGCCCTCATCCAGGGCTTCAGGGAGGGCTGGTAAGTAAACACGCTCATGGACACACCGCAGGAGGTTGGTGGAACGTTAATTGAGGAGGACAGGCTCGTGGTAATGACTGGAGTGGAATCAGTGGAATGGTATCATATTCATCAAAGACATGGTTTCCATGTGTTTGATGCCATTCCATTTGCGCCATTCTGGTCATTATTATGAGCCGTTCTCCCCTCAGCAGCCTCCACTGACACACACACTAGTGATGCGCGGGTTGACACATAAAAAAAGGTACCCGCGGTTATATCCGTGAGGTGGGTTTAGGGTCATTAAATATTGTGTGGATGAAGGGTGGCTGGGTGGCGGGCGGGTTGAATACAGAGAAAACAATACCTTAAAAAATCGACAAACACTGAGGTTTCAATTGAATTATATTAGGCCTTCCGGCAATGGCTTTAGAGCATAAGCCTAAGCTTCTGGACCTAACTGTACGAACGCTAAATAGTCTACACGCCAATTGCCAAATGCTTTTGGGATTGGCAGAAAAAGTGAACTTCGATACAAGGAGGTAAAAAGGACAATGTCAGAGTTTAATTCAATAAGAGAAAAGCTGGGAAATGCAGAGTTGAAAATAAAGAGAAGGGAGTAATGTTTGGGAAAGATTTGGTGAAGTGGTAAAAGAGGATGAAAGCAGTATCGGTTATGTGATTTATGTGTGATGACTGTGAGGTGCTATATTAGTCCGACAGTCACAAGACGGGAACTCCAAATAGCCCCATGTCAAGTCAAAGGAACTGTAGCCTACAGTTCAGATGGGTTAAATGGAAACCAAAATCTGGACACTAACAGTAGGTATATGGCCTCTCACATAGCCTTAATATTGACTCCTGCAGAACTAAGCATTTCTTGCAGTAAAATGATACACCAAATGTAAGCGCTGATGGGTTATTAAAAATTGTGGGCGGGTGCAGGTGAACAAACAGCTGACCAACACTAACACACAACATTAGCATAAGCCTGTAATCGTTTTACATAATGTGTGTGTAATTCTGTGTTGTGTTTGTCTGCAGCTATCTTTACTCCTTGAGCGGAGACCCTGTACGGACGTGTTGAACCCAGACCTCACCAGTCCGTGTGAACAGCACAGAGAAGCAGGGTCAAAGTCACACGAGGACGAGTATGAGATGTACTGTGAGATGGGTAGTACCTTATCAGCTGTGTAAGATCTGTACAGAGAGAGACACAGGGACACCACGCATCCAGCCCTGCGCGCACCTGCTGTGCCAACCCTGCCTCACAGGATGGCAGGTAGCCTACTCTGGGATTGACACCGTCACCAACAAAATCTCTCAAGAGCCAACAACCATCGTTTCGCTCACACAATGTCTCTGACATCGACCCAGCCACATCCTCTTTTATTAATATACATAGTGGGGCAAAAAAGTTATTTAGTCAGCCACCATTGTGCAAGTTCTCCCACATAAAAATATGAGAGAGCCTGTAATTTCATTCATAGGTACACTTCAACTATGACAGCAAAATGAGAAGAAAAAAATCCAGAAAATCCCATTGTAGGATTTTTATGATTTATTTCCAATTATGGTGGAAAATAAGTATTTGGTCAATAACAAAAGTTTATCCAATATTTGTTATATACCCTTTGTTGGCAATGACAGAGGTCAAACGTTTTCTTTAAGTCTTCACAAGGTTTTCACACAGTTGCTGGTATTTTGGCCATTCCTCCATGCAGACTCCTCTAGAGCAGTGATGTTTTTGGGGCTGTTGCTGGGCAACACGGACTTTCAACTCCCTCCAAAGATTTTTCTATGGGGTTGAGATCTGGAGACTGGCTAGGCCACTCCAGGACCTTGAAATGCTTCTTACGAAGCCACTCCTTCGTTGCCCGGGCATGTTGTTGGCATCATTGTCATGCTGAAAGACCAGCCACGTTTCATCTTCAATGCCCTTGCTGATGGAAGGAGGTTTTCACTCAAATCTCACGATACATGGCCCCATTCGTTCTCTGTCCTTTACACGGATCAGTCGTCCTGGTCCCTTTGCAGAAAAACAGCCCCAAAGCTTGATGTTTCCACCCCCATGCTTCACAGTAGGTATGGTGTTCTTTGGATGCAACTCAGCATTCTTTGTCCTCCAAACACGACGAGTTGAGTTTTTACCAAAAAGTTCTATTTTGGTTTCTCTGACCATATGCATTCTCCCAATCTTCTTCTGGATCATCCAAATGCTCTCTAGCAAACTTCAGACGGGCCTGGACATGTACTGGCTTAAGCAGGGGACACGTTCTGGCACTGCAGGATTTGAGTCCCTGGCGGCGTAGTGTGTTACTGATGGTAGGCTTTGTTACTTTTGTCCGCAGTCTCTGCAGGTCATTCACTAGGTCCCCCGTGTGGTTCTTGGATTTTTTGCTCACCGTTCTTGTGATCATTTTGACCCCACGGGGTGAGATCTTGCGTGGAGCCCCAGATCGAGGGAGATTATCAGTGGTCTTGTATGTCTTCCATTTCCTAATAATTGCTCCCACAGTTGGTTTCTTCACCCAAGCTGCTTACCTATTGCAGATTCAGTCTTCCCAGCCTGGTGCAGGTCTACAATTTTGTTTCTGGTGTCCTTTGACAGCTCTTTGGTCTGGCCATAGTGGAGTTTGGAGTGTGACTGTTTGAGGTTGTGGACAAGTGTCTTTTATACTGATAACAAGTTCAAACAGGTGCCATCAATACAGGTAACGAGTGGAGGACAGAGGAGCCTCTTAAAGAAGAAGTTACAGGTCTGTGAGAGCCAGAAATCCTGCTTGTTTTTAGGTGACCAAATACTTATTTTCCACCATAATTTGCAAATAAATTCATAAAAATCCTACAATGGATTTTCTGGATTTTTTCTAGTTGAAGTGTACCTATGATGAAAATTACAGGCCTCTCTCATCTTTTTAAGTGGGAGAACTAAATACTAAATACAATGCCCCACTGTATATCATCAACATACCAATTTGGGTTAACTGTATGGAATTGGTTTTTGGTCAGACAGTTAATGTCTGCAGTGAGCCAGCCCACTACACATCAGTAGGTGAACCGGCGTAGCAGCACGCAGAGCAGTATTGTGGGCCATCGTGTCTAACATGTGGGTTAGGACTTCCTGTGTGATGCCGAAGCGTACATCCTCCTCATGCTACACTCACACTGAGGAGACTCGCCCTTAGAGTTTCCACTGCTCGCCTGGTCACACACTCTCACACACTGACACACACTGACACACCACTGTCACAGTCACAATTCAGGGGCCAAGACGACACAATAGAATAGATTTGAACAGAATACTCCAGTTTTTACCAAAGTGAACTATGGTAGAATGCTCAATCTTAATTGGATATGCTAAACCAGTTGCTTTACTGTAAGTGTAGCTTCATGCAAATAACACACAGAAAGGACATTATTATGGCTATTACACTTTCAGCATGGGAAATGCATCTGCTCAGGAATGCTCTTGACGGAACCAAATTACTGCATCATCCAGGGGATCTTTTTGACATACAGCAATCATTTTCTCTCTGCATTGTTGGGAAGGGCCCGTAACTATTTCACTGTTAGTCTATACCTGTTGTTACGAAGTATGTGACAAATAAAATATGAATTAATTTGATACAACAATACACAAACGTACACCGACACGTGAGTTTTCTACACATTACATACAGTACAGATGTGTAGATAATGTTTATTCTGCTTAACCAAGTGTGATCATCCATGGTGTTGGCAGAAGTCGATGGACACACCTGCCCATACTGTCGCTGTGACATCAGAGGGACAGAGTCAATCCTGGTGGAGCCTTACCTGTCTGTCAGCGAGGAAGAGGAAGATGAAGATGACCTGGAGGATGTACAGCTAGTCATGAAAAAACTGGCCTATATGAAGAGGGTGTGTGTGGTTGTGAGCGGACTGGTGTGGGGTTTCTCTTTCACCGTCTCTTAGTGTTTTTTTTTCCCTCTCTCTCATCTCTCTCTCTCTCTCGTCTCATTCTCTCTTCTCTCTCTCTCTCTCTCTCTCTCTCTCTCTCCTCTCTCTTTCTCTCTCTCTCTCTCTCTCTCTCTCTCTCTCTCTCTTCTCTCTCTCTTCTCTTCCTTCTCTCCTCTTCTCTCTTCTCTCTCTCTCTCTCATCTCTCTCTCTCTCTCTCTCTCTCGCTCTCTCTCTCTCTCTCTCTTCCTCTCGTCTCTCTCGTCTCTCTCTCTCCTCTCTCTCCCTTCTCTCCTCTCTCTCTCTCTCCTCGTCTCTCTCTCTCCTCTCTGCTCCTCTCTCTCCTCTCTCTTCTCTCTCTCTCCTCTCTCTCTCTCTCTCTCTCCTCTTCTCCTCTGCTCTCTCTCCTCTCTCTCTCTCTCTCCTCTCTCTCATCTCATCCTCTCTCTCTTCGTTCTCTCTCTCTGCTCTCTCTCTCTCTCTGCTCTCTCTCTCTGATGGCAGATGGTCGTCCTGAAGAGTACCAGTTCCCATCGGACGAGCTCTTCGCCTGGCTCCATCCCCCTCCCATCCCAAACACCACTTATCAAGCACCTTTCCATCAGCTGCGCCTTCCCCACAAGCCCCCTTACGGCCCTCTGTGCCCGATATACTGGCCAAATACTCCCACTCTAACTCGCGTTCTGTAAGTTCCCCCAWACACACACTCTACAGAATTGATAGTAACAGTACCACAATGGAAATAAGAAGTCTAACCCATATTCACTGATAACTGGGGCTTCGGTAGACAGGTAAAGGTGTGTCCTTATTCCACCACAGGCTCACAGTGACACCCCCTCAGACAGAGCGCTCACACACCACACTGCCAGCACTAACAGGTGAGCTCTAAATGCCTACTGCAGTGGATGGATAACTGCATTTTAGGCTATTAAGACTTATTTCAAATGAATCAACAATATGGAAGATGTTTGTCGGAAAGAGAAGAATTGTGTACTGTAGCCTACATCCTAAAGAAGCTCAGGAGATAAAACAGGGCAATGTAAACAATGTTAGCTCACTGTTTGTTCCTCCCTTGGTCTGATGTTTACTGGCCGTAGCCATACAGTTTACTGAATCACCACTTTGTGTGTGACTTCCTCATTGAACTTGATTGAGAGCTCTTGTGTTCAGTCTCCTCCCCTTAAGATGCCAGTGGGAGGAGCTAGCTAGTAGTGAGGAGGAGAATTCTGGGGGGTTCAGACAACCGCCCACACTCCCAATCTCTCACAGGCCATCCATGCCTGTCCCCAATGGGACTTTCTTCAAAAAGTGTGTGTTTATTTTTAGTGTAACACAACAATATGCTTGCTATACATAAAAAAGTAAATGCGGCCACAAGTACCATGTTTTAATTGTAAACATTATTTGTATAGCACCTTGAATACAGTATTAGCTTTCCAAAGTGTTAAAACATGACGATGGTGAATGCTGTTGTTGTGTTCTCTGTGTAACAGTGAGGATTCTGTCTCAGAGCCAAACCTCCCCTCCTGTTCCGTCTCCTCCCAGTCCCGTGGAGAGGGTGAGTATCAGAGAGGAGGGGGAGGGAGGGAATGGAGGGCAGTTCTTTACCAAAATAAACTATTTTACAGGGGCTTCTCCACTTACTGTAACACACAAAAGGTTGACCCCTCACTAATTTCTCTCTTTCTCCCTCTCCCCCCCCCCACCTCTCTCTCATACAGTTGAAGTCGGAAGTTTACATACACCTTAGCCAAATACAAATACGTTTTTCACAATTCCTGACATTTCATCCTAGTAAAATTTCCCTGTCTTAGGTCAGTTAGGATCACCACTTTATTTTAAGAAGGTGAAATGTCAGAATAATAGTAGAGAGAATGATTTATTTCAGCTTTTTTTTCTTTCATCACATTCCCATTGGGTCAGAAGTTTACATACACTCAATTAGTATTTGGTAGCATTGCCTTTAAATTGTTTAACTTGGGTCAAATGTTTTGGGTAGCCTTCCACAAGCTCCCCACAATAAGTTGGTTGAATTTTGGCCCATTCCTCCTGACAGAGCTGGTGTAACTGAGTCAGGTTTGTAGGCCTACTTGCTCACCCATGCTTTTTCAGTTCTGGCCACACATTTTCTATGGGATTGAGGTCAGAGTTTTGTGATGGCACTACAATACCTTGACTTTGTTGTCCTTAAGCCATTTTGCCACAACTTTGGAAGTATGCATTGTCCATTTGGAAGACCCATTTGCGACCAAGATTTAACTTCCTGACTGATGTCTTGAGATGTCGCTTCAATATATCCACATAATTTTCCATCCTCATGATGCCATCTATTTTGTGAAGTGCACCAGTCCCTCCTGCAGCAAAACACCTCCACATGATGATGCTGCCACCCCCGTGCCTCACGTTTGGGATGGTGTTCTTCGGCTTGCAAGCCTCCCCTTTTTTCCTCCGAACATAATGATTGTGATTATGGTCAAACAGTTCTATTTTTTGTTTCATCAGACCAGAGGACATTTCTCCAAAAGTATAAACTTTGTCCCCATGTGCAGTTGCAAACCGTAGGCTGGCTTTTTTATGGCGGTTTTGGAGCAGTGGCTTCTTCCTTGCTTAGCGGCGTTTCAGGTTATGTTGATATTGGACTCGTTTTACTGTGGATATCGATACTTTTGTACCTATTTCCACCAGCATCTTCACAAGGTCCTTTGCTGTTGTTCTGGGATTGATTTGCACTTTTCACACCAAAGTACGTTCATCTCTAGGAGACAGAACACGTCTCCTTCCTGAGCGGTATGACGGCTGCGTGGTCCCATGGTGTTTATACTTGCATACTATTGTTTGTACAGATGAACGTGGTACCTTCAGGCGTTTGGAAATTGCTCCCAAGGATGAACCAGACTTGTGGAGGTCAACAATTATTTTTCTGAGGTCTTGGCTGATTTCTTTTGATTTTCTAATGATGACAAGCAAAGAGGCACTGAGTTTGAAGGTAGGCCTTGAAATACATCCACAGGTACACCTCCTATTGACTCAAATTATGTCAATTAGCCTATCAGAAGCTTCTAAAGCCATGACATAGTTTTCTGGAATTTTCCAAGCTGTTTAAATGCACAGTCAACTTAGTGTATGTAAACTTCTGACCCACTGGAATTTAGATACCATGAATTATAATTGAAATAATCTGTATGTAAACAATTGTTGGAAAAATTACTTGTGTCATGCACAAAGTAAATGTCCTAACTGACTTGCCAAAACAATAGTTTGTTAACAAGAAATTTGTGGAGTGGTTGAAAAACGAGTTTTAATAACTCCAACCTAAGTGTATGTTAACTTCCGACTTCAACTGTACATATTCCTATCTAACATTTATCTCGAAGGTGGAGCAGCCTGGTTAGGGGCCTCAGATTCAGTGAAACAGAAGAGACAAAGAAAGGAGTGAACGGACGTCAGAGTTCGGGTGCAGCCAGAGAGAGCGGGAGAGAACCATGTCCTCCTGACTCTGGGAGAAAAGATAAGCACAACATCTCTGACTGACTCAAGAATGGATGGATAATAGGAATAAGAAAGGTCCATTTCCACTGTTCCTGAAAAACAGCCATTGTTAATGCTCATGTACCTTAATGTTATATCTTAGTTATGCCTAATATGGAGGGAGAATGCCCTGTTATCTACTAATAATACATCAAAGTGAATGGAGAAGGACAGACTGATGGACAACTCACTGATGCCCTCTGCTGCACACAAACAGAGTTAGCTGCTGCACAGTTCCAATAACAGCTCAATCTTTTCATTGCTTGATGTGTGTATGTAGGCATTGAAAATATGCTACCTCATAATTTACCCCATACTTAAAACATATTGCAAACCTCGGCTTTAATTCATGACTGCAAATTACAGAGTGGGGCAGAGTCCCTCAGGATGTATGGCTAGTACGGTATATAGCCTACATACTATAGTTGTATGTTAATATGATCAAACATGAAACCCAATAAATATTTGCACCTCCCTCAAGTTGTTAAAATGTACTCAGAAGTTTGCCCACTGATCATACATTAAAAATCACATAGTAATGAAAGTGTAGTTCCTAAAACCGACAGATGGAAGATAGTGTAACTTCAGGCTTTATTTGTGTGACATGCTTACACACTGTGCTGATTCCACTTTAGTGAAATAGGAGGAGAAGAGAGAGAGGAGAGGAAGAGTTTGGAGGAGTGAGGTCTGAGAGACAGGGAGGAAGAGTTTGGAGGAGTGGAGGTCTGAGAGACAGGGAGGAAAGCAAGGTGTTACAATGTTGGCCTTCATGGTCTCATCGTTCCAGGGGAGGAACTCACACACTTTGACGTAGACTCCGGGGTATCCAGGCACGGACAAGCCCTGACCCCAGGACACCACCATCGCATCACCCAACACATACTAGACCACTGCCAGAGTCCCTGAGAGAGAAGAGAGAGAGAGAGAAGAGAGAGAGAGAGAGAGAGAGAGAGAGAGAGAAGAGAGAGAGAGAGAGAGAGAGAGGAGAGAGAGAGAGAGAGAGAGGAGAGAGAGAGAGAGGAGAGAGAGAGAGAGAGAGAGAGGAGAGAGAGAGAGAGAGAAGAGAGAGAGGTAAGAAATCAATTCAGGTTGATCCTAATATGTACCACTGTGTTTTCTAAATGACTGCACAACAAAGATAGCAAAAGGGCTCATCAAAAAGGTGTCATATACTATACGTACGTTGCATACGTCTCTGCCTCCGTCCATGTATCCGGCACACACCATCCTGCGGGTGAGCATGCCAGGGTAGGCCATCTCACACTTCTCATCCTCCAGTATGGGCACATCCAGACACTGCAGACGGGCGGGCATGTTTACTGAGAAGGAAGCAAAAGACAGGGATATTTAGTCATTTAATATCATTTTTCCATAGTCATACCTCTTCTCCGGGTGAGGRGTGTGTTGTTAGAGTGTGTGTGGATAAAGGRWCTGAGGGTATAATTAATGTTGGTAAAGTTTGTTTGGTAMAGTGTGTMTGGMTMTAATTTCTGTGGTTAAAGTTTTGTAAAGGTAAAYTGCAYMGGTATTTGGTCCGTCTCACCCTCTTCGGTGGCGATGTTGCCCCAGCCAGAGACGGAGCAGGGGAGGCCTGCYTATGGGCAGCRMGTGGGCAACGGGATGGGCTTCACATAATCAGTGATCTCCACAGGGTGGAACAGCTTGATCAGCATCATGTCATAGTCCAGCGTCTGGTAGTCATAGCTACAGAGAGAAGAGAGAGAGGCCAAGGGATTTGTATTGAATCATGTAATGTGATAAAACTCCATTCAGTCTCGGTTCGATTGTTATAAAATGGCTTCCCTAAAGTGATGTGTAAGGGGTAAGTGTGGGTGTAGCTTGCCTGGGATGCCAGATTATGTTTTGAGTCTTCATGAGCTGCTCAGTTCCCTCAAACACACGCAGGTTGTGCTCTCCAAGCATGATCTGCATAGCGTAGGGGCTGAGAGAGGAGGACGAAGGAGAGGAAGGGCAGAGGAAGGAGAGGAGGAAGAGGACAAAAGGAAAGACAGGGTGATACAATTATGATTACAGAGAAACCTCATGTCAGTTTGATAAGATTCAAAGTGTCACACTGCAGAAGACAAAGAATAGCCCTCCTTTTGGTCCATATTGGCCCAAAATCTGTCGTTCTGCCCCTGAGCAAGGCAGTTAACCCACTGTTCCCCGGGCGCCGAAGACGTGGATGTCGATTAAGGCAGCCCCCCGCAATTCTCTGATTCAGAGGGGTTGGGTTAAATGCGGAAGACACATTTCAGTTGAATGCATTCAATTGTACAACTGACTAGGTATCCCCCTTTCCCTTTCCCTCCCCTGCCCTCCACCCTTACTCACTTGTACCAGCAGTGAGCGACAGAGAGCACCCACTGCTCGTTGATGAGCACGGCTCCGCAGAAGTGGTACCCGTAGTTGAGGGAGGCCATCCAGGGTCGGGAGTGAGGTTCACACTCCTGGCCACCGATGATCTTACCATCCTCACGGGGCACTGCCACTGAAACACACAGAGAGAGACACCATACAGAGAGAGTGGTCACAAGAGGGGAGAGATGAGGACATTGWTGCACTCTGAATAGTATTCATCAGAATTGTTCTACATCACATAGAAACAGCCTGTTTGGTAAAAAAGTTGAAAGCTGTTATAAGCTATATGTAAMATTAATATTCCTTACGAATAGTTTTTGATATATAATTGGTAGAGTATATTAAAGTACTGTATGTGTGTGTCTGTGTGTGTGTGTTTAATTACCAGCAGCTCCAACCAGCAGTATCAGAGCGAGCAGTCTCATGGTGTCTGTCTGTCCGGTGAACACTGGCTGATCAAAGACACCTGGACACACGCATGGACTTTATTTATACACACCATATCTGCCCTCCCCCACCCAGCACACCCTACCTTACCCCCCCCACCCCTCAAACCCTACCTTACCTCCCCTACCCCTCAAACCCTATCTGCCCTCCCCTACCCCTCTCACTCTATCTGCACTGCCCTCCCATATGCTCACAACATTCACTCTACCCTGCTGACCACCCTAATCACCTCCCCCTCCCCTTACTCTGCCTTATCCCTAAACATACAAGCATACAAGGGCCACAATATTTTATTTAAGGCACCTGCATACACTTCGCTTCATACACTCCCCTACATATTTATTTGGACAGTGAAGCTAAAACTATTCATTTGGCTCTATACTTCAGCATTTTGGATTTGAGATCAGATGTTTTATATAAGCCGACAGTACAGAATGTCACCTTACATTTGAATGTGCTTTCATACATATCTGTTTTACCATTTAGATATGAAAGTACTTTTTATGTATCTAGTCCTCCCATTTGAAGGTGTCATAAGCATTGAGAGTGTTGTAGTGTGCCATCTGATTTGCTTAATATAAGGAATTTGATGTATAGCGTTTACTTTTACTTTGTACTTTTACTCAATGACAATTTAATACTTTTTACACCACTGCTAAATCAATCGTGTGACTCTACAAACTTGTTGGATGCATTTGCAGTTTGTTTTGGTTGTGTTTCGGATTATGTTGTGCCCAATAGAAATGAATGGTAAATAATGTATTGTCAATTTGGTGTCACTTTTATTGTAAATAATAATAGAATATGTTTCTGAACACTTTTACATTCATGTGGATGTTACCATGATAATCATGAATGAATCTTGAATAATGATGAGTGATAAAGTTACAGATGCATGAATATCATACCTCCAAGAAAATGCTAACCTCCCCTGTTACTTGTAATGGTGAGAGGTTAGCATGTTTTGGGGGCATGACCTTTGTCCATCTGTAACTTTCCCACTCATCATTATTCATTCATGATTATCCGTAATCAAGGTAGCATCCATATTAATGTAGAAGTGTTTCGGGAACATCTTATATTCTTACTTACAATAAAAGTGACTCCAAAATGACACAATACAATATTTACCATTTGCACAACATCATCCGAAACACAACCAAAACAAACTGCAAATGCATCCAACAAGTTTGTAGAGTCACAAGCTTGATGTAGTCATTGTGTGCTAGGAATATGGGACTAAATACTGAACTTTTGACTAAATTAAATACACTATAAGTGATGAGGGGACTAGATACAAAAAGTGCATTCATTTCTAAACGGTAAAACAGAGATGAATGAAAGCACCCTAAAATAAAAGGTGAAATTCTGTACAGTTGCCTCATACACTACATGGCCAAAAGTACACCTGCTTTTGTGTCCTGCCATTTTGCAGCTGAGACATTTTTGCTCCTAGACGTTTCCACTTCACAATAACAGCACTTACAGTTGACAGGGGCAGCTCTAGCAGGGCAGAAATTTGATGAACTGACTTGTTGGAAAGGTGGCATCCTGTGACGGTGCCACGTTAAAAGTCACTGAGCTCTTCAGTACGGGCAATTCTACTGCCAGTGTTTGTCTATGGAGATTGCATGGCAGTGTGATAGATTTTATACACCTGTCAGCAACGGGTGTGGCTGAAATTGCCAAATCCACTAATTTGAAGGGGTGTCCACATACTTTTGTAGTGTATAAAACATTTGTTCTCAAATCCAAAATGTTCGAGTATAGAGCCAAATTAAAGGTTTTATCTTCACTGCTCAAATAAATACGTAGGGGAGTGTATACCTAGCTGATGATTAACCAGTAGCTGGCAAACTGAATGTGACAGACATTTAGCCTTTTGAAGTGGCATGTGGCACACAAGGACATGTACCCATGGTTGGCCATATGCAGTATCAAAAGGACCACGGCTACTTAACAGCCTGTGCTCATCCCACAAGGTCTATTCGCTTTCCAATGTTGCATCTTACAGAACAACCAATTATTCTGTTGAATGCACTGATTGCATAACATTTTAAATGTGCAAATCATCTTTCTGTCTGGTTCTATTCAAATTTTACTCATAGAGCCTTCCTTATCTCTCCTACTATTCTTTAGTACTCTTGGTATGCCCTTGAATATAGGCCAGGGTCTGTGAGAGAAACGGCCATCTGTGATGTTAGAACTAGTACCTGAAAAGTACAAAAACGTTTTTCCCTCCTCTTCTTTGAGGTGTTGCAAAAGGTCTCAATGATCCTACCACTCTGACAATCTGGCCGACAGCACAACTGTTTCAACACTAAACACTTTCTGTCCAAAGGCCCAAGGTTGAGACAGCTGCAGCTGTGACTTATTCCAATAACTAAATGTCCCATGATGACATTGGCGTGAGGAATGGGATAAACGCATGCTCTGAGTACCTGGTAGAATGTAAGGGGAGTTTGTGATAAGATGAGGCATGATGGGGCAGGAGAGTTTGGGGTGGGGCATCAGGCACGAGAGACTTGGAAAGGGGGCAGGGCAGGGTGGAGGGATAGCAGTTGAGATAAAGGTATAAATGTAGAGAATCGCGGAGTGCACATGTCCAGTCTGGTAAATGAAGACTTGTCTCAGCAGCACGATGATTGGCCTGATTGTACTCACACTCCTGGGGGCTGCAGGTAACAAACACACACATAGAGACACACATAGAGACACGCAAAGAAACACGCATAGAGACACGGATAGAGACACACATCTTTTACAGCTTAATGCTCTTCTTTTGCCCATCTTGTATAATATAACATTATCTCTAACCTCTGCATCTCTCTGTCTTCTGTCACCTTCCTCCTGTCATGCTTTCTGAACACTACTCTCCATCCTACTCTCTTTCTCCTCTGACCCTCCCTCTGCCTTCCACTCCTTCCCTCCCTCAGCGGCAGCTCCTATGGATGACAGGATCGTGGGGGGTTATGAGTGTGAGGCTCACTCCCAGCCCTGGCAAGCCTCTCTTAACATCGGCTACCACTTCTGTGGTGGCTCCCTCATTAACGACCAGTGGATCATCTCTGCCGCCCACTGCTGGATGAAGTGAGTACTTCAGGGTCAATGTCAACCATCTTTTCCCTTTACTGTGCCTCCCTAAAGGTTTCTATTTTTTTCTCCTCTCTCTTCTCCAATTTTCCATCTGTCTTCACGTTCTGTCTTCCCCTCTCTCTCCTTCTTGTCTTCTCTGCCTTCCTCTCTCCACTTCTTTACCTTCATCCCTTTCTGCTCTCCTTCCTCTCATAAATCATGTCTTTCCTCTCTCTCTCTCTCTCTAGTCCTTGGAGTCAGCTTGCCATCCTGGGTGACCACCACATCTGGGAGCACGAGGGCACGGAGCAGTACATGTCTGTGGACGCCATCTACTGGCACCAGAGCTATGACTACCAGACCCTGGACCACGACATTATGCTGTTGAAGCTGGCCCACCCTGTCACTCTCAACAAGTTTGTCAAACCCATCGCCCTGCCCACGGCCTGCCCCAAGGCCGGGGACATGTGTGTGGTGTCTGGATGGGGAAACATCTACACCGACTCGGGTATTTATGTAGATGGGGTGTAGTATGGGATGGGGTGGAATGAGGATGAGATTGGGATGCTGAATGTAATCAACTAAAATACATTTTCCTTCAACTGTAGCTCACTGTAGGTCTGCATGTTGATGGGAAATCAGCAAGTCAATTTACTTGAGAGTGTAGCTACTACTTCTCTCTCTCTCCAACTCTGTCTCTCTCTCTTTCTGTCTCTCGTCTGTCTCTCTGTCTCTCCCTCTGTCAGTGTTCAACCCATTTAACCTGCAGTGTGTGAACATCCCCATCCTGTCTAAGAAGGCCTGTGAGGAGTCCTACCCTGGCCAGATTACTGATACCATGGTGTGTGCCGGATACCTGGAGGGAGGCAAGGACGCCTGTCAGGTATGAAGAATACCCCTGCAACCTCACAAACAGAACATTTAATTTGTTTGTTAATTCATTTATATATTAATTCATTATCTCTCTTTCCCCCCTCTGTTTCTCTCTCAGGGTGACTCCGGCGGTCCCCTGGTATGTAACGGAGAGCTGCATGGCATCGTGTCCTGGGGTGTTGGCTGTGCCCAGCCCAACTATCCTGGTGTCTACACCAAGGTCTGTGCCCTGCTGCCCTGGATCGATGAGATCATCACCAACTACTAGCCTGTACCCTCCACACCAGAGTAGAGAGTAGAGAGTAGAGAGAGAGAGAAGAAGGAGAGAGAGAGAGAGAGAGAGAGAGAGAGGAGAGAGAGAGAGAGAGGAGAGAGAGAGAGAGAGAGAGAAGAGAGGAGAGGAGAGAGAAAGAGAGAGAAGAGGAAGGAGGAGAGAGAGAGGAGAGAGAGAGAGAGAGAGAGAGAGAAGAGAGAGAAGAGAGAGAAAGGACGAGAGAGACAGAGAGAGAGACAGAGGAGGAGAAGACAGAAGAGATATAGAAGGCTGATTCTGTAATTGCAGGAATACAAAAAACATCTAGTCAATAAAATGGCACTTTGACTTCACTACTGTATGTTGTCTTTTTTATATACAATTCTTTGTGTCAATTAAAAAAAATACACAAACAATCATAAACTTAGATAACAGGGTAGATTACTACAATATTTAAAGTTCACATCAAACACTTTAATAATTCTTTTAAAATATAGATGACACAAAAGGACTAATACAATTGTTTAAAAATAAACGCATCTATACAGAGGTACTCTTCCATGTTTGGTCATTTCCTAAGGCACACCCACTACTAGTTTTCGTAGTACAATCAAATAGTGGACAATGGTATAGAGTACAGAGCAGGAAATTACGATGGCAAGAAGTACAAAGATAAATGGAAAAGTAACCATTCTAACCAAACCATATGCTAACCAGATGTATGGCCTCCATGTTTGCACTACAACACTGCCTAATGCTGCATAATAATGCAAATTGCTAATAATGATGCTATAGCTATATACATACTAATGTTATAACACACTATAGCTAAATAACAATGCTATAGCTTAATTTCGATCTAATGCTAATAATAGATGTATAGCTAACAACATGCTAATTCGAATACTGATGCTAACTCTACGTACACACTAGAAACTAAGTAAACAACTCAAACCTTGGATTCCTTGGCTCTATCTCATGTTGTCATGGAACAAAAGTGATCAGACATGAATCGGACATCTGCTTGTGAAAACGTATCTAAAGTACACCATTGTAACCGCATCCACCTTGAAGAACTGTAACGCTCAAATATGAATGAGGTGTGGAGGTCAGGCGCAGAGAGCAAAGGATACGGGTAAAAACACGCTAATGTCCAACCAAAAAAGGTACAAAAGGTTCCGCCAAATACATAGGCGTAATACACTCCGACCTAAGTACACTTTGGTACAACAAAACCCGTGACCAGCTGAAAAAACCCAAAAAACAAGAACACCTCTCACAATACAGAAAACAAGCCCGCACAAACACAAGCGGGCTAATCGAACTTAAATAACACCACCCTAACACCCCAACACGAAACAGGTGAAAACAATTAGACAAAACCAAACGAAAATGGAAAAAAGGATCGGTGGCAGCTAGTAGGCCGGTGACGACGACCGCCGAGCGCCACCCGAACGGGAAGGGGAGCCCCCCCCCCCGACGCGCCTGCTCCCGCAGCACGCCGACACCGGCCTCGGGGACGACCCGGGGGCCGAGGCGCAGGGCGATCCGGATGGAGGCGATGGAACTCACTCAGCATAGATGGATCCAATATGTCCCCCACCGGGACCCAGCACCTCTCCTCCGGCCCGTACCCCTCCCAGTCCACGAGGTACTGCAGGCCCCTCACCCGGCGTCTCGAGTCCAGAATGGCCCGTATCGTGTACGCCGGGGACCCCTCGATGTGCAGGAAGGTGAGGTTCCGGAGGTCCCTCCGCCCCCTCACCTTCCCGCATGGGACCAGCTACCACCGGCCTGAGGAGAGACACATGAAACGAGGGGTTAATACAATAATACGAAGGAAGTAATAATCGATAACAAACCTCGTTAATTCTCCTCAGGACTTTAAATGGCCCCACACACTGCGGACCCAGCTTCCGGCAGGGCAAGCGGAGGGGCAGGTTTCGAGTCGAGAGCCAGACCCTGTCCCCTGGTGCAAACACGGGGGCCTCACTGCGGTGACGGTCAGCGCTCCTCTTCTGCCGTCCACTCGCCTGACGTAATGACTCCTGGACGGCTCTCCAGGTCTCCTTAGAGCGCTGCACCCACTCCTCCACCGCAGGAGCCTCGGTCTGGCTCTGATGCCATGGTGCCAGGACCGGCTGGTACCCTAACACGCACTTAAACGGGGACATGTTGGTAGAGGAGTGGCTTAGTGAGTTCTGGGCCATCTCTGCCCAGGGGATGTATCTTGACCACTCCCCTGGCCGGTCCTGGCAATACGACCGCAGAAACCTACCCACCTCCTGGTTCACTCTCTCCACCTGCCCATTACTCTCTGGGTGATACCCCGAGGTCAGGCTGACCGAGACCCCCAGACGTTCCATAAATTCCCTCCACACTCGGGAGGTAAACTGGGGACCCCGATCAGAAACGATGTCCTCGGGCACCCCGTAGTGCCGGAAGACATGGGTGAATAGTACCTCCGCAGTCTGCAGGGCCGTAGGGAGACCGGGCAACGGGATAAGACGGCAGGACTTCGAGAACCGATCCACAACGACCAGGATCATCGTGTTTCCCTGAGACGGGGGAAGGTCAGTGAGAAAATCCACCGATAGATGGGACCACGGCCGTTGTCTAACAGGGAAGGGTTGTAACTTCCCTCGTGGCAGGTGCCCAGGAGCCTTACTCTGAGCGCACACCGAACAGGAGGAGACATAGAATTGCACGTCCTTCACTAAGGTGGGCCATCAGTACTTCCCCCTAAGACTTCGCACTGTCCTCGAAATACCCGGGTGACCTGACGAGGGTAGACTATGAGCCCATCGAATCAATTGATCACGAACAGCGAGCCTACGACCCTCCGGGCACTGTGGAGGTGCAGGTTCCTCCCTTAGCGCCCGCTCGATGTCCGCGTCCACCTCCCATACTACCGGTGCCACCAGCCTAGCCGCCGGAATGATGGGAGTAGGATCGATGGACCGGTCATAGAGACGGGACAGCGCGTCGGCCTTAGTGTTGAGGGAACCTGGCCGATACGAGATCGTAAATTGAAATCTAGTGAAATACATGGCCCACCTTGCCTGACGAGGATTCAGTCTCCTAGCTGCTCGGATATACTCCAGGTTACGGTGGTCAGTCCAGATGAGGAAAGGGTGCTTAYCCCCCTSAAGCCAGTGTCTCCACACTTTCAGGGCCTTAACCATAGCCAACAACTCCCTGTCCCCCACATCATAGTTTTGCTCCGCCGGCCCGAGCTTCTTCGAAAAAAAAGCACAGGGGCGGAGCTTCGGTGGCGTACCCGAGCGCTGTGAAAGCACGGCTCCAACCCCAGCCTCGGATGCGTCCACCTCTACTATGAACGCCAAAGAAGGGTCCGGATGCGCCAACACTGGCGTGTCGGTGAACAGCGCCTTCAAACGACGGAAAGCTCCGTCCGCCTCTGCTGACCACTGCAAACGCACCGGCCCCCCCTTCAGCAGTGAGGTAATGGGAGCCGCTACCTGGCCAAAACCCCGGATAAACCTCCGGTAGTAATTGGCAAACCCTAAGAACCGCTGCACCTCTTTTACCGTGGTCGGAGTCGGCCAATTACGCACAGCCTTGACGTGGTCACACTCCATCACCACCCCCGAGGTGGAAATGCGATAACCCAGGAAGTAAACGGCTCGTTTGGAAAACTCACATTTCTCCGCCTTCACATACAMGTCATGCTCCAGCAGTTGCCCAAGAACCTTGCGCACCAGAGACACATGCGCAGCGCGTGTGGCGGAGTAGATCAAGATATCGTCAACATACACCACCACACCCTGTCCGTGCAGGTCTCTGAGAATCTCGTTGACGAAGGATTGAAAGATGGCTGGAGCATTCTTTAACCCGTACGGCATGACGAGGTACTCATAATGGCCAGATGTGGTACTAAACGCGGTTTTCCACTCATCTCCCTCCCGAATATGCACCAGATTATACGCGCTCCTGAGGTCCAGTTTTGTGAAGAACCGCGCCCCGTGAAATGATTCCACCGCCGTAGCGATGAGAGGTAGTGGGTAACTAAACCCCACCGTGATAGAATTGATTGATTGACTGTAGACCCTGCCACATACCTCTCGTGTCTGAGCCGTTGAATTGCGACTCTAGTTTGCGACTCTACTTTGTCTCTATACTGACGCTTAGCTTGTTTGATTGCCTTGCGGAGGGAATAGCTACACTGTTTGTATTCGGTCATGTTTCTGGTCACCTTGCCCTGATTAAAAGCAGTGGTTCGCGCTTTCAGTTTCGCACGAATGCTGCCATCAATCCACGGTTTCTGGTTGGGGAATGTTTTAATAAACGCTGTGGGTACAACATCACCGATGCACTTGCTAATAAACTCGCTCACCGAATCAGCGTATTCGTCAATGTTGTTGTTTGACGCAATGCGGAACATATCCCCAGTCCACGTGATCGAAGCAATCTTGAAGCGTGGAATCAGATTGGTCGGACCAGCGTTCAACAGACCTGAGCGGCGGGAGCTTCCGGTTTTAGTTTTCTGTCTATAGGCTGGAAGCAAACAAAATGGAGTCGTGGTCAGCTTTTCCGAAAGGAGGGCGGGGAGGGCCTTATATGCGTTGCGGAAGTTAGAATTACTATATCCAGGGTTTTACCAGCCCTGGTGTTGCACCATCGATATGCTGATAGAATTTAGGGAGTCTTGTTTTCAGATTAGCCTTGGTTAAAATCCCCAGCTACAATGAATGCAGCCTCGGGATATGTGTTTCCCAGTTTACATAGAGTCAATGAAGTTCGTTCAGGCCATCGATGTGTCTGCTTGGGGGAATATATGCGGCTGTGATTATAATCGAAGAGAATTCTCTTGGTAGATAATGCGGTCGGCATTTGATTGTGAGGAAATTCTAAGTCAGGTGTACAAAGGACTTGAGTTCCTGTATGTTGTTATGATCACACCACATCTCGTTAATCATAAGGCATACCCCCCCCCCCCCCTTATTCTTACCAGAAAGATGCTTGTGTCTGTCGGTGTGATGCGTGAAGAAACCAGCTGGCTGTACTAACTCCGATAGCGTGTCTCGAGTGAGCCATGTTTCCGTGAAGCAAAGAACGTTACAGTCTCTTATGTCTCTCTTGGAATGCTACCCTTGCTCGGAGTTCATCTACCTTGTGGTCAAGAGACTGGACATTGGCGAGTAGTATGCTCGGGAGCGGTGCGCGATGTGCCCGTCTCCGGAGCATGACCAGAAGACCACTTCGTCTGCCCCTTTTACAGCGTCGTTGTTTTGGTTCTCCGGCTGGGATCCAATCCATTGTCCTGGGTGGTTGGCAAAACAAGGCCAAATCTACACTGGAGTTTCCTACCAAGAAGACAGTGAATGTTCCTGAGTGGCAGAGTTACAGTTTTAACTTAAATCTGCTTATATGACAAGACCTGAAAATGGTTGTATAGCAATAATCAACAACCAATTTGACAGAGCTTGAAGAATTTAGAAAATAAGAAGAAGAAAATGTAGCACAATCCAGGTGTGGAAAGCTCTCATAGACTAACCCAGAAAGACTCACAGCTTTGATCGCTGCCAAAGGTGATTCTACAAATATTGACTCAGGGGTATGAATTCTTATGTTTATTTATTTTAATTTTTATTTCACCTTTATTTAACCAGGTAGGCCAGTTGAGAACAAGTTCTCATTTACAACTGCGACCTGGCCAAGGTAAAGCAAAGCAGTGCGACAAAAACAACAACACAGAGTTACACATGGAATAAACAAATGTACAGTCAATAACACAATGGAAAAGTCTATACACTATGGCAATAAATAGGCCATAGTGCCAAAATAATTACAATTTAGCAATTAAACACTGGAGTGATATATGTGCAGAAGATGAATGTGCAAGTAGAGATACTGGGATGCAAACGAGCAAAATAAAATAAAAAATATATATATACAGTGGGGCAAAAAAGTATTTAGTCAGCCACCATTGTGCAAGTTCTCTCACTTAAAAAGATGAGAGAGGCCTGTAATTTTCATCATAGGTACACTTCAACTATGACAGACAAAATTAGGGGGAAGAAATCCAGAAAATCACATTGTAGGATTTTTTATGAATTTATTTGCAAATTATGGTGGAAAATAAGTATTTGGTCAATAACAAAAGTTTATCTCAATACTTTGTTATATACCCTTTGTTGGCAATGACAGAGGTCAAACGTTTTCTATAAGTCTTCACAAGGTTTTCACACACTGTTGCTGGTATTTTGGCACATTCCTCCATGCAGATCTCCTCTAGAGCAGTGATGTTTTGGGGCTGTTGCTGGGCAACACGGACTTTCAACTCCCTCCAAAGATTTTCTATGGGGTTGAGATCTGGAGACTGGCTAGGCCACTCCAGGACCTTGAAATGCTTCTTACGAAGCCACTCCTTTGTTGTGTGTGTTTGGGATCATTGTCATGCTGAAAGACCCAGCCACGTTTCATCTTCAATGCCCTTGCTGATGGAAGGAGGTTTTCACTCAAAATCTCACGATACATGACCCCATTCATTCTMTCCTTTACACGGATCAGTCGTCCTGGTCCCTTTGCAGAAAAACAGCCCCAAAGCATGATGTTTCCACCCCCATGCTTCACAGTAGGTATGGTGTTCTTTGGATGCAACATCAGCATTCTTTGTCCTCCAAACACGACGAGTTGAGTTTTTACCAAAAGTTATATTTTGGTTTCATCTGACCATATAACATTCTCCCAATCTTCTTCTGGATCATCCAAATGCTTTCTAGCAAACTTCAGACGGGCCTGGACATGTACTGGCTTAAGCAGGGGGACACGTCTGGCACTGGCAGGATTTGAGTCCCTGGCGGCGTAGTGTGTTACTGATGGTAGGCTTTGTTACTTTGGTCCAGCTTCTGCAGGTCATTCACTAGGTCCCCCGTGTGGTTCTGGGATTTTTGCTCACCGTTCTTGTGATCATTTTGACCCCACGGGGTGAGATCTTGCGTGAGCCCCAGATCGAGGGAGATTATCAGTGGTCTGTATGTCTTCCATTTCTAATAATTGCTCCCACAGTTGATTTCTTCAAACCAAGCTGCTTACCTATTGCAGATTCAGTCTTCCCAGCCTGGTGCAGGTCTACAATTTTGTTTCTGGTGTCCTTTGACAGCTCTTTGGTCTTGGCCATAGTGAGTTTGGAGTGTGACTGTTTGAGGTTGTGGACAGGTGTCTTTTATACTGATAACAAGTTAAACAGGTGCCATTAATACAGGTAACGAGTGGAGGACAGAGGCCCTCTTAAAGAAGAAGTTACAGGTCTGTGAGAGCCAGAAATCTTGCTCTTGTTTGTTATTGACCAAATACTTATTTTCCACCATAATTTGCAAATAAATTCATTAAAAATCCTACAATGTGATTTTCTGGATTTTTTTTTCTCATTTTGTCTGTCATAGTTGAAGTGTACCTATGATGAAAATTACAGGCCTCTCTCATCTTTTTAAGTGGGAGAACTTGCACAATTGGTGGCTGCTATGGTGACCAGTGACCTGAGATAAGGCATGGCTTTACCTAGCAGAGACTTGTAGATGACCTGGAGCCAGTGGGTTTGGCGACGAGTATGAAGCGTGGGCCAGCCAACGAGAGAGTACAGGTCGCAGTGGTGGGTAGTATATTGGGCTTTGGTGACGAAACGGGTGGCACTGTGATAGACTGCGTCCAATTTGTTGAGTAGAGTGTTGGAGGCTATTTTGTAAATGACATCGCCGAAGTCAAGGATCAGTAGGATGGTCAGTTTTACGAGGGCATGTTTGGCAGCATGAGTGAAGGATGCTTTGTTGCGAAATAGGAAGCCAATTCTAGATTTAACTTTGGATTGGAGATGTTTGATGTGAGTCTGGAAGGAGAGTTTACAGTCTAACCAGACACCTAGGTGTTTGTAGTTGTCCAAATATTCTATGTCAGAACCGTCCAGAGTAGTGATGCTGGACGGGCGGGCTGGTGCAGGCTGCGATCGGTTGAAGATCATGCATTTAGTTTTACTTGCATTTAAGAGCAGTTGGAGGCCACGGAAGGAGAGTTGTATGGCATTGAAGCTCATCTGGAGGTTAGTTAACACAGTGTCCAAAGAAGGGCCAGAGGTATACAGAATGGTGTCGTCTGCGTAGAGGTGGATCAAAGAATCACCAGCAGCAAGAGCAACATCATTGATATATACAAAGAAGCGAGTCAGCCCGAGAATTGAACCCTTTGGCACCCCCATAGAGACTGCCAGAGGTCCGGACAACAGGCCCTCCGATTTGACACACTGAACTCTATCAAAGAAGTAGTTGGTGAACCAGGCGAGGCAGTCATTTGAGAAACCAAGGCTGTTGAGTCTGCCAATAAGAATGTTGTGATTGACAGAATCGAAAGCCTTAGCCAGGTCGATGAATACGGTTGCACAGTAATGTCTCTTATCGATAGTGGTTATGATATCGTTTAGGACCTTGAGCGTGGCTGAGGTGCACCCATGACCAGCTCTGAAACCAGATTGCATAGTGGAGAAGGTATGGTGGGATTCGAAATGGTCGGTAATCTGTTTGTTAACTTGGCTTTCGAAGACCTTAGAAAGGCAGGGTAGAATAGATATAGGTCTGTAGCAGTTTGGGTCTAGAGTGTCACCCCCTTTGAAGAGGGGGATGACCGCGGCATCTTTCCAAACTATGGGAATCTCAGACGATATGAAAGAGAGGTTGAACAGGCTAGTAATAGGGGTTGCAACAATTTCGGCAGATAATTTTAGAAAGAGAGGGTCCAGATTGTCTAGCCCGGCTGATTTGTAGGGGGCCAGATTTTGCAGCTCTTTCAGAACATCAGCTATCTGGATTTGGGTGAAGGAGAAGTAGGGGAGGTTTGGGCGAGTTGCTGTGGGGAGTGCAGAGCTGTTGACCGGGGTAGGGGTAGCCAGGTGGAAAGCATGGCCAGCAGTAGAGAAATGCTTATTGAAATTCTCGATTATAGTGGATTTATCGGTGGTGACAATGTTTCCTAGCCCCAATGCAGTGGGCAGCTGGGAGGAGGTGCTTTTATTCTCCATGGACTTTACAGTGTCCCAGAACTTTTTTTAGTTTGTTTTACAGGATGCAAATTTCTGCTTGAAAAAGCTAGCCTTAGCTTTCCTAACTGCCTGTGTATGTCTGTTCCTAACTTCCCTGAAGTTAGGAAAAGTTGCATATCACAGGGGCTGTTCGATGGTATTGCAGTACGCCACAGGATGTTTTTGTGCTGGTCAAGGCCAGTCAGTTCTGGAGAGAACGAGAGAACCAAGGGCTATATCTGTTCCTGGTTCTACATTTTTTGAATGGGGCATGCTTATTTAAGATGGTGAGGAAGGCACTTTTAAAGAATAACCAGGCATCCTCTACTGACGAGATGAGGTCAATATCCTTCCAGGATACCCGGGCCAGGTCGAATTGAAAGGCCTGCTCGCTGAAGTGTTTTATGGAGCGTTTGACAGTGATGAGGGGTGGTCGTTTGACCGCAGACCCATTACGGTTGCAGGCAATGAGGCAGTGATCGCTGAGATCTTGGTTGAAAACATTAAAGGTGTATTTGGAGGGCAAGTTGGTTAGGATGATATCTATGAGGGTGCCCGTGTTTACGGATTTGGGGTTGTACCTGGTGGGTTCATTGATAATTTGTGTGAGATTGTGGGCATCAAGCTTAGATTGTAGGATGGCCGGGGTGTTAAGCATGTCCCAGTTTAGGTCACATAGCAGCACGAGCTCTGAGGATAGATGGGGGGCAATCAATTCACATATGGTGTCCAGGGCACAGCTGGGGGCAGAGGGTGGTCTATAGCAAGCGGCAACAGTGAGAGACTTGTTTCTGGAAAGATGTTTTTTTTAAAGTAGAAGTTTGAATTGTTTGGGTACAGACCTGGATAGTAAGACAGAACTCTGCAGGCTTCCTCTGCAGTAGATTGCAACACCGCCTTCTTTGGCAGTCCTATCTTGTCGGAAAATGTTATAGTTAGGGATGGAAATGTCAGGGTTTTTGGTGGACTTCCTAAGCCAGGATTCAGACACGGCTAGGACATCCGGGGTGGCAGAGTGTGCTAAAGCAGGGAATAAAACATACTTAGGGAGGAGGCTTCTAATGTTAACATGCATGAAACCAAGGCTTTAACGGTTACAGAAGTCAAGAAATGAGAGCAGCTGGGGAGTAGGAGTGGAGCTAGGCACTGCAGGGCCTGGATTAACCTCTACATCACCAGAGGAACAGAGGAGGAGTAGGATGAGGGTATGGCTAAAGGCTATCAGGACTGGTCGTTTAGTGCTTTCAGAGCAGAGAGTAAAAGGAGCAGGTTTCTATAAGAGAATAGATTCAAGGCATAATGTACAGACAGAGGTATGGTAGGATGTGAGTACATTGGATGTAAACTTAGGCATTGAGTAATGATGAGAGAGATATTGTCTCTAGAGACGTTTAAACCAGGTGATGTCACTGCATATGTGGGAGGTGGAAATAAATGGTAGGTTAAGGCATATTGAGCAGGGCTAGAGGCTCTACAGTGAAATAAGACAATAAACACTAACCAGGACAGTAATGGACAAGGCATATGTATATTAGGGAGAGGCATGCGTAGCCTGGTGATCAATAGGGGTCCAGTGAGTGGTTGGGCTGGCTGGAGGTACGGCGATTCAGATAGCTAGCAGACCGGGGCTAGCAAGCTAGCAGAAGGGCCTTAGAGGGACGTCTCGATGGCCTCCGCGTGTTGTGACGTCGGTAGACCAGTCGTGATGGATTAGTAGGGTTCCGAGTAGCAGAGGGGTCCAAGTCCAATTGGCAAAATAGGTATAGTGGCCCAAGAAATTGGCAAATGGATCTATACAGCTAACAGTCCAATATGCTCTAGACAGCTAGCCGCTAGCGGGCCACGGCGAGCGGGCATTCAGGGGTGGTCGCGATGTAGAGGCCAGTTGAGTACCCCCTCGAGCAGATTACGTCGTAGTCCAGTCGTGAAGGGTCGGCGGGGTTCCATGCCCCGTAGTGGCAATAGAAGGGGTCCGGATATTGTAGCCCAGGAGTGGCTGATGGGCCTCTTTAGCTAACCGGGAGAAAGGGCCTAGCATGGGCTAGCTTCAGGCTAATTGGTGCTTGCTCCAGGACCAACATTAGCCAGTACTCGGAAAGCAGCTAGCTAGCTGCGAAGATCCAGGTGAAAATGTCCAGAGCTAGCGGTAGGAATCCGGGGATATGGAGAGAAAATTGGTCCGGTATGCTCTGGTTTGAGTCGCGTTGTACAGCCTGGCGAGAGCTTTCCGAGCTAAAGGTTAGCTGCTGACTACTAGCTAGTAGCTAGTGTGCTGGCTAGCTTCTGTTGGGGGATTTCGGATTCAAGGTGAATAATACTTTAGAAAAAAACAGATCCGCACCACATTGGGTTAGGCGGGTTGAAGGAGAGTGCTTTGAAGTTGAGTTTTAGAAAAAATATAAAAAGATATGCGAAGAAAATATATAAAAAAATATATACACGGGACACGACAAGACGAGGACAAAAGACGTCTGACTTCTACGGCATCTTGGATATGAAGATACAAAACAAAATATCCCAAATAAAAAGGGATGTCATTACTTCAATATAAACTCACATATTTCTTTTTAATAGATGATTTTACATTTCCCAAGCATTCACCTGCTAGTTACTAGTACAATCAAATAGTGACAACCGTAAAGAGTACAGAGAACAACGATAAATCAAAATGCTAACACAGATTTGGTAACACATTTATGTATAGCATCCATTGTTTGACACTCAACAATGCTAATGCTAATGATGATACAAATGCTAATAACAACACTATAGCTAATAACTATGCTGCAACTAATTACAATGCTAATGCTAACAACAATGTTATTGCTAACAAAATGCTAATGCTAATAATGATGCTAATTCTAATAACAATGCTATAACTAAGTTAACAAACTCAAACCTTGGGTTCCTGACTCTTTGTTGTCATGGTAACAAAAGTGATTAGACATTTGACATTGACATTTGACCTGTAGGATATGTATCTGCAGCCATTATAGCATCCACCATGAAGAACAGGGTGTTTTCAGTTTGATAATTTTACATCATTCTACACCTGCCACCATGAGCACTGCTTTAGTTTCCTCCGCCATCTCTTTTAATCCCTTGTCCAGATGGTGTAATGTAGTGGCAAAGGCAATCCCCACTGATCCAATACTACCAATGGCAGCTATGCTAGTCAACACAACCTCGATGGTCTTGGCTGCCACCATGGCTGTTGTACTCAGCATTCCAGCCACCACCTTCTCATCGACTCCCCCAGCGAAGCGAGACTTCATCGCTGAGCTCAGATCACCCACTGGCTTATTGACACGTTCTGAGAGTCTCTGTAGGGGTTTCTCATCTAGTCCAAAGGCTATGAAGGCCCTGCAGAGGAAGGCCTGCATAATACCAATCTCACAGCCCACTGAGAAGCCAGGGATGGGTACGGCTCCTTCCTCTTCTTTTCAATCAGGACTTTGGAGCAAACCGGTAGAGACTGGATCAAGGCGGACCGCTTGTGCTCTGGGAGGTTTTTCGAGAGCCAATCTGCTGCTGGAAATCATACTTCCCCAACTCAAAGGTGGAGATGAGTAAGACTTTTGGGCTCCCTACGGTCTTCAAGTTCTCCTCACAATTCTGTCTGATCTTGGATAGCAAATCTTCCTCCCTGTAGTTCTTCATCCGTGCCTCGGCTCGGATGTCGTTGTCGATCTTCGACCGGACGAAGTAAAACATCTTATTCATCTTCTGGATCTCTTTGGCCAGCATGATGTCATTCTCTTTGAACCTCACCGTGCCGATGATGATGAAGAAGTTATAGGATCCAAACTTGACCTCCTTCAGGTACTTTTTTGCTTTAAAGTATGGGGTGCTAATACCAGGCAGGTCCCAGATTATCACGTTAGGCACGGTGGGGTGGGAGCATCTGATGGCCTTCATGGTGGTCTCCATCACTCCGGTATCTACTGCTCCCTTGTCCCCATCCCTGAATCCAAGTAAGGCATTAACGAAAGTGGACTTTCCTGACCCACTTTCCCCTGTCACAGCGATGTTAAGGGTCACATCCAGTTCCTCCTTCGCCTTGGCTGCATTCTCTGCTTAGGTAAACTTGTCATAGTTCTTCATTTCATTGATGATGTCAGGATCTTCATGGAAGTTTTCATCCGACATCTTGCTCCTGAAAACCAAGAAAATGTGTTAAATTGAGAAAAGTCGTTACATTAACCTCTCTAGGGGGTGTGGGACGGTAGCGTCCCACCTAGCCAACATCCAGTGAAATTGCAGAGCGACAAATTCAAAAACAGAAATACTCATTATAGAAATTAATAAAACATACAAGTGTTATACATCGATTTAAAGATTAACTTCTTGTTAATCCAACCGCTGTGTCAGATTTCAAAAAGGCTTTACGGCGAAAGCATACCATACGATTATCTGAGATCAGCGCCCAGCAGACAAATCATTACAAACAGTTACCAGCCAAGTAGAGGAGTTACACAAGTCAGAAATAGCGATAAAATGTATCACTTACCTTTGATGATCTTCATATGGTTGCACTCACAAGACTCCCATTTACTCAATAAATGTTTGTTTTGTTCAATAAAGTCCCTCTTTATATCCAAAAACCTCCGTTTTGTTCGCGCGTTTTGTTCAGTAATCCACAGGCTTAAAGGCAGTAAAAACAGGCAGACAAAAAATCCGAAAACTATCAGTAAAGTTCGTAGAAACATGTCAAACGATGTTCATAATCAACCCTCAGGTTGTTTTTAGTCATAATAATCAATAATATTTCAACCGGACAAAAGCTTCGTCAATATAAAAGGAAAACAAGAAAGGCGTGCTCTCGATCGCGCGCATGAAAAACCTCTGGGACACTGCAGTGTCCACTCTTTCAGAGTGGTCTTACTCCCTCATTTTTCAGAATACAAGTCTGAAACAATTTTCTCCGATTTTTGCCTGCCATATCAGTTTTGTTATACTCACAGACATTATTTGAACAGTTTTGAAACTTTAGAGTGTTCTCTATCCAAATCTACCAATTATATGCATATCCTAGCTTCTGGGACTGAGTAACAGGCAGTTTATTTTGGGCACGCTTTTCATCCGGAGGTGAAAATAGTGCCCCCTACCTTAATGAAGTTTTAATAACACACAAACATCCATCACATGCAGAACTATACATGTATGTAATATACATGCATTGCAACAAGAGGATAAGGCAGTGATGTAAGAAAGCCGGATGTCCTGACTCTACCCTTTCATCAATGACAAACTGATGTTGTCTACTTACAGACGTGTATGTTGGAACCTAGACCTTGTGACAGGATAAAGTGACAATGGGGGCAATTGAGATCGGCAAGGCGGGAAACTTTCTGGGGGTTCTTGTATTAGAATTGTATTGAATTCTGGTTATGTATTTAACTACACCACAATAAACATAAAGTTAAAACTCCAAGATCATTGAATGCTTTTAAAATCTGCAACCTATATCTGCTGTGCTGTATCATCACAATGGACAGTGCCCTATAGCTAAGCTGTTTTTGCTACAGGATAGATAGGTGTGAGCGGACCAAGTAATTTGGCGTCACTCTAAAGCGGAAAGGTGGAATAAACGAGTCAGGAGTAGGTTTTCTTGATTGAACACAGTTCTCTATTGAGGGATTTTGGTCAATACAAACACTCCAACATAATCAATGAAAATCTCCCAAGGAAAAACATACATCTTCTTCTCCAGATGAAACAGGGACACAATACGATTATCTTTAAACTACAACAAAAGTAACGGGTTTGTCACCGTCTTAATGGTTCTTCATGGATAGCTCCCCTCTCTTGGTGGCCATCCTCCAGAGATAGTTTTCCCCCCACTCTCTCTTGTTGGGCTACTATCCGTGAGCCCAGCCTGCCCTCTGGTGGTCCTTCCACATAGGGCAATTCACCTAGAACAAACATTCTATGTGAATGCAGCCGTACACACAGCAGTCTTACCAAAATAATGCAAATGAAGCAATGCCAGCCTACCATAAACACGTTTCCAATACGTACAGTTCCATTTACAGCAACGAAAACCAATAGGCTACCAAGAAAACCATAACAACTATCATCTACAATGAGTGTACAAAACATTAGGAACATCATCCTAATATTGAGTTGCAACCCCTTTTGCCCTCAGAACAGACTCAATTCGTCAGGGCATGGACTCTACAAGTTGTCGAAAGCATTCCACAGGGATGCTGGCCCATGTCGACTCCAATGCTTCCCACAGTTGTGTCATGTTGGCTGGATGTCCTTTGGGTGGTGGACCATTCTTGATACACACAGAAAACTGTTGAACGTGAAAATCCCAGCAGCGTTACAGTTTTTGACACACTCAAACCGGTGCGCCTGGCACCTACTACCATACCCCATTCAAATGTTCTTAAAACTTTTGTCTTGCCCTTTCACCCTCTGAATGGCACACATACACAATCCATGTCTCAATTGTCTCAATGCTTAAAAATCATTCTTTAACCTGTCTCCTCCCCTTCATATACACTTATTGAAGTGACATCAATAAGGGATCATACCTTTCACCTGGATTCACCTGGTCAGTCTATGTCATGGATAGAGCATGTGTTCCTAATGTTTTGTACACCCAGGGTATTTCTATGATGAAACATACTAATACCTAGCTATACCCAGGGGAAACATTTGGGTTCTTGCATTGGAATTATATTGAATTCTGCTTATATCACCCTATAGCATAATAAACATAAAAATGTAAAAAATCCTTTTGACCAAGAAGAGACAGGTTCAACGGCACGAAATCTTGCTGCGCTCTATCAGCACCATGGACAGCGCCATACACACTTAAGCAAGATTTTGATAAAAACCAAACAGATTGTTTCATTCTTACCTTTTCAAAAGAGTTGCAGCTTCCTTGATGCTTTGTCGAACTTCCTGATTAATCGATAATTCCATTGTCCCCAAAATATTATTGTAAGATCCCCCTTAAATGCCAGTTGGATTAGTTGAGCTTTCCTCAAGTGTTGCACGCTTCTTCTGTGCTGACTGAATACATTTGTCAAAGTGGAAAATTAGTTCTCGCAAGTAGCTGTGGACACCCCAAAAGTCAGCCCATGTTTCAGTGCAGTTAACATGGTCAGCATAGTGGAGAGAGGCCCAGAGTATTGTTGCAGGATATCAAGTGGGGTCCATTTGTCCTCATTGGAGCCAGAGCGGGCGATTTCAGTCTGCAAAAATTGTCGAGTGACACTAAATGAAGCTGCTGGTTGAAACAATTAACATATGGTACATCTCTGTTTACTTTGTCCTACAATATTTTCTGCATGTCCCCCTTTTTACCTGACATGACACGAGTGCCGTCAAAACATTGACAAAGTATATTTTCTGTGCCAAGGCCAATCTATGCCTTTGTTAGCTCGGCAAGAACAAGGTTTGTAAGTGATAAAGAGCCACAGTATTTGCTCTTTGCTTGATGCGTGCCTACTAAATCCTTTGGTACTCTCAATAGCATTCTTCCAGTTACAATACCCAGCTTGGGTGAAGGCCTTGTCTGCATTAGCATTGGACCCAACACAGAACTTTCGACATGGGAGACCTGGGCTGGCTCCTCTGATCCAAGATCATCAAGGACAGTCTGGGTGGAGGTGGCTGTGGAGTCATTATCCTGGTGGAAGGGTGGGTATGCTCTTCACAAGAAACTAGCTGGAGCTCGGCAGCTGCTCATTGCTCTCATTCTCCTTTGTTTGGGTACTTTGTAGAAGCCAATTTCTGATATCCATTGTGGCAGATTAGCAGGTTCGAGCTAGCTAAATGGGCTAAGACTAATAACATTACATTTTTTTTTTTTTACAGCTAGCTACCTAAGAGTGAAGCAGCTTCAACTGTAAACTTGACCCCGCTCTTATAAATCAAAATGAAATATTACAGGTGGAGGTGTATCACGTTATTCACTTAGCTTACCACAGAGATTAGAAATGAGAAGTGTTTTTTCCGCTTTTTTTGGAAACCCAGAGAAGTCATACCTAACCACCCCAGTAGCTTTACATAGCCCCCCTACACACACCGCGACGAACCCTGTCCATTGTGCTGAAACAGCACAGTGGCGATATAGATTTTTTGGGCACCGACCTGTCATTTTTTGGCTATTTTTATATAGGGACATAAAACTAAAACTGAGGAGGCTGCGACCCCTTTAGCCCCCTCGTGGAGCTGGGCCCGGCTGCAACATTGATACATTGTGGGAGGCAACCCATCTGTCTAGAGAGACTATGCAGGGATGGATTGATCAGGGGATGTTCATTCATCAAACAAACCGCTAGCTGTCCAGCTCTATACGGGAGAGTAGAGTACCCATAAGTCTAAAAAGTAACAGAGAGTATATATGTACAGTCATATAGAGAGGTCTGAATGTTAGCTGTTAGGGGGGTCTTAGCCTTGAAATTATGCAATGTTCTCAGCCTAGAATAAGTTTAGAGGGTGTAATACAATACAAAACAATGTAATATTATCACATTTTCATCTCAATACATTTACATCTCAATACTTCTTATATTCCCCAAAAATGTTGTTTTGAACATACAGCGCCTTGCTAAAGTATTCAGAGCCCTTGAATTTCTTCACATTTTATTGTGTTACAAAGTGCGATTAAAATGGATTTAATTGTCATTTTCTTTTAACAATCTACTCAAAATCCTCTGTAATGTCAGTGGATTTTTAAAATGTATTACATTTTCTACATTAATAAAATTTAGATAACTAAAATATATTCTTTGCAATTTTCAGCCATTTTGTTTAGGCAAACCTTAAATAAATTAAGGAGTAAAATTTGTCTTAACAAATCACTTAATAAGTTACATGGAGTCACTCTGTCCCCCATACATTCAACGTCTGTAAGGTCCCTCAGTCATGTATTGAATTTCAAGCACAAATTCAACTACACAGACCAGGCAGCTTTTTGAAAGCTTCATAAAGAAGAGCAGAGATTGGTAGATGGATGTGCAACAACAACAAATCAGACATTGAGTGTCTCTTTAACTCTTTAAGCATGGTCAAGTTAATAATTATGCTGTGGATTATGTATTAAACCACCAGACACATCAAAGATGCAGTAGTCCTGAAATAAGCTGCAGGACAGGAATGAAACTGCTCAGTGATGTTACCATGAGGCCATTATTGATTGTAAAACATTTGCAAAGTTCAATGGCTGTGATGGTAGAAACTTAGGATGGATCAACAACGTTGTAGTGACTCCACAATAATGACTTAAATGACGGAGTGAAAAGAAGAATACAAATATACAGAATACAAATATTCCAAAACATGCATCTTGTATGCAACAAGGCACTAAAGTAKTACTGCAAAATAACACGGCAAAGGAATACACTTTCTTAGCCTAAATGGAAAGCCTTATGTTTGGGGCAAATCCAACACAACACATCACTGAGTAACTGCCTCCTTATAGTCAAGCATGTTGGTGACTACTTCATGGAATAGGTATGCTTGACATCGGCAAATACTGGGGAGTTTTTCAGGATTAAAAGACACGGATGGAGCTAAGCACAGGCAAAATCCTTGAGGAAAACCTGCTTCAGTCTGCTTTGCACCAGACACTGGGAGAGGAATTCACCTTTCAGCAAGACAGTAACACAAGGCCAAATCTACACTGGAGTTGCTTACCAATAAAACAGTGAATGTTTCTGAGTGGCCAAGTTACAGTTTTGAAAATCTATGGCAAGACTTGAACATTGCTGTCTAGCRCCAACATCTCGACAGAGCTTGAAGAATTTTAAAAAGAATAATGGGCTAATATTGCACAATCCAGGTTTAAGCTCTTACAGACTTACCCAAGAAGATTCACAGCTGTTTCTAGATTATTAACTCAGGGAGCTGAATACTTATGCAACAACTATATTTTAGTTATACAATTTCAATGTATCTTTAAAAAAAAATCTAKATTTTCTTCCACTTTGATATTTTGTGTTATGCTGGTGAATGAGGACCCAAAAGCGACGTAATAGAAACAGAGTCTTTATTCCAGTCTTAAACAATGATTCTCCTGGATATTATCAAAGGTAAATCCAAAACAGGAAACTGAAATCCTCTCGTCAGTAGAGAGGAACGACTGGAGACGCGACCACAGACTGCAGGTCGCTTCAGGAAGGCACAGGCCGTAGCGGACATAGACACCTGCTCACACGCAGCATCTGAAGAAGGCAAAAACACGACAGGGCGGAACAAGGACACAGAACAGCAAACCTCAAACAAGAATCCGACAAGGACAGAAGCGGAAGACAGAGGGAGAAATAGGGACTCTAATCAGAGGGCAAAATAGGGGACAGGTGTGAAAGAGTAAAAGAGGTAGTTAGGAGAATGGGAAACAGCTGGGAGCAGGAACGGAACGATAGAGAGAGAGAGCGAGAGAGGGAGAGAGGGAGGGGGAGAGAGAGGGATAGAAAGAGGGAAAGAACCTAATAAGACCAGCAGAGGGAAGCACAGGGACAAGACATGATGATCAATGACAAAACATGACATTTTGTGTAGATTGTGATGGGGTCCCTGATGAATTTGCTAACACAAAGGGATTCCCAGCCCCAAATATTTTGAAAACCCCTGTACTTGACTACTGTATTGTGGTCGGCAAATTTTGACAACAGAAAAATGAGACGGTCATTTKATTAAATCAATAATCTAATTGAAAAAGAGGTAGCCCACCTTTGGCTGGCTGTCATGTTTCAGTAAATTAGTCCATGACAGCCAACAGAGGCTCATCATAACACACCCCTTCTTACATGTGTCTCTTGGGGTCTTCCTTTTTTTTTGTTACGCTCATCCACCCCTTGTTGAGGGCGGTATTTTGAACCAATGTAAGAATAAGTGCCTTTTCAATTGCACATTGTTATTTTCCTGTCATGATACTTCATATCCAGGAGGAATGTCATGGTAAGCATTCAGCTGGGTACTTTTCTATTTTAATTTCAGAGAAAGCAATGTTCGAAAACCTCAAGATTCAAGTCAATCTGTTGTTTATTCCTGTGCCCGTCTCTCTTAGTCAAATAACAAATCATAATGCACAGGATACAGTGTAAACGGTGCAATGAAATGCTTACTAGCAAGCTTTCTCAAAAGTGCAATGTAAAAAAAGTTTTAAAACATTGTAAAATATAGCAAAGGGCAATAGTATGTAAAGGTACAAATGCAAATACTATATCAATAAAAAGTAGTAAAAGGTAACAGAACATCAAATATATTGAGGAAATATACAGAATATACTGTGTCAAGTAATGGCAGAAAATACAAGTAGAGATTGAAAAGTGATCTACAGAGCATACAGTAGTGAATTTTCACATACTATAGTTAATATTTCATACATTATGTCTTCAAGACAGATCTAGTGACTGAAGTTAAGTTTCAGTGTCAACAGAAATTGTATTTTCATTTTGTAATTTAGAATCTGTATTAGGATATTGAATTTGAATGTGATATTTCTGAATGTTTAATCCAAAATTGAATCATTTCATTCATTCATTGAACTTGTATTTCATGATTTGAAACTTAATTGAATGAATATCGCATTCAGTTTTACAATTTCGTTTTCAGTTTAATTGAATAATCAAATTCAATATTTATATATTCAGTTTCAATATGGTAAATATTGCATTCATTGTCTGTGTATCAAGTTTACAAACTATAATTTCAAGTTAATCAAAGTTTCATATGTTCAACTTCTCAGATGCATTCAGGATCAGTTTTCAAATTCAGTTCTCTAAATTCAGATTCATAACCAGAGACAACATCCTGGGTACTTTGCCAGCTAGGAAAGGTAGAGGAGAACAGATAGAATCAAAGGTTCTCTGTGGCAAACAGAAGCTTCTGGCAGTTTCTGAAGCCAATGTGGCATGTTGAATTCAATTTTTTTCCTATTAATTTGGCTCTATTGTTTGAACTGCTTTGGCTATAAGCTATTAAGCTAAGACTCTCTGGAGCATGGATTTGCTTTCTTATCCCCTCTATGATGATCACAGTCCGTGTTAGAAAGGAATGTCACAACAACAAAAAATGTAGGCTTTAGCTAAGTGGGCTAACACAGTCTTGTGACATGGCAGAGACCTGGTTCGAACCTAGTCAGTCACAATAGCTAAATTAAATAGGGATTGAAAGCTGGACTTGTTTATAAGATCTAGTACATTATAAAAGTAGGATAAAAGTATGACTATTTGATGATATCAAATGTAATGAAGAACCATTCCATCAAATCTGAATGAATAAGCCTTCTTATATTTGTTATGCTGTCTAGGTATGTTCACAATCAAGTTTGAAAATGAGAATATGATTTTACCTGCCATCACCTTACACTGTTGAACACATACACAACAGTATGTGTTCAATAGCATACTGTAGCAGAAATATAAATGTGTGTACTGAATATAGTTAATTTTGATTTATCGGAGCATTGGGGAAAATACATAGTCGTAACACTTTTTATGCATCAAGTGAACACTTCTCTCTGACATTTACGCAAGCATAGCCCCATAAAACTAATGTTGCCACTTGTGGATTTATGAAAAATATGAACATGTCTATGACATTTCCAATAGAAAGATATTTGTAGTGAGAAATAATTCCTCTTAACAGCTTACAAGGTTAAAGGGATAGTTCACCAAAATTAAGAATTAACATAATCCTAATGATTTGTAGAGCGAGTAGTGCAGTCAGAGAATCTGTATTCTGTGGAGCCGGAGAATCAGCAACCCAAGTTTTGTTTGATATGTTCCCACATATTTGATAGCCAAACATAAATGGGACTGGTAGATCCCACCCCTGTTAGAATTACAGATTTATAAACACACACATTTAGACATTCCACTTGCAAACAACACTCCTTTGATGACATACAGAACAAAATATTGCACTACTACATTCATGAATATGTGCTCTATGCTGCATGCATGTAAAAGTACCTTCTACGGTATATTCATTTTTATAGTTAACCTTGGGAAATAGACTCAGTAACTCAAATTATTTTAAATGCTTTATTTGTCATTAGTATTTAATCTCCAGTATAAAAGATGGATGTGGAACTGCAAACAATGTTGTAGAGTTGTAGGACCGTGCTGGAGGACCGAAGCTAGGATCAGACTTAGTAGGTGGCCATGGTGCTGGTCAGCCAGTCGTTGAAGATACAAACCTAGACGATGAGAAGGAGAAGGGAGACATTAGTGGACACACTCAATGCGAGGCAACATCAATCAATGTTTTATAGACTCAATGCCTTTTTTTTCTCAGGAAAATAAGGGATGTCACAGTGATGTATGTATGTTGATGTTTTCCGCAAACACAACAGGAAAATCGTTTTTCTGTCTTACCTTGGCGTAGACACCGGGGTTACCGGGCTCGGCACAGCCGTAACCCCAGGACACAACACCCTGGAGCTCACCGTTGCACACCAC